>NW_024539571.1:0-345410 GCF_016647785.1 Suillus fuscotomentosus
AGGTCACAAACATCAGCAAAGATCCAAACAAGTTTCTCCCTACCTTTTTAAAGGCCACAGAAGATAATGGGCCAAGTCTTGAGACAACGGGAATTTTTTATGAGGTGGTGGGCTTGGTGCATCTAGAGGTCAGAAGATGATCTGATATCCAAGGTCACAAACATCAGCAACCACCCAAACAAGTTTCTTCCCACCTTTTTAAAGGCCACAGAAGATGATTAACCAAGTCTTGAGACACCAGGAATTTCTTGTGAGGTGGTGGGCTTGGTGCACCTGGTAGTCAGGGGTGGTTAGACACCAGAGGTCATAAACATCAGCAAACATCCAAACAACTTTCTCCCCACCATTTTAAAGGCCACAGAAGATGATAGGGTTAGTTTTGGATTGCTAATAATTTTTTGTGATGCTGTATGTTTTCTCCTCCCCCTACATCCACCCATGTTGGCCAAAGATATTGCAAAATTGGTTCAAGACCATGTAGTTACATGACTATGATACATATAGAGCCATTCTGATAAGATTCTAGCCTGCCCAAATAGGGTTATGGCATCCCAATATAGATATTTGGTAGCAAGACATGGCCGGCAGTAAAATGATCATAACTCATGTTCCCGACCACCAACTTCCTTAAGAGTTGGTGCAATAGCATCCCAGTGATATGTTTCATGATCTGAGATAGTCAGAATGGCTAAAGAATGTGGGATGTTATATATAATATATAGCCATAGGGTGTATAGTGGGCTTGATACATCTGGAGGTCAGGGGGTGGTCTGGCTCTGGAGGTCCTATACTGAAGAAAACATGAAAGCAAGTTTATTCCCACTATTTTCAAGGCCACCAAAAATGATGGACCAAGTTTTAAAAGGACAGGAATTTTTTGTGAGGTGGTGGGCTTGATGTACCTGGAGGTTTGGAGTGGCCGGACATCAGAGGTCACAAACATCAGCAAAGATCCAAACAAGTTTCTCCCTACCTTTTTAAAGGCCACAGAAGATAATGGGCCAAGTCTTGAGACAACGGGAATTTTTTATGAGGTGGTGGGCTTGGTGCATCTAGAGGTCAGAAGATGATCTGATATCCAAGGTCACAAACATCAGCAACCACCCAAACAAGTTTCTTCCCACCTTTTTAAAGGCCACAGAAGATGATTAACCAAGTCTTGAGACACCAGGAATTTCTTGTGAGGTGGTGGGCTTGGTGCACCTGGTAGTCAGGGGTGGTTAGACACCAGAGGTCATAAACATCAGCAAACATCCAAACAACTTTCTCCCCACCATTTTAAAGGCCACAGAAGATGATAGGGTTAGTTTTGGATTGCTAATAATTTTTTGTGATGCTGTATGTTTTCTCCTCCCCCTACATCCACCCATGTTGGCCAAAGATATTGCAAAATTGGTTCAAGACCATGTAGTTACATGACTATGATACATATAGAGCCATTCTGATAAGATTCTAGCCTGCCCAAATAGGGTTATGGCATCCCAATATAGATATTTGGTAGCAAGACATGGCCGGCAGTAAAATGATCATAACTCATGTTCCCGACCACCAACTTCCTTAAGAGTTGGTGCAATAGCATCCCAGTGATATGTTTCATGATCTGAGATAGTCAGAATGGCTAAAGAATGTGGGATGTTATATATAATATATAGCCATAGGGTGTATAAAGGCTGCAAGGACAAAATCCGAAGGACCGTGGGAAAGATCCAGATAGACTTCTGGAAAATTCGGAGGATCAGATGAGCGGAGGATCAGAGAATCAGAGGATTGGAACTCTGGCCTAGGGAATTACTCCCTAGGTCTGAGACGGATAATGACTAAGTTGAAGGACTAGAACTTGATATGAGGATGTAGTGTGAAGGCTAGTGTGAGGACTAACATGATATTTAGACTGAGGAACTATGGTACATATACAAGAGTTTATATACTAAGTAACTACTGGAAAGATCAATAAACAAAGGTCTAAGGCTATGTACAAGGCATAAGCAAAACTATCACATGCGAGTCAGAAATAAAGCATAGGTTAATGGATCAGTAAGCATACTGGTGGTAAGTATAACTGAGGTACTGGAAACAAGGAATACCGGATAGGCTATGTATCAAGAAGCTTATCGTATATCAGCTCAGAAATGTATCTATACATCTGATAGGATTGGATTGGACCGGATTGGATGTGGTCTGGATGAGATGTGTGGATATGCAAAATATAACATTAGGGGGATGGGACAAGGGTGAATGATGCAGGCTAGCTGCAAAGGTAAAGGGATCTAGATGTGGATATGCAGATGTGGATGTACAGAGGTGTAGGGATCCAGATGAGTAGAAGACTGCAGGCTAGCTGCAAAGGTAAAGGGATCTAGATGTGGATATGCAGATGTGGATGTACAGAGGTGTAGGGATCCGGATGAGCAGAGGACTGCAGACATAGGAAATCTGAAGGTCCGGATGAGGCGTGGGAATATTATCGGACGTAGGTCCGGAAATATGGGATATGACATTGTTGTAGCATGCCTTGGGGAGCCATTAACATGGGCGTAGCCTTGCAAATAAGCTAAGCTTCAGTTCAAAGACTTAGATGTAAAAAAACACACTACTCATATGGGATTCAATCTGCACATTTCCTTTGGCAGTCATGGTAGCATTACTTTGGCCATACAGCACTGGTCAGGGGAATATATGACAGGATCACTGAGCTAGCCAAAGTCTAACATGAATGTGGCTGGTGCAGGTAATGAGGCATGAAGATCTTGAAGCATTAAATGAAGGTGATCATAGTTGGAATCTTCTGTGAATGTGAGAGAGCACCTGTAAATTAGAATAGTTGCAAACTCGACTCTCCTATATTCATGACATGGAGAAAGCTGAATTTTTGATCATTTGCAAGGAAGAGTTGATGGAGTGATGGCCTGAGAAATTCAAGGACCATAGGATGATACACTGACTCTCTTCCAAACCAGAGGGTGTGGGAAATGCTAATTCTGCCTTCAAGTTGCTTCAAAATGCAGTATTTACACTCTACAGAAGATGGGTGGTCGACAATAGTTTCAAGTTTGAGCATTATTGATGATGTTCCATGTAGAATATACAATGGCCAAGTGGTATATTATAAGTAGATCTCAATCAGCACATGAACAATAAATAACTACAGTGGCTCAAAAAAGTGTTCAATGTTTGTAACTTTTCAAGTAATTGCTTTATTATGAGCCAGGGTGTGGGAATATGACTGAACTGTAGAGGGGTGTCATAAAGCTGTACTTGTTAGCCTCATTGAAGTTCCCTATAGCATGGGAAGCTGATGTCATCATGTGCATATATGGCTATTTTAATTTGGTGACTCATTGAGATACTTTTTTGACTTTCAGTTTGATCGACACAATCTCTATAATTATGATACTTCATGTGACCTCCTGTTGCTCTAATCACTTCTGCCACTCTTCTAGACATGCTATCTATCAATTTGGAGTATTTATTCTTAGCACTCCTTTCTCACTCTGCTGCAACTCTGTCCTACAGCTGAAATAGCCCCTATAATAAATTTTGATAGACTGCAAGCAATTTCTTGAATATTTTTCAGAGATATTCAAAAGGGCTGATGTACAGGGACGATAGAACATTGGACCAGCATAGATCTAGAGCAGTCTAGACCAGCTGTACTACCTTAAGCCTAGAACAGCCTCCTGATCCCCATCTTGGGATCATAGACCCAGAAGCGCCTCATGCTACCTTATGGCGCTTCTTCCCCTTTAAACTGACAGGACGCATGCCACCTCATGCATCATTGACTCATAGGATAAAACAGCCTTATGTACTTATCTTGACACAGATAGATTCGTGGATACAGGCTCCTACCTAACCTTATAGAATATGCCTATATAGCTCAGACACATATCATCGTATTTCTTACTTTGATAATTTTCTAGAACTAGTACAATTCCAGTACTTTGTCATCCATCAGAACTCCTTTTAGAGTAACCTCTAGTCCCTCTGTCTTGACCGCCAGCCGACGCTACCTTAGCAATACATCCATGAGCTCTACAGCTTTATAAGCTGCTGCACTTACCAAGCTTGTTGGAGGATACCTTAGGATTCCCCTGAGCTTAGAACTCATCCTTCCACCTATGCAAGACCACATTCGAGATCAGCTATTCAACCGCGGAAGGCTCAACCTATCCAAGTCGTAACAGTTTGAGGTGGCTTGAAGCTAGCTCAATTCGTTGTTCCCATATTGTTGGCTTGTGCTGGTTTGTGCTGGTCCAGGTGGCTTGCGGACTGGACCGAGTTGCACGTAGGTGACTTGGTTCATGGAGACCACCAAACTGCTGGAAAACCAGTGAGAGCTGAGCCTGTCCAGCCATAGCTAAACCATGACATGACTATCAGCAATGGATACAAAAGACAGACCAGTATCTGAACGTACTCCTAGACGCAGAGGTTCCTGCCAACAGAATATGCTCATGTGTGAGAGCGATGGGGGCTGCAAATGTAGTACTTTGCTTTATGAAGTGTGGGGACATGGTATACTGGTGGTATACAAGAATGCAGCGCTTGGTGTAGGAAAGTAGTGTACGCTTGGAGAGGCGTTCAGCACAAGTTGTGGATATGGCTGCTATGAGGCTACAGATATGTCGGTCTCTACACTGCATTATGACAAACCACGCCGAGTAGGCAATACTGGTGGTACGACTATAAGCTTCTGAACTCGGTGTTTTGCGCCACAAGCATGACATGTTTTCCCACTTTGAGGGGCCTTTACCCTTGTAAGCATGCGACTCATTCCTACCATTTGCAAGCCATAAGAGATTTATTAGAGATCGCATCACGATACATGCCGTTGCGAGCTAGGAAAGTAAAATCCATTATGGTCGAGTGGTAAAGATGGGTCATCATATTGAGATCTTGAGTTCGATTCCTGCCATTGCCAATTTATATTTTTTGAATTTTGCACCATATTTCTGAGCATTATGACTGTATGCGGCTGGGAATGCGACGAGAAGATGACACAAGACCATGGATGGACAGAGCAAGACGAGGAGCACGACAAAGATATGAGGCCAAAATTTCCCGCGGTCTGATGAAAACGCGTCCATGATTTTCGAGTATTTTGCTCATATGTCGCCGGGATCTTGATGCGATGATGTCGTGAGACCATGGATGGAATGACATTGACAAGGAGCATGGCTTTGGACTGGGACAAAAAGTGATTAATAAGCGATGACAAAGGCACGACCCTCACTGAGACGGACGAAACGACCACCCTGAAAGCGACCCCCCCCCCAGTTTGAGAGGGGCAAAGCCACCCCCCCAACACGCCTGAAGCGGCGGGGACGTTTGCGGGCCCCCGTCCGGGGAGTCCCCTCCCCATATTCACTGTAAAAACACATGTGACGTCCGAAGGTGACCAGTACTCTTGTAAAGGACATAATCAGTCATATAGAGGGAAATACAGAACGGTCATTGACAGGATGAAGCCATGAATGGATTTTTCAACAGTGACGTGCGCACAGCGCCCTGCCAGGGGAACCCAAATTCCCGAAGACAATGATACGTAACTAAGCCAATTTTTTCTCATACAGTCCAAGCTCGACTAGGATTGCGAGAGGACTCATAAATAACACGGCGAATGACTTGTTCTGATCGCTGTCGACGTGCACGCATCGCGAGTGAGGATGTTGGATTGTCTGGGAGAGAAGTGATACAAGCGTGTGCGGAGAACTGCATTCCGAGGCGTTCCAGATTGTCCTTATTCTTCGTCCACCACGCATCCATGTCCTTGGGATAATCTTCCAAGGAGGTAACCACAGCGGCGACCGGTACGCCACCTGCCACAGTGGCTGTGGAGCCAACGATGTCAGTGAAGAATTTATAATCCTTGATCAGTGCTCTCTGGGCCCTCGATCCCCTCATGCAATATAAAAGAAGGTAGACTCCGTCATCTCTGTACAGCTTCTTGTATGCCTTTTTCAGGCGCCATTTTGTAAAAAGGGCCTGGAAAAAACCCATTGATTCGATCGAGGAAACTTCCCAAAGTTTGAATCGGCGATCTGCAAGACCAACTTCATGAGAGGTGTGCTGCAGTGTGCAGGTTGCTGCGTCTGGCGGCGTCTGTGCAGCATCCCATCCCATAATCAAGTTGATGATGGCGCTCTTTCCAACTCCGGTCTCCCCGAAAAGTAACACATTCAAAGGACCTGCATCTGACTTGACCGCGTGGAAGAGTCAGTACACATAAAAACAATGCACCACTAGATTCTCACCAGCGACGAGGTTGTAGAGAAGAGATGATGTATTAAAGGACTAGAGGGAACGGGATTGGGTAACGACGGTGCAGTAGAAATCCTAGACTGGTTGGTAAACATCTAAGCCAAATTACTTCAATCGCAAGGTGGCCAGTTCATACCGGCTCCGCGACTAAATATTTATTTTGATGGTTTTCTTGTACCCCGCCAACAAGGACATACTATCAGAGTCAGACACCCTACTCCTACATGACGAGATAAGTTATGAGCTTACATCCTGTTTCAAAGCCTCTAGCTCCCTCGTCATGAATTTCATAGCCGTCAGGGCACATGGACGAGCAGGTGGATCAATTGACCAACACTGCTCGATATGACCCCAGCGTGCGTCTGTAACGTCAGACGTCGCCTCGGATACCTCAGGACGCAGGACATCCTCTCCATTTTGTATTTTTTGAATGACTTTGTACTCGTCAATGTTATGCCAAGGAATAATCAGAGTCAACAACTGGGATGAATGATACATTAAATGTAATTTTGTGGACTCAAAACGCTTACACTTACATGGAACATGACACGACCAAAAGAATACATGTCGTTCTGCGTGGTCGGTTTAATATCAGAAGGGGGATCATGTGACCCGAGCAACTCAGGCGCCGTCCACCTGACTGCACCAGACCGAACAGTTGATGCTTCGATTTGGCACATTTTTAAATGTCCGCAGAGGACATTTGACAAACTGAAGTCCGTTAGGCAAGCCTTGTATTCTCCTTCCTTGAGATCTACCAAAATATTAGACTGCGTTGTTTAGTGAATGAATGCAATTTAATATAGAAAGGATGAGCTCACGCTCGTAATGTCACCGTGGACAATAGGAAAAGAGTGAACTAAGGGCCAATTTATTTAGTTGAGATAAGGCGACCGTGAAGGGAATACAAACGATAGTGGAGCCCAGATGCTATGCCGTGAAGCTAGGATAATTCAGTTGAGGTCCATTGCAGCTAAACAGGCCTAAGTTACCAGCTTCAATTTGGATTTGATCGTTAGTGTAGCACCCTGTTCTCTGATAAGACGGGACAGCGTATCGTGCGGGAACCACTGGGAGACAAGGGCTGTGGTTGGCCCGAACTCCTCTGTCGTTCCATAAAGTGTGACGATATTGTCATGGACGAGGTGTGCCCATATTGCAGCTTCTCGTTGAAACATCTAGCGAATCCACATAAAATGGTGTTTAAAACACAAAAAATAGACCCTCACTCTTAATTCCTGCTTTGAGATGGTGGGATCCGTGTGGTGCCTGAAGGTTTTTACTGCGACCTGTAGTGCGATAATGGACAGGCTGATCAGCAAGTGACGCCAGCGCTACCCACTGGCCAGACCTTCTTGACAGGGCCCGACGGTTTTCTCCATTCACATCTGTAAACGTTTGCGAATGCACCACTGGCAACGTAACCCTTCATTCCACAGAAGATCTGACCCGTCAGATCTTCTGCTAGTGCCAGTTGTATTTCAGGACTAAAAAAGGGAGCTGAATTAATGAAGACTTGTTTCAGTATGAACACCCTACAGAGGTGGAAGTTCCGACGTGGATGCCTAAGTAAAATATATCAGGAACCCACACTGATTGAGATACCGACCTGTGCAAACCTGTGAATCGTCATACCTAGACCGGGTGTTGCACTCAGGGACTTTTTTGTTCCCCGTGGACTGCCCTGCGTCCTGTTGACTCGAGGTGCAGGGTTCGTTATAGACAGTGTCGGAACGCGCTGCTGTACTAGTAGTTACTGTTCTGCCCCCAGGAAGTCCTCTCTGGGACCCTGAGAATGTGAAAAGATTGACTGTCAAATTACGTCGACCCCTTCTATTCTGTATAGGCTCAGATTTCGAGCGTATGATATGCGACGGCTGAGGTGGGTTGGACATTTGGAGCGTTGTCCGTCGAGTGGTGAGTCGGAGTCTAAACCATGAGAGGGCACTATCTCATATACTGGAAACTTAGAATTTACATAAGCTCCGCATGGGGTCATCCTGTGTCGTCGTGCATGCCCATTGCCCAATGATATTATTGGCATCCGCTCAACATCCGCTAGTAAGTAGCCTGAAGCTAGCGCCTATAAATTAATGGAATTTAGAACTCCTCTAAAAAGTCACTAGCATGGACGACGACTGATATACACAGCACAGACATTTTTGGCATTAAATGGCAAGAGCAGTGGTCGCGAACGATGTCGATTAAGTGAAGTACCTACTTAGGATTTACGCTTGAAAGTTTGTTGCAGAGGTGTGACACTCACTTGATGTTACGGTAGGGCTTGAAACTGAGGACAAATGTCGGATGGCACGTAGCCAGTGCAGTCGGTAATTATGACTGGTTGGGAGCATTCTTGCTGAAACGGTGATGGCGAACTGCCTCGTGTCTTCGGCGTCTATGGAAACAAGGAAGGTTAGCGCGGTGAAGTAACAAAAATGCACAATACACGCACCTCTGTAACTTAGAGAAAGACGCCCACAATCCCTCGGCCGTGCTCAACACCATCAACATCCAGTAAAATGTCACAGCTCATTCCAAGCACCACACCCATTCGAACTTTTGAAGATCACAAGGACGTCGTAAGGGCAGTCGCAGTGTTCCCCGATAAACGACGAATGATTACTGGCTCATACGACAAGACACTTCGTCTTTGGGACTTGGAGACAGGTGTTGTGTGGAAGAAGATGGAAGGGCATAGCAGTGGGGTGTTTGCATTGACGATATCGCGAGATGGTAAAATAATAGCAAGCGGTGATACAAATGGAGAGGTCATCGCCTGGCACGGTGAAACTGGCGAATCCATCACCCAACCCATCAAAGCCTACCCCGGGGCCAATTGGATCGATTCTTTGGATTTTTCTCCAGACGGAACGGTGTTGGCCATTGGTTCATCGGACTACACAGTGAGGTTTTGGTGTACCAAAACGTGGCAAATGCAAGGAGATCCAATTAAGTGTGGCAGTCTTGTCAACTGCGTTCGACATTCGCCTTCTGGTGAACTTCTTGCCATCGCAACCTTCAATATCCAAATTTATAATACAGGCACAAGGGAACGCGTCGCATATTTGCCAGATGACACTGGCTTATGGAACATGTCACTCGCGTGGACACCCGATGGCACACGCCTTCTTTTAGGAGGCAGTTTATACATATTGGAGTGGGACACATCAACCTGGCAGCAGGTCGATCGTCCCTGGGAAGGCCACACTGATTATATCTATGCCATTGCCATTCATCCCGCTGGCACCCTCATCGCTTCTGCATCTGAAGACAATCATGTCCGTCTCTGGCGGCTCTCAGATCAACGAACCATCGCCGTCTTCCAGCATTCAGCTAAGCTGAAATGTGTCACGTTCTCTGTGGACGGCCAGCGCATCCTCAGCGGAGGTACAGATAACAAGGTCTTAGAATGGGCAGTACCCAGCGAGGGCAATTCAAAGGCGAGTTTCCATTTCTGACTCTCATTATGCAATTCGAGCATCCTTCGTACAGATCCTTGACATTACAACAGCCCGCGATGCATGTATAACTGGGGATTTGTCTATCGCTGAAGAGCTCCTCACCCAAGAGATCTACACCAACGCCGACGACTTTACTTCATATGCCAATCGTTCGTTCATTATGGCCCGGAAGCACAACTTGGACAATGCCCTTGAGGATGCAATCAAGGTGAGATGGACCCACCCATCATTGACATCTTACGGAAGGCTGACATTCATCCGGTATATAGTCAATCGACATTAAACCATCATTGATTGGGTTTATCTCCAAAGGCATCGCCCTGTGCGGAAAAGGTCACGTCCAAGAAGCAAGGGTAGCGTTCGACGTTGCATCCACGCTCACGAACCAAGATTCAGAAACCAACCAATTTCTTCTCTTGATCAAGGTACATTTAATTCGTATCACATGCTATCAGCTTCATCCGGTATTCCAGGCCATAGCACTCTTCAACGCAGATCAACATGAGGAAGCAATGCTGCTCATCAAAGACCGAGCTGCCGCTTGTCCGAATGTCGATCCTCTTGCGCGTCGTGTCGTGGAAGTGAGTGTCATGTGGCCACACTTGGTCATCAATCCTGATATTTTCAACTTACACAATAGACATATCTACGTGTTCAACTCGGAATCAAAGCTTTCGATAGCGCGCATCACGACGAAGCCGCTGATCACTTCACTGCCGCTGTCAACTCAGACGCTTTCTCATCGAAATACATTTATTTCGCATACCAGGACTTGACCGTGGTCCGTCGACATGTGATGCATACATAATGTTTTTCATAACCGAATCCTTTTTGCAGCTCTTCGGCTGGGATCTCGAGTCCTTGCTGCTCACTACACACCAGAAACGGTGCCAGGCTTTCCTTTCGGCAGGTAAACCCGATGAAGCCCTCGAAGCACACAAATACATGATGGATGCCATCGACGACATTACGAAGGCCAACTGTCTTAATTGGTCCAACGGCAAGTCTTCCGTTATGCCACCCATGACTATCATGCTCACCCGCGTGTCACTCAGAGTTCAAGGAGAAATGCAGCACGCTCGCTGCGCATAACGAATGTATTCTTGGTGTATGTACCTCTTTCCTTACCTCTTTCGATACTGACTATTATGCAGGCAGAGATCCCCGGCCAAGATGACGATGACCATGATGCAGAACCCAATTTCTTCTATGGAACGCATCAAGTGTGTGCAAGGGCGTATCCTTCTATTCTCTCTCACATAGTTCATTACAGTATTCTCAAATTTCCCGGCCGAGACTTCGACAGCGAGCTGGGCGCCTTGGGCACCTCGAAAGACTGAGGCTCGCTATGACGAGAAGGCCTCAGTCAGTTCCTGCACCTGCACTGCCCGCCACCTCACCACTAGTCGCCACCACCACCTTCAAAACTCACCTACGACGCCTATTTACCCTACCACTCCATCATGCAACGCCACCTGTTGTCGACGTTCCTTTTGCCCAGGGTCGACAGGTGCGCTCTGTTATTTTCGTGACTGTTTCTTGGGTGTCTCATATTCAAATCTCCAGCGTAATGCTGCAGCGGGTGCTCCTGGGAGTGAACACTCCTTGATACGTGATGAAGACCTTCCTCCACAGGATCCCAATACGCAACCGCAACATCAACCAGTAGCAGTTCAGGTAGGCGAACATGGAGGCGGCCTGTCCTGTTGCCGTTAGAAGCATTGGTGAATGTCCATCGGTGTATCGTTCATTTTGTCATGATATCCACATTGGCTTGAAGTGGTACTTTATCGATATCCTTTAGCTCACTTTTTGTCCTCCTCCGAGTCTATCGTTGATTGTAAACCTTGATTCCTTCATATATAGATCTTCACTTGCGCACAAGTTACTGAATTTCAGATATCGTGCTCATGTGCAACCACAGGGCCGTTCCACATTCAAGGATGTCTCGTTGACTGTACATAGTACTGGCAGGGCGTGCAGCGGTTCATTCAAGTCTTCGCGGGCACCATTTTACACATCACCTCGTATCGGCTCTGCTAGTCTTACCTAGAAAATTTGCGTTATCGAGAACATTTCTAGACGGTTTCTAGATATTCTTCGTGTGACAACTAGACGTGATCTGGACTGGCCACCGGCTGCTCAGATGGGTCGTGCTCCAACCGGTGCATAAACTTGACTTCGCCGAATTCGCTGTCATAGTGTGGGGCAGAGATACTTGGGCCCTGGGGTCAGTTTGCCGGTTACAACCGGCAGGTAGACCTAACTCTTGTCCGCGGCCAAGTTACATCTCCACGACGCAAGCCTCGAGTTGTGCCATGTTGTGCCATCATCATCCGGGTCTCTTGATGTTCTTTGCCATTTCCCCGTCGACACATGATGCATCGATGAGCGCTCAGCAGTGAGCCACAGCCCGCGCCTGCCACATCATGGTCTTAGCTGACTCTGCTCAACGATTGATCGATCTTCCCGCTCAGAGTTCAACCTCCCATCCCCTCATATTTCTCGCAGCTTGATACAATTGCTGCAAGGGCCGGAAGGTCTGAGGTTTGTGAGAGCTGAGCCATGGACGACAGTATTAGTATTCAGTTGCCTATCAATTGCTTGCACCATTGCGCTTTGTTTGAAATCAGGAGATCGGGAACGTCTTGATGGAGTGTACTGGAGTTTCGCTTACCGGGAGATCACTCCTCGAGTCAAAGTGTTACTGGATGAGTGTACTTTCTCCATTATAGGTCAGAATATCAATTCGATGAGGTGATGGATATCGCTGGTGACTCCTGTATTTTGCGATGTTCTAGTTCCATTGGCAAGAGGAATTATGCCAGTTAACGCAACCTACTTAAAGGAATCAACAATATTGTTACCTTTTCTGAGGCAAAGCTGCCCCCACAAGGCGCGTGAAGCTGGCAGTCGGTTGGCCTTCATCCGCACTAGTGACGACCGCTACATTCCCTGAGCGCTGTCGTTCTTGTCGAAGGAAGGCCATTTGTATTCAGTTTATATCGTGGAAACTGGTCAGACGAAGGCGTTTGTAATACAGTGGCTGGAGCGTACTAAGAATAGAGACGCGACTGTCACCTGTGTTACACCTGTGACTCATAAATCAGCGCTGAAATCCGGGAGGGTGTCGTCGACTTGCTTAACGTAGTCGAGAATCTCTGACCCGTGCACAAATAACGTTGCTCGTTCCACCGCCGCTCTATGTTATTCCATCGCCTGACAATCAACCGACGCGAAATCAGGTTAACAGCTCGTACGCACCCCGAAAATTCTACAAGTATTTTCAGTTCTGGAGTCAAGAGTCAAGACAATACAGCACTGGGAACGATGACAAAATCACGATCAAAGTTATTTTTCCATTTGGCGAGATCCGATCTGCCAAAATCTCGAGGACAGTACGGGTGGACGCACTCCTTGCCGAGGCTGGTGATGTATTGGGACGTCATCCCACCAGTATCAAGGCGGTCTGGGGTGGGTCGATAATGCGCGAGGACCGGAGTATTGGATCATACAACATCGAGGATGGTGACTCCATCAATCTTCAGGCGGGGCCGTTGTCTTTTGCGAAGCCAGTCATTTATCTGCACTCGCCCTCCGATATCGATGTCTCTGTCAAGCTCTCCCTCATTCCGGAGTGGAGCCTCTCTGTCATCTATCCCGTTGTTCCCATGGATTATAGACAGCATTTAGAATGGAACGTCCGTACTACCCATCAAGATGGGAGTCTGACTGAACATAACTCCAGTCTACACGTGTCTTACTTGTTCTGGGAGGCAAAGTAAGTCCCTCGATGATATAAAAATCATTCTCCTAACCTGTATTCCTCCTCGCAGAACGAATTTGCAAGCATTTCCACGTTCACCAGCATCCAAACCGCCACCAGTAGATACATTCAATCCAATAACCAACAGTCTCGATGATATGGATTCAATCGTCATCCCAGTGTACAAAGCCCCTGTATACCTCGATAAATCGCTCAAGGTTTTGGGACTTCACACTGAAGCTAGAACATCATTCATAACGTGCGTACATATGCGCTACCTCAGACTCTCAAATCATGAACACGTCACTCACACTGCCATGGTAGCTACTGGCTACCGTCTATCCTCAAGCGGCATACGAACACGCCGCTTCTTCAAACATTTCTCCGCAACCTGACGTCGTGACTCGCGTATGCATGTTGTTCAAAGGTATCTGTAAGGAGCACCTAGCAAATTGGCCTAATGCACAAATGCAAGCAGGGAACGACGTTGTTTGGTGGGTGGATGTAGTTGGTGTTGATCCTACAAGAGCTGGTGATGTGACTTTGTTCAGGGTGTTGGAATGGGGCGGGGTGGAGGTTCTCATTTGATATTCTATCGGATTACCACCCAATTCGTGTAGGTGTTGCCGCGTTTTATCTTGATCAGTTTTTGCATCCGATATTGCGCAGCCAACATCAAGGGACTTACTTCTGTATATATACCACTTGTCACTAGTACTGGTGGTACTTTGCTTGGGAGTGCTGCTATGCGCTATGCACAGCGTACAGATGTGTATGCACCCGCTCAAATAAACATCATATTATTCTACTCACTGACGAGACGTACATAACAGACCAATGTACATCGAACTGCCTCAATTTGAACCGGACCAAGGTAAGTACTTGATCCGGTGGCTACACAGCCATTGACGTGCGGTGTCAGCAAAGCGCCTGCAACTACAGCATGCAAAACTGACCCAATTAGTACGTCTCTTCATCACCTTAAACCCGTAGCTGTCCTTCCCCTTGATTATTGACTTCGTACAGTATTTCACCGTCCAATCTGTCTGTACAACGCGACATCCTTGTCATGCCACACGAAGAAGCCGAGTCAACCATGGCAACGAGCGCAAAATATTTACCACTATATGGTGCACAGCACCGCCAGGATGCACTTTGGGAAGGTGAGCAGCTACCTCGTGATACTCACCAGCTTACTCAATTAGAATCAGGCGGGAATGAAGCGCTTCCTCCTGCGTGGTGTCAGTATAAGACGTCGTCAGATGGTAAAATACAATATCAAGATGACATGCTGGTGATTTCCTCGTGGAACAGACCTTTACCAGGGGTGCGACTAGGTGAGGGATGAAATTGCGACAAGGAGCGACGAACTCACCGTTGAACATAGATCATCCTGGATATCTCGCTGTTCCTGGATGGGAATGGCATATCTCACCACTCGGTCGGTCCTACTTTGTCAACCACAATACTCAGACCACGTCGTGGAAGAAACCAAAGCCAGAACGTCCGGCAGGAAGCCCGAAGCCGGAGTGCGTCATTGAGGGTCACTCCGGATGCATATGGAGCTTTGCCTACTTGGGTAATGGCAATATAATGAGCACATCTTGGGATAGTTCGATTCGTCAGTGGAAAATAGACGGAGACCCAGTGGGAAAACCTTTGAATAGCGATGGGGGAGGGATACTTTCGATGGTAGTGTCCCCGGATGAAGCAATGGTGATTTGTGGAAGTGCCGATGGCAGGCCGTGGCTGTGGAATATAAAGGAGGGCATCAGGATCGGCGACCCGTGGGAGGGGCATGATGCTCCAGTGATGTGCCTCGATTGGTCTCGCAATTCCCTGGAGATAGCAAGTGGATCGACAGACGGCACCATACGACGCTGGAATCCGGATACTGGTCAACAGATAGCACCACCCATAGAGAGCCATGGATGGCTTGAAGCCGTCAAATACTCTCCAAAAGGCGATAAATTTATGAGTGGCGGTGTGGACGGTGTGATCCGCATGTGGTCAAAGGACAGCAAGCTGCTTATCAAGATCAAGGGACATGACACTGGGGTGACGTCATTGTGTTGGTCCATTGGAGGACGGCGCACACATATTCTCCGGTTCAACTGATAACACCATCCGAAAATGGCGGGCAATTGATTCCGACAGGAGGAACTCGTCGTTCTTCGGGGTCACACCCGCGTCATAAGATCTCTCTGTCTTACTCTCAATGAAAGCTATATTGTTAGCGCATCAAGTGACTGCTCCGGCCGGATCTGGGATCTCAAGACCATTCAGGCAGTCGAAGATCCACTCTTGCATGATGACCAACTCTTCGCTGTTGCCATGTCCCCCGATGGAAAATACATTGCCAGTGCTGGAATAGACAAAAAAATATATGTATGGATTCTGGAGGCAGCGCTCAAAAATGTAGTGGTGCGTATGCGTTTGGTTGTCTAATTTTCTTCCTAACGGGTTCGGCCATCTAGGGCGCAGATGATGGCAGTGCAAAGCTCAAGGCAAGTCTTCTCTGCTTCTCTTTCGCATATGTCTCACTTTTTACTAGGAACGTCCAGCCCAACCGAGAGTTGTATGCCCACCAATCGTGAGCAATCCCACCTCTTCTCATGTCTCGTCAGACCTTTGACCCTCGTCTTGCGTCTAATTAGCAGGCCAAAAAAACAGGAGTAGCAATATATGTCATTCTACTTTCTTGTTCTTGACTTTTTCTCGTCTGACACCAAGATACAGGGCAATGATTTCTTTGGCAACGAATCAGACCACGCGTCTCGTCGTGCAGCTCTTCCCGCAAGCCCATCGTCCCTTATCGGTTGGCGTCGTTTGCTCAGTTCCATACATTCCGGCACACGACCTCTAAATGCATTCCAACCAATCGAACGACGGTCCCGACACTGGAATATCAACTTCAAGTTGTTTTCTGGAGGACATTCCACGCGCACCGTCGATGTACCTCTTGCTCAAGATGAAAATGTGGGTGGCTCGCCTTTCCTCCTCTTTCCTCCCATTAAAACACTGCAGAGAATTGGTATTGTCCCCGAATCTGATGCGGAAGCGGCCGCAGCTATGCAACGTACGAATAGTAACCAGGCCGACAGTTCAACACAATTAGGTCAATCAACTGGGGCACGACCATCTCAAGCACCAATCCAAACAGAAGCACCAGTCTCAACTGATGGAGCGGAAGACTTTGCGTATGCAGGAGTGAGCTGCTGCGGATTTTTCTTTGGTCTCCGTCGTCCTGCTCCGCATCGGTCCTGAAGGATAGAAGACGCGTGACACGCGCACACTCAATTCAACTCTCTTTCCCCCGCACCTGTGTCTAACTCGTCTCATAATCAATATTCGCCACCATACCTATCACCCATGCACTCGGATCCATCTCTCCTCGTGCACCTCCTTTCCCTTGTGGATCCACGACACGTGTTGACAACACCGCCGGGGAAGTCGGCCCCGCTTTCTGGAATGCAGTTCTTGGTGGTGCAATGGTCTTCGAGTAGAGTCTAGAGGAGGGGACACAAGCCATTCTTGTAGAATCATGGACTTGAGCTGCCTCTGCTTCTTCTCTGCAAGAAGTTCGGTCCAATGCTGCATGTCGTTTGGGACTGGAGTGGGACTCGAGGCCTGAAACTTCACAAGAGATCAGACGGCCAGGGCAATAGTAAAAGGCTCTCCGCGACTGACATCAGTGAAGTTAGAGATAATACTTTCAATGAATACTGATAATAAAACCCGAGGGTGCCTCTCAGTTTCCTTCACTGGGGGCTGTACACATGACGGTTCAGGGCGAGAGCCTAGTACTACAGCGGATACCAAGTACCATCTTCAGCATGCTCAGGCTAGCAAGAAACCGCTAGATCTATCAAATACGGTGATTGGGCTTGTGATAATTCGCAACATACGGTTGGACGGACGTAATTTGGCCAGTAGTGACGCGGTCGGACAGGTTTCAGTCGATCCTGGTTTCAGCAGCATTGGCATGAATCGTAATTATGATTACGCTGTAGCTTGAGGTGAGGCAGCAAGAATCGGGATTCTCGATGTCGAACGCCGGCTGAAATTCGATATGTGGAGGCCTGCTTCGAGTGCGCGATCTGCTTGTCTTTAGATCGAGTCCAGGCCGCACTTTTACAACTTTAGTTTATTGATTCGGCAGAATGGTCCGAAATCATCTCCCTTACATAAATGTTACGCTCTTCCAAATTTCACCGGAACCACGAGTCCACGACAGTAACAGCGATGACTTCTTGAATTCTGCTATTCGGGTATCATCCGAGAGTCATGCAGGCATTTCGTGATGCTAAGTACGAAAGAATTGGGTAAGTGGTAGAAGTTTGATATCACTACTAGTAGTACTACTGTGGAGCCAACAGTCATTTCACGCCACAGAAATCGTTTGTACAGGAATTAGCTACGACAACGATGCTTTTAAGGCATCCTGATCACGGTGAGCTCCTCCAACAAAACGAGCTAACTTCTGCAGCAAGATCGCGAGGAAGCTTCGCTGATCTTTGATAGTATCGGTGCCCCACGTTTTGTGAGGAGTCTGCGAACAATGGTCTAGGATGCTTCTGCAGACATCATTGTAGGACTGTGCATGACGTTGGTGAATATCCGGGGACTCTGTGGGTTCATCCTTCAAAGTGGTGACGCAAGCATATCCAGAGAATTGCATTCCATACGTTGCAAGCTCGTCCATGTTCTCATTCCACCACTCTGCCATCACAGGACGGAAGTCTTCCAGGCACGTCACCACAATGATCGTGGGCACTTTGCTATCACGGATAACTGTCGAGAATATCTTGTAGTGAGTCTGCAGAGCCTTCGTTGCTCGCGTTCCGCGCACACAATATATAAGAAGATGGACACCGTCTTCCTGGTTAAGACCTCGGAGGAACGCAGTCAAGTTCCTCTCAGCCATCACCGCAGGCACTGTGCCTTCTGAGCCCTCATTTAACCCTGAAGACATGATCATTAAGCCGCTCTAGGCCAAAACCTTAAGCGTGAAAGAATACATACCTGCTGTATCCCACAGCCTGAAGTGTTGCCCGCTGATCGTTACATCATACGGAGCATGTGTAGTAGTACATGCGAGGGCATCAGGAGATGTTTTCGCTGCATCACGACCCATGATAAGGTTTATGAGCGAGCTTTTGCCTACCCCACTCTCCCCATAGAGTACCACGTTACGCGGCCGACCTTGATGACCCTACGGGAGACATCAGTCGCATACTGGATTGACCGATGAAGCAGATTACGAACCTGCTGTGAATATTTATTCCCTGTCGTGTCTGTGGAGTCGTGGCTATCAGACATCTTCCCTGAGAGACCCAATTAGCTTTGCAAAAAGAGATTGGCACAAGCTTACTTCGCGTGCGATCGTAAAGAGATGGATAACGGCTACTGGGCGTTTAAGTGATTGGGTCCGTGGCGAGCGCTTTCGGCCAGAACCAACGTGTTGCACCCTGTACCACGGCTATGAGGGCTGCACTGCGGGAGTATCCGATGTAAGAATACATGAGGACTTCGATATCAAAACGTGGCGAGCATCGAAATAGTTAGATTCCCCCTTCGGAATCGTATGGTAGGCATGCCTTATGCATGCCTGTCTAGACCCTGGCATTCGCTGTAGTTCTATTGCAAATATCGAGTGTCGCCGTCGACTCCGAGTAGCCGAAAGATCGATCAAGGAAGCTGGCTAACAGAAGCCGGGTGTCTCCCCTGTGAGTGTTTAAAATTTGAGACAAAAGGGTGATGTAAAACTATTATGAAAACGTACCGAAGGCGCGTGGTTACAACACCTTTCGCATCATATATACCTGTTACAAACAGTATCATTTTGAGGCAATTGCCATTGTACCACGCAGCGCAGAATAACCAGTGTACAGGTACGAGTAGCGCTATATCCAACTTGAAGGGTCGAATACTGCTGACTGCGAGTCGAACATAAGATGGCGCCAGTGTCGACTCGAAACGTCGTTATCTTTGGAGAAACAGGAGCGGGCAAAAGCTCTGTCATTAACCTGTTGGCTGGCCAAGAGATTGCACACATATCGCCCGACTCTCACCGCTGTACTCTGCATTGGACGGAGTACCAAATAACCTTCGAAGATGGGTCTCGATACAAGGTGTTTGATACGGTCGGCCTCGAAGAACCTCGTTTACAAACCGGAGAGTACCTCTCCGCAATTTCAAATGCATATGGCCTCATCAACACTTTGAAAGAACGTGGAGGTGTCAACCTCTTGCTCTTCTGTATACGCGGAGGCAGAGTCACAGCAACCATGCAGAGCAACTATCGGTTGTTCTTCGAATTTCTCTGCGAGGAAAAAGTCCCGCTCGCGCTAGTCGTCACAAACCTCGAAAGAGAGACAAGGATGGAAGACTGGTACACGCGGAATATGGGCTACTTGGAGAAGTATAACATCAGGTCCGCGGGACACGCATGCATAACTGCGGCGAATCTTCTGGACGGGAGGCATAGAGACAAGTATGATGAGTCGCGTGGAATACTCCGTCGAGTGGTTGAGGTTCATTGCAACGCATCCATGGAAGGGTGGACCGGCGGACAAGGATGGCTTGCTTCGTTCATTGGCAAGCTTGTGGAATTTGTCGTTGGACGCCCCAAAAAGACGGATATCATTGGGGTTCTCACAAAACGATGTGGGATGACCAAGGAGGTGGCTCAGCAGGTAGCGCAACACATTAAGTACGAAAATCAATCGTAGGATAATTTCGGACTTGCCACGGACACTATCTGGTACATACTTAGTACTACTACCGTAACAAAGATCTTGCAGTGTATCGCACATCGTAGTACAACAACCACTTCAGCTAACAGACTAGTGCGTACTAGTAACGCACCGTGTTCATTGAATTATGCAGCAGTGGGAAGATTGAGAATACCAAATATTACAACAAGAATGATTAATGAACCGCGACGTGTACGTGGTCAACATATCTGACGTTCATGGGCCCGGAGACACAACCAGCTACTACACAAAATCAGTAAAGATGATTGACTCGCTGGCGTCGCCGCTAAATTGTTACACACCTCAATCCGATAAACTTCTCAACACGTCTACTAGCTCCACTTGTACCTTCTCGATCCTTGTCGCTTGGTTTTGCGCTTCTCCCGAATTGTGCATTTTCAACGCCGTCCGCACTTCTCTCACAAACGCGTATGATTGGATTGTGGACTCTTCAACCCCTTCAGCCTCTTTCGAAGCCTGTGAGGACGTCGTATCGTCAGCAATCAGACCAGAGAGGTCCACAGAAGAAGCCCGCAGAAGAGCAAGGTCTTGTAGGGTGTCGTGAAGAGGAAGTGGTATTCCTTTTGATGCCATGATCAGTGTTCCAAGCAAGCTACTTAGTAAGCACTTCTAACTCTTCTCGCTCAGTGAACGATCATCGAATCGTCCGTCATCCTCTTTGACCCACAATCTCCCATCGAATTGAGCGAAGTAGATTTCTTCATAAATTTGTATTTCATGCAATCACAGTGCACACACACGTCTTATCAACGATGCCCATCTCATACAGTTTCTAATCCGCTCACCACTGACAATCGCTTCGAACGGATCACGAGTCTATCCATCCCTGCACAATCGGACAAGACATTCACCGCATTGTTTAACATACCAAATACTAAGCTTGTGGTCAAATCCGACGAAGGAGCCGCCTATGCATTGTGCGCACTTGTGAGTGAGAATAAGGAGAATCGCGCGCAGACTCCGCAGATGTCAGCAGAACTCTTTGTATGAGATAAAGAAGTGTTGGAGCTTAAGATGAAGTTAAAGCCTTCTCGAAGCGAAAAAAAGAAAGGTAGGCGGCGGCATCATCTTTACCTTGCCATTTCGTTACTTAACAATAGTCACAGATAGTACAGCCATGCCCATGTATCAGCAACCAACGCCCCCTTGGTGATTTGCTCCAGGAATTTATGGGCATAATCGGCGAGCAAGCTGAAGACAAAAATTAGCTTAAAATTTCGAACACACGGATACAGGCCACCTTTCAGCGCACGAGTGATTAATCTCGATACCTTGCAATCCCTATTGATTTATATCCCCAGTAATACACGACACTTCATGCTCTACAACTAGATCACTCGCTATTAGCGATCTTCGGCTTGGAGGATCAGATGGCTATGCGTGAACTGGTGCTAGTTGTGCGTTCGAAGCTAAACACGGAAGATGCAGCTTTACTGTCTGATAATGATTTGATAGGTGGCAAGAATACGGTTCACCAAGAAGGGAATGACGCGGACTCCAAGAATATACCGACTTCGCTGTTCTAGAGACAGGGTTGGATCCCTCGATCAGAATTGCTGCAAACGATCTGCATAACGAAGTTCCACAATTGCAGATAGTTCTTGTACGAGATATTCTTCTACATATCACTGCATCGCACAAATAGAATGAAAATCCTTTATCTACTATCTCGTAGCGCTTCTCATCTTCACAAGTAATCTCGTGCATCAAGTGAGAAAAAAAACAACTTGGAGCATGTACGCGATATTATATAGTCCTGTCATGTATTCGTAGAGAAAACAGTTACATAACAGCAAGTGTTGAATGATTATAGTATCTACCATTCCGTACCAAATATAGTGTGAGCACCCTGTGGATAAACGTATGAGATACTTATAAAAACCCACACAAACATTATGTGCAGTATGTATCAAACATCGAATGAGATACCGTCCTCACAAAAACAAGCGTCCCAATCTAAAACTTCTCTCCTGGATCTAACGGGCCCAGCGGGCCATACCTCTCACCGGTGCGACTCCGGTCCTCTATTCGTGTGCCGTACGGTTGATGCTGTACGGGGGGTGTTCGTGAGCCCGAGTCGGATGACGCGTAGGACATGAGACGCTGTTGTGATGGGTTATCACTGAGCTGATACCGTGCGGCGTACATCGTGCTCGTGGGCGTCCGTTGCGGGCTCTCATCATCATCAAACCCACTCTCTAACATCGCCTCCAACTCTGCACCGCCAACCACCTTGTTCCCATCAGCCCCATGCCCAGAGGCAAACAGACCGACAGGTGGAGCAGGGAACTGAGCATTGTTCTCGTTGTATCCACCAATCTGCGGACCATAATGATCGTCCTCGGATGACACAAAGGAATACGTGTCTGACCCGTCGCCGTATGGACTACGTGCTTCATTGCGGGCGCTTAGTAGGTCGTTTTCAGAAATGTACCCGCTGGATGCATACGATCAAAGTCACGCCGCCGCCGTTCCTCACGCTTGAGTTTGCGTAAGCGTGAGCGCTCCCAATCTTCCCAGCGGCGAAGAGTAACCGAGGAACCATCGAAGGTGCCAGAGCCAGCACCATGCCCTTCTCCCTTTGTCTCCCCTTCCACTTTCCTGTAACCTATCCGTTAGCAGCTGCAACTTGCACGAAACGGAATATACAGTACCTCGTCTCTCCCCATGAGAAGTCATCAAAGTGCCAGAATGCATACACGGGAAGAACGAAATTCCACACCGGCAGTGCCACGAGGTATATAATCATCCAGAACACATATACAACCTTCCTCGTCGTTATCAATATCAGCACAGCGGGAAGACCCAGTACAGACACAAGTAGCATGAGGGGGATCGCTTCCTCGAAGGTTGTTGGGGGTTGCATGATCATGCCCGCAATGAGCGCATAGGTAAGCACGATGGCGATGGGTAGTACGACCGTCCCGAGCAAATCCATGAAGACCACAAATTGCATGCTAAAACAGAATGTCCCGCATAGATTGCGCACAAGAACAAGTTCCATGAGATTGTGGATCGTGCTGTTAATCCATCGACGACGTTGAGAGAGGAGAACTTTGAAAGTATCGGGTACAACAGTCCGGCATTTGGCTTGGGGTAAGAACATCATCTTGCGATTGGGGAATGTACGAAGGAGAATGGTGGTGAGGAAGCGGTCTTCTCCGAGTAAAAGAAGGTTCTGTTGGTGCAGCGTGGTGACCTCGCTTTGACTGTATTCGCGTACAATTTCAGGCTTAACAATAAGAGGTATCCAGTCGTCACCCGTCGTCTTGCGCGCTTTCAGTCGAAACATGGAGAAACAGCCAGGCAAACATGAAACACCACCAAAGACGGATTCGAAGGCTTTGGCTAAGTGGTGGGAGATGAAGTATTCGAAGACTTGGATGGCGGTGACCCAGGAATCACGTTTGTTAGCTATGCGGGTCTCCCCACAGACGCCCATTATCATCTGGTCGTGGTGCATACAGTTGACGAGGTATTTCAGCGACTCAGGGTATACCTTGGTATCGGCATCAACCTGTGGATACATCAATACACGAAAGTGGAGTGGTAGATGAACACGTACCATCAAACACACCTCAAAGAAGTCAGGCGTGACACCCATTAGGGTATGGATCTTCCGGAACAAGTCAAAATCAAGAGGGGTCATCCGATCGTTATATGTGACGCGAGAGAAAAAGTTCATGAGAATGAGCTGGCTGTCTCGTTTGCCGCGGTTTCCAGGTTTTTTGTCACTGGTAGCCTCGGCCTCCGTCCACACTTGACAACAATCACAGTAGGTGTGCGACGACCAGCAACCGCTGACCGATGTTATTAGCACTAGGCCTTCGCACCAAAAATTGAAGGCATACTGTAGTGTCCTGCATAGACCATTGCTCTATTTTCCCGCTTCGTTCCACTTCCAATTGCAAGATAACTCATGGGCATGGGATTGCCGAATCGAGGATCCGCATCCAGCAATCCCACACATATATCAGGTGTGCTCATCTTCTCTCCTGCACCAGTGATCATGCCATCGGCCACAATAAAAAGTAGCTTGCGTGCATCAGAGTAAGTCGTCCGAGAAATGGAATCCAGCGTGGAACGTATAGAGTCTTCACCCTCAGAGTAGCACGTTACGAGGCAGATGGCGAATAACTCGGCACCAATTTGCGTGAGAGACATGACGGGTGCAGCTTCCGGTAATAGGGTCGTGCTGGAAGATGCAGGAAGGCGGGTAGGGATTGCTTTGACGAGTTTCTTCGACCCATGAGGGCCAGCCCATGGTGCTGTACCCGTGCGGTTGTCAACTGAGATATTTGCACCCCCAGGCATCACCGCCGGACTGATGGCCGACCTGTTGAGATGCGACGTGTCCGGGTGACCTGCAAGCCTCGCAGACAGGAACCAGCTAAATACACACGCCATTGCAAAGCGGACAAGGCACGAGGGCAAGGATAACGATGAGTCCAACATATAGGAAGAGGGAGCTGACGAAGCAGCCGGGGGTGATCTTGGCAATGTTTCCTGCATAGTATCGCTGATAGAGGCATGGAACTGCTGTAAGGATGTCGGCACGGTTGTAGAATAGACGGGTGCCATCCTTTCCACTAGAGCTCGCCTGTGTCTTCAGGATAGTGCGGATTGCGAGATCTACGGGGTCGGAAGCTACCGGGCTGGGATGTTGTGTCATGTAGGGATTCATGTTTAGTACGGCACCGTCAATTACGAAGTAATTTGGGAGGGCAGCGACTTGGTCCCAGTCGTAACCAAGCAGAAGAGTTGTCTCCTGGATATCGAGTTGCGTAAAGGTGGAAGAGGCATTGATTGCACCAAGAGGACAGTCTGTTGCAGATATACACGGTTGGTCCAAGGCAACACGGAATTTGAGACCTTGGCACGCGGAATATTGGCTGGCAGTGCGATAGAAGTAGGGAGTAATGTCCTGTCCTGGCTCTTTAAGGGTGAGTTGATCGAGGTTCACACTTGCAGGACTGTTGGCATGGGTGACATTGTATAAAATGCCAAGTATGCTCAGCGTGCCGGGGAGTGAGCCAAGAATCGAGTACCGCGAGGGGTTCATGCTGGATGTCTCGGGACACAAGACCTTCTGAGTGCCGACGGTAATGAAGCCAATGATAAAACATAAGATAGCAATGATGAAACATAGGGCGATTTTCTCTCTCCATGCCTGTATCTTGCCCTTGTCTTTGAGACCCCCGAGAGAGCTAAGCAAACAGGATGGAGCCCAGAAAGTAACGATCTGAGCGAACAAACGCCATGGGTCGAAACCACTGCTCCGGGAGCCGGTTTGAATAGTACCTGATGCGGAAGGGGTGAGGGATGACTGGGGATTAATGAGAGGTACTGGTGCGACACTTCGCTCCGGGCGAGTGAGGGTTTTTGCACGGCGTATAGTGGTGCCCGTGGGCTGAGGTGGACGATTTGTAGGGACTGGGACATCAGCAGATGCGTACGTAGGCTGTGGTGCGAATCTAGCCGCCATGACTCTCTCCAGAAAAAAGACTGACTTGTACACCCAGAACGGTGCTTTGGTATCTGGGAATAATAAAGAGCGGTTAGAAATGAAAGACAAAGGAATAAACGAAAAATCGTGAGCCCGGAGCAGCCAGCTGAGTTGACGTTGTAGTTGAAAGTCAAGCTCTAGCGTAGCAACAATATTCAGCGCTTAGCACGTGAGACTCTGATACGATAACTAAATGTGACTACTAACTAACTAATAGCCACTTTACTTTGTTTGCCAAATAAGTCTCTCAGGTTGTTCGGCTTAGTGAACACTGTCACAGTAAGAGGCTATAGTTTCTCTGCGTACATCCTAACAGTAAGTACTTCACTTAATCGACATCATTCGCGACCACTGCTCTTGCCATTTGATACCAAAAATGTCTGTGCTGTGTATATCAGTCGTCGTCCATGCTAGTGACTTTCTAGAGGAGTTCGAAATTCCATTAATTCATAGGCGCTAGTAGCCTACTAGCGGATGTTGAGCGGATGCCAATAATATCATTGGGCAATGGGCACAGGGCGATGGGCATGCACGATGACACAGCTTGGAGCTTAAATTCTAAGTTTCCAGCATATGAGACTAGCGCCCTCTCATGATTTAGACTCGGACTCACCACTCGACGGACAACGCTCCAGAGTCCAAATGTCCACCCCACCTCAGCCGTCGCACTCGAAATCTAAGGCTGTGCAGAATGGAAGTGGTCAACGTATTTTGACAGTCAATATTCTTACACTCTCAGGCTCCCAAAGAGGACTTTCCCGGGGCAGAACAGTGACTACTACGGCAGCGCGTTCCGACACTGTCTATGACGAACCCTGCACCTCGAGTCAACAGGACGCAGGGCAGTCCACGGGGAACAAAAAAGTCTCTGAGTGTAACACCCAGTCTAGGGATGACAACTCACAGGTTTGCACAAGTCCACTGGTATCCCAATCAGTGACGGATCCTGATGTATTTTACCTAGGCATCCACCTCGAAACTTCCACCTCTGTAGGCTGTTCATACTGAAGCAAGTCTGCATTGATTCAGTTCCTTTGTTTTTAGTCACGAAATACAACTGGCACTAGCAGAAGATCTGACAGGTCAGATCTTCGGCGGAATAAATGATTACGTTGCAAGTGGTGCATTCGCAAACGTTTACAGATGTGAATGGAGAAAACCGTCGGGCCCTGTCAAGGTCTGGCCAGTGGACAGCGCTGGCGTCACTTGCTGATCAGCCTGTCCATTATCGCACTACAGGTCGCAGTAAAAGCCTTCAGGCATCACATGAATAACGTCTCAGAGCAGGACTTAAGAGTGAGGGTCTATTTTTTTTTGGTTTTGGACACTATTTTACGTGGATTCGTTAGAGGTTTCGACGAGAAACTGCCATATGGGCACACCTCGTTCACGACAATATCGTCACACTTTATGGAACGACAGAGGGGCTCGGGTCAACTACAGCCCTTGTCTCCCAGTGGTTTCCGCACGGCACGCTGTCCCGTCTGATCACAGAACAGGGTGCTACATTAACCATCAAGTCCAAATTGAAGCTGGTAACTCAAACCTATTTGGCTATAATGGACCTAAACTGAATTATACTTATTCACCAGCTTCACGACATAGCATCTGGGCTCTACTATGGTTTGTATTCCCTTCACGGTCATCTTGTTTCAACTGTTAAATTTGCCGTTAGTTCACTCTTTTCCCGTTGTTCACGGTGACATTACGAGCGTGAGCTCATCCTCTACATTCAATTGCACTCACTAATAAATGCAGTCTAATGTTTTAGTGGATCTCAAGGAAGGAGAATACAAGGCTTACCTAACGGACTTCGGCTTGTCAAGTATCCTCTGCGAACGTTTAAAAGAGTGCTCGATTGAAGCATCAACAATTGTTCGGCCTGGCGCAATCAGATGGACTGCGCCCGAGTTGATGAGGTCACCAGACTCCCCTCCCGATGTCAAACCATCCACGCAGAACGACATGTATTCCTTTGGTCGTGTCATGTTCCATGTAAGTGTGAGCGTTTCAAGTCCACGAAGTTTATATTCAATCTATCATTCATCCCAGTTGTTGACTCTGACTGTTCCTTGGCATGACATTGATGATTACAGAGTCATTCAAAAAATACAAAATGGAGAGGACGTCCCGCGTCCTGAGGTATCCGAGGCGACGTCTGACGTCACAGACGCCCGCTGGGATCATATCAAACAGTGTTGGTCAATTGATCCAGCTGCTCGTCCATGTGCCCTCACAGCTATGAACTTCATAACGAATGAACTAGAGGCTTTGGAACAGGATGTAAGCTCATAACTTGTCTCGCCGTATAGGAGTAGGGTGTCTGACTCTGATAGGGTGACCTTGTTAGCGGGGTACAAGAAAACCACCAAAATATATATTTGGTCGCGGAGCCGGTATGAACTGGCCAGCTTGCGATTGAAGTAATTTGGCTTAAATGTTTGTCAACCAGTCTAGGATTTCCACTGCACCGTCGCTTCAGTCTTCCTTGCAAACACTTGTTCCGTCACCCAATCCCGTTCCCTCTAGTCCTTTAACACGTCATCTCTTCTCTACAGCCTCGTCGCTGGTGAGAATCTAATGGTACATTGTTTTTTTGTGTACTGATTCTTCCACGTGGTCAAGTCACTTGCAGGTCCTTTGAATGTGTTACTTTTCGGGGAGACTGGAGTTGGAAAGAGCGCCATTATCAACTTGATTATGGGATGCGATGTTGCACAGACGTCGTCAGATGCACCACCCTGCACATTGCGGCACACCTCCCATCAAGTTAGTCTTGCAGGTCGCGAATTCAAACTTTGGGAAGCTTCCTCGATCGAATCAATGGGTTTTTTCCGGACCCTTTTTGCAAAATGGCGCCTGAAAAAGTCATACAAGAAGCTGTACAGAGATGACGGAGTTTACCTTCTTTTATATTGCATGAGGGGATCGAGGGCCCAGAGAGCACTGATCAAGGATTATAAATTCTTCACTGACATCGTTGGCTCCACAGCCACTGTGGCAGGCGGCGTACCGGTCGCCGCTGTGGTCACCTGCTTGGAAGATTATCCCAAGGACATGGATGTGTGGTGGACGAAGAACATAGACAATCTGGAACGCCTCGGAATGCGGTTCTCCGCACACGCTTGTATCACTTCTCTTCCTGACGATCCAACATCCTCACTCGCTATGCGCGCACGTCGACAGCGATCAGAACAAGCCATCCGCCATCTTATTTATGGGTCCTACAGAACAGGTACCGAAACACCTCGCAGTTCCAGTCCAGCTTTGACTCGATGAAAAAAAATCTGGCTTAGTTGCGTATTATTGTCTTCGGAGATTTGGGTTCCCCTGGCAAGGCGCTGTGCGCATATCACTGTTGAAAAATCCGTTCAAGGCTTCATCCTGCTAATGACCGTTCTGCAATTTCCTCTGTATGACCGATATGTATCCTTTATGTCGCGCTATACTAGTAGTACTTACTATGTATATGTAGATTTGAGTTCGATACTATCTCACAGTGCACTAGCACCGTTTCTCACTGTATCGTTATCATTGTTTTTGCAAACCCTGTATCCCAGGTTCGTCATCGTCATCGACTGACAAGTCTAGTCCTAGTTGCCAATGAAGAGCATATATATCACGCTGGTGAGCCAAAAAATTTGAGACGATGCAAATCAGAACGGTTTATGTAAATAGATCGGCTTCGCTTAGTAAGCCACCGTTTGATCTGATTCGGATTGGACGAGCAGTACTCACAGCTTCAAGCAGTAGATCAACTGGGCATAACACTTGTGAAGACATTCTGCACGACACTTCATTTCTACGTAAGCTCGAACACATTACTATCCTCACATAGGCCAGGGCGGTTTGTACTCTAGAGCGCTTTTCGAGCGCCCAGTCGAGTTCTTGCCCGGCGACTGCAGATCATGTCATCATTCGCGAAGTCCAAGTTGAAGGCAGCGAGAGATGCTATTGGAAAGAAAAAGTACGAACAAGCACGTGAAGCCGCTGCACAGGTTCTTGAATACGAGCCTGATAACTATACTGCGTGCGTTCCCAATCTAAAGGGATGTGTTGCGAATCTCATATCGACTATCTTGTGCTGGGCAGCCATGTGTTTCTTGGTCTTGCTCTCTTAGAACTCGGCCAGCACGAGAAGAGCGAGCAAGTAAACCTGACGATCGTTGTGCGGCGCATATAAACTAATTTTTTACATCAGCTTTATCGAAAGGCCATAGAACTCAAGGATGATCAAATACTCGCATGGCAGGTACAGTGTGTTGCTAGCCTCAAATAAGTGATTCTTACCTAGTGCCATGCATAGGGAATTGCAAAGCTTCACGAACAAACTCAGAAGTGGAACGATTTGGCGGATACCCTGGAACACATGATGCAGATATTTGCCAAAAAGTGATTGCGTTCTCATTGTGATGCATACAGCTGAGAATTGAAAAAAATCGTACAGCGATGATGCCACAAAATGTGCTGAGACCCTTCAAAAATTAATGGATATTCTCCGGCAACATGGGACACGCCGTGAGGTATGAATTTGCCCATCTTGAAGCCATCTTTCTCAACATGTTTAGGTCATTCAAGCATTATACTTTTACCTACCAGAATCCTCTTTGTATCCGGTTCTTTCAACACTCCCTCCACCTAATGCTACGAATCCTACATCGACCTCAATTTTTCCTACTCAATCGGCAATCCACAATTCACTCGCCGTCTATGAGGAGCTTGTATCCCTGACAGAGCGAGAAGAGGAAATGTTTATCAAGTCCGAGTTTGACAAGCGACGTACTCGCCTTGGAGCTCCTAAACCTGAGCAACTCAAGAAAGACATTGGCATCGAGATTTGGCACTCGTCAAAGGTAAAGCAGCCTTGTGAGCACTCCGGTTGTCAGGCTAATCTTGACCTTGCAGCTTCCAGTACTATACAACGATATTCTTAATCATCCCAGCACCTCGGACGAACTGCGGCGCGCCACAGAATCGAAACTCATTCGATATAAATACCAATTGTTTCTGGCACTCCCCTCTACTGACCCAGAAAAACGCCAAGTTGGCATGCAGTTGGATGAGATGGTTCACGGTATTGTGACGATTGGCATTCCGGATGAGTTTGCTTGGTGCATCTGGTTTGAAGGGAAAGATTATGATACAGTTGGTACTGGGCACGCCATCAAATTAACCATGATTACTGAATTGGCTACTCTAGAGGGTCTTGGTCTTGCGTATCTCAAGCAGTTCATAGAACTCTTCCCGACAAGTACATTGGCGCTGATGTTGACAGGATACTTGACATACAACAAGGCTGCTTATGGTGACGAAGAATCAACAGAAGAACTGACCTTTGCGGTGGATAGCGACCCTTATGGCACTATTCTTGTGAGTTCACGAATCACGCTGTAGAATATATCGATATCACTGACATATCTCTTCAGGATGCCTTTTCAGCACTCCCGGACTCATTACTAGCGAACATGATCACAGCCCGAGTCCATTTACAGGAAGTCGAATACACAGATGCCATCAAAGTCGCTGAAAGCGGTCTGGAATTGGTGCGCAGGTATGAGTCGAACGCAGCTCGTGAACTCCAAGAGTATGTGGAAATCATTAGAACCCTGAAATGTAGTGATAACTTATCGTCCATTTAGAGTGCGCAAGGCCTTTCACATTATTCTGGCCACATCCTTCGTCCACCTGTTTCCTCCAAAGCACCACCCTCGCGCCCTTTATTTCTTAAATGACGTCCTGAAGCAAGATCCTACCAATGTGGACGGATTGATGGGGAAGGGGTATGTTTTCCGATACGCTGAAAAATGGGAGGAGGCGGAGGTGCTATTTGCGCAAGCAGCGGAGCAGCTCCCTGACGATGTTGACAAAGGTGTGGAAGCAAAAGAGGAGAGTGCGTGGTGCCTTAGTCGGATGCATGCGGATGCTGGCGTAGATGCTTTGAAAGAGGTCTTTGAAACCTTGAAGGATATCGAGGATCGTGACACCGGTAAAGCTCGATGCCTGTGGCGGATTGGAAGATGTTATTGGGATCTAGGAGGTATAACGACCCACGCCTTTTGGCTTGTATTACTGATCCCTATTACAGGAGAGTCTCGCGAGGAAGCTTTCAAATACTTCATCACATCGCTCAAACACAATCGCGAATATGCACCAGCATACACTTCGCTAGGTGTATATTACTCAGAACACGCGTCACCGCCCGACCATACTCGAGCTTCGAAGTGTTTCCAGAAAGCGTTTGAACTGGATGCTCGTGAATCAGAGGCTGCGAGGCGCCTTGCGGAAGGCTTCGCTGACGAGCGTGAATGGGATTTGGTTGAGGTAGTGGCTCGGCGTACTATAGACGGTGAAGGCGGGATGGGTGCGGGTATGGGGGAAGGAGATGGCGCAGCTTCAGGAAAGTATCTTCCGACAAACGCGTGGGCATGGAAGGCTCTCGGTGTTGTTGAGCTGGTAAAGGATGTACTTATGACGTTTATTTCCAACCTAACTTTATTTGGCACAGATAAGGAGGAACTATGCGGAATCCATCAAGGTTTTTCAAGTGGCACTCCGAGCAGATGTCGATGACCAGCTCTCGTGGCTAAGACTTGGTGAAGCTACAGTAAAGCCGGCCGCCATGCCGCTGCCCTCAGGGCACTTGGTAGAGCTCACGAGCTTCAACCGGACGACTGGATGTGTACATACTTTATAGGGGAAGTCCAACGGCAAGCGGGAAGGCTTGCAGAAGCTCTTACCTCTTTCCAGTCTATACTGGATGTTCGTCCCACTGAAGCCGGTGTCCTTTTATCTGTTGCACAGACCTACCTCGACTTAGCCCGGCATCAAAGGTTTACCGGGTTTGTTACCCGAGCTGAGCAGTCTTTTATCTCCTGTGTCAACGTTGTGTTAGTCGCCATCCGGGAAAGCCCGGGATATCGTGGAGTCGCCTGGAAAATCGCTGCTGATGCTCTATTTGATTTATCGGTAATCACTGTCTTCGCAGATGAAAATTACGTCCGCGAAACCGTGACCGTGGTCTGTGAAATCATACAAGACCAAAGTAGCGCTCGGCTGGCCGGTCTATTCAAGTTCACAACTCTCTCTCCGGACGACCGAATCACCGGGCTGAACGTACTCGAAGCTGCTGTCGCTGCCTACGATTACCGCATCACAGTGGGCTCCTCCGACGAAACCGCTCTCCCAAGCTCATTGTACGACCTTGCTGTAGCCCTGCACGAGTGGATTTTGAAACAGCCATCCGGTACCACAGGGAAAGCCTTGGAGGCAACAAACTCATTCTTGGTTCAAGCCCTACAGATAGAGCCTGGAAATGTCAGGTTCTGGGTCGCATTGGGTGATCTTCACTTCGCACAAAAGCCGAAACTGTCGCAACATGCATATATCAAGGCGATCGAAGTTGACACCAAGGTTGGTGGGACACATATGCCCGTTGCAATCTCAACTCAACCTATCTAGAACGTGGTGGCGTGGACCAAGATTGGTCTCCTCTACCTATATCATAACGATATTGAGTTGGCTACCCAAGCATTTACGAAGGCGCAAACTCTTGATCCGGATCATACCCTGGCTTGGATTGGCCAAGCATTGATTGCAATAACAAACGGTCACGAAGCAGATGCTCGTACATTACTTGAGCATGCAGTCAGCATGACAGCAGACGTGGTGAATACATCCCCGCCGCCTTATATTTGTATAAGCAACTGACACGTGGTTCAAGCCTATGGCAGACCTGCAATTTGCCTTACGCGTTCTTGTTACCGTAAACGATTCGAATACAGTTCGTGCACCCAATACAGATCGCCTTTTAACTGCCTTCTTCGTCCTCGGGCGCTATTCCCAACGCTGCCCGGCTGATGCCTGCGGCCTGCATATCTTCGGTCTGATTTGCGAACACCTTGGAAAACTTGAACAGGGTGTGGAATACATAAGTCGTGCAATTACTCTTCTAGAAGCAGCATACGAGGAGAAGGAGGATCCCATAGTCGAACGCCAATTTGTCATCGCACACACCAACATCGCGCGACTCCGTCTTGGGTTGCAGGACTATGAAGGATCATTGGCATCTTTCGAGAACGCTCTAAGTCTACTTCCTGAAGATGCAGAGCGGGAATCACAGATTCTACGCGTACAAGCTCAATACGGGTCTGGGTTAGCGTCTTTCAAGATGGGTGATCTTCAGGCCGCCATGGCGGCATTTCAAGCTGCTTTGGAAAGCGCCGCTGACGATCTTGTTCTCCGAGGACAGGTTACTGTTCTGCTGGCACAGACGATGTGGGCGATTGGGACACCCGAGTTCCGCGAGTCTGCGAAAGGCTTGTTACTTGATTGGTCAGAATGCAACGTCGATGATTCCCAGTCAACTAATCTATTGCTTTAGCATCACCGCCGATCCAGAAAATTTGATGGCAATCAACACTCTAGCTGGAATGGGGATACTCACTGAAGACGATGGGCTAGTTGATGCCGCGCTCTCCGAAATTCTGTCACTCCCCGTAGAACAGAGACTTGAGCTCGATCCTCGAAGAGACGTGACGTATCTCCTCGTGCAACATTATCTTGGGCTGGTACGAATTCAAGTCTTAAATTGTTTGAGTGCACGATCCTGAGATTTTTTCGGCAGGGCGACTCTGACAAGGCAATTAAAATCGCGCAAAAAGCCCTTCATGTTGAGCCTTCGAATCTGCAGATGAGGCGAGAAGTCGCATCTTTGTTGCTCATGCAGGGGGAAGGAGACGCTGCGTCGGCCATCCTGGCATCTGTAGCGCTGAATCAAAACATTGCAGAAGCAAAGACCACTCTTGCATTATCGGTACTTGCACAACCAATACAGTCTCAAAGAAGTGCACAAAAAGCCATCATGCTGGAACCCGGTCAACTGCGAAACTGGCAGACTTTGGCTTATGTTCGAGCACAGGAATCGCTGTGATATCGGGTAGGATAATGTACACGTATGTAAAAAGAGACTCAATACTCGATCATCCAATAATGTGCCTGCTGTATGAGTTCGTGTAAAATGTCGGGTGCTGCGATGCCGTCCATTGGCAGAACTCTGCCTTCAGCAGACAGGGCACGTCCGTCACCGTTTTCCTTGAGCAGCGACCTCTGTAGCATCACCGATGAGTATTGAGAGGATTCATTGCACGAAACTTCATACCTCGTCGCGTCGCGTCCTCCAGCAACTGAGTATCGACGTGTTCTGCAGGGAGCTGCACATACCTCACAACGGAACCGCGAATAAGCAGTTTTTCACCGCCATCTAGAAACAGAAATGAATATGGAAACCGGATAGAAAGCGTACATTAAGCACCATGTGTGGGTGTCTCGCCTCGTCCAGTACATTGATTGAGTCTAGACGGATATTGAGAAATCTGGGGGAAGAATGGGAGTGCATCATCAGTGATATTGGATCTATGCTGAGATGAGAGCTACGATACTGACTGGTCTACTGACTTCAATACTCCTGTAATCGAGAGATCGTTCTTCAACTCGACGGTTACTCGTTGATCTGTCAGTGTCTTGAAGACGGAGAAGATAAGCTTTTGGATGTCCAAATTAACGATCAGTTAAGTTCGCAGCAAGACGCTATGAAAGCTGACCATGACTAGAAGCACGGCTTAGATTTTAATAGAGTGGTGAATGATTATGGCCGGTGACATCGTCAATCGGAATTATTTGGCGCAGTGGCTGTGCTCAACCGCAAGAAGACGGCCTGCTGATATCATAGAGAAAACTAGTGCTACAATATTGTAATAATATCTACTCAAAGTCCGCCATATCGAAGTTGTACATAAAGTGCTAGCAGTTATTGAGGTCAGTATTTGCCAGAGATGGTGAAAATTTGTTTCTACCTTGTATAAACTCATGACCTTCACTACCCAAGCCTCTAGGTGATAAATCTTTTTGTTGCCAAGTCGCATTCGGGTCTCCTGTACACATGTGAGAAACTGAAAGATTCAGCCAACGCCCACATACATAAAATGCAGCCCAATGCATAACATCGGCTTTCATAGCCTCGTCCACTCTCTCCACCACCCGCTCTGCAACGGTCTGGATACTATCAGTAACCTGTTCAGTATGCTGTACAGAGCGGTTCACCTTCAATATGATCGTTGGGGGAATGCAGTGGGCAAGAAGCTCGTAGAGTTTTCCCCGGACTTCCAAAACGCGTGCTGGTGACTGTTCTTGGACGATGAGATCAGCGACCTTGTGACAGTAGATTTCCCAGTCTGGTTTGGCTATTGTCAGTGAACCTGAAAGATCTGGCCTGCACACGATGAGTGGCTGTAAGAGCGATACGGTTGCAGATTGAACATACGATTGCATTTTCAGGGCTTCGAAGACGAGTAATGCTTTTCGCATGTTGCCACCAGAGTCTTCGGCGATCTGTTGTGATGCTTCTTCAGGTAAGTCGAACTTCAGTTTCTTCGCTACATGTTCCAAGACATTTTGCATCTAGAGGCGTTCACTATCAAGTTTAGAAAGAGCTGCTTGATGCCTACTCACTTCTTCTGGGGTCGGTGCAGCGACTCGCATAAGTAGACAACGACTCTTTATTGGTGCTATTAGTCTGCTGGTGCTGTTGGCGCATAGTATTATCCGCATGTTTGACATGTATTTCTCCATCGTTCGACGTAACGCTGCTTGGGCATCACGGGAAAGAGAGTCCGCTTCGTTAATCACGACGACTAACAAAAAGGTGAGGTTGAGATCTGATTATTACGCAATGTTGGATGATACCTTTGAATCTATGCTTCGCGTTCAAGTCTACCTGCTGTGTCTGCGCAATTTCCTTTAGCAAATCTTGAATGACAACTCTGTCATAATTTCCGGCCTCACTTCAAAGCACTTTAGATGATTCAGAAGAGTATCAAATGCCGAATAGCTGACCTGGGAGTGATCTCGATGTGAAAATTGCTTTGAACAACGTTTATTTCCAGCTTGCGTTTCGACGGTGAGATAAACACTCGTTGATCAATTTTGAGCTTCGATTCATGTTCATCAGTATCATCCAAAGCAAATCATAGACTTGTACGATTCCCCTCACCTTCTCAACACCACTCCCAAACAACTGCCTTAGAGTACAGCTGATCCGTGTCTTCTTTCCAGCTCCAGAAGGCCCGTAGAAGAGCATGTGTGGGAAGTCGGCTGACGCAGCCTGTATGTATGACACCATATGAGACACATAACCCTAAAACATCTAAGGTCGACTTACCAGAGATTTTAATCGAATAGACAAACTCTGGTGGTAGTGAAGGTCATCCAAAGTCTTTGGTCTGAACTGCACTACTATGAGAATAGCCAACCACCCAACGTAAAAAAGCTTCTCACTTTGTCTACCCAGAGAGACATCGTTGGAAATAGTTGAAAGCCAAATAGGAACGTCGATTTGAAAGCGCAAATTGCATGACAGCAGTCGCGTGACGTCACGCGTTAATTGTCACGCATCTGAAGGTATATTGAGCCAATACCATGGATGAAAAGTAAAGCTACCAAGAAGTGACTAGTGATCTTCGAGTAACAGGACAAGAAGGTAGCGCATGGACAGCAACGATGTCATATATTGTTGAGAAACAAGATGGCGTTGAAAAGAAAACACGACCTAGATAGACCCCTATTAGTATGGTGGGAGTGAAATTCTTCCTTTTTCATTACTTGTTTTCCCACATGAGAACTACCGCCTCAAAGTACTGTAGATATATATATTGCTCACTATTTCTAAAGCCTATCGTCTTATACCTGTGTCCATTCCTTCACATAGCAGTACTGAAGTGACTGTCTTTAGCGAAAAATATCGCCCTTTTAGAGTCGTTCACTGGTAACTCAACTACATCTTCAAATGACTTAGAATCCTGGGTCTTTGGAACATCCCAGCACATCTGAGTCAACGTGCCTAGTACCCCTCGTGAGGTTTATCTGAGATACACTGTATTGTACTACGGTGAACACCACTGGACACAGGCGAGACATCAGCAAACGTGCAGACGGTCCTGGATGGCCTGGAGAGTCTGGCTCCAGATTATCAGGTTATCAGATTCAAGCCTGTGCGCACATGAATCAGCCATGACCAGATGGGTATGCCTGTTACCAGATCGTGTTCAGGCACCTTACAGATCCCTACCAGATCCCTTGCAGATCACAGCCAGCCGCAGACCAGACATGATTAAATCAAAAGAATTGATCAAATTCAGTAGCGAAAAATGTAGAATAACAGGTAGTAGATATGATACCACTGGTAATACTTGGCAGAGTCGGCGCTGTTCGGTCAATGACACGAGGCACTTGGAAAATAATCAGACCAGTACAATAGTGACTCGGTACTAAGACTCACCAGCCTAAGAATTCTCTTCGTTGTCGTCTGAGAGTGGAATGGCATCACGGACATCCATAGAGTCGTCATCCGAGGCAACATGGACACGATGGGCCAGAGAGTCTTCACCTACCAGCTTCCACATGCCATCTACAATCTGATCCCACTTTTTATCAGGGAGTTGAGCCGTCTGGAGTGAGTACTGCATAGCAACACTGCCCCATGCCGAATCGAAGGAGACTTTTCTCGTGGGCTGGGAAGGGAGACCGGCACGCTTCACCTCCTTGGCAGCTTCTTTCGCAGAATCACCATCCTTGTACAAAAATAGCGTGCGGTGCACCTGCAAAATGGAGGTTAGTAAGACACTACTAAGCAATGACTTAGGACTCACCGCAGCTGCGCAAACCCCCAATGCACCTGCAGGTTTCCCGAATGCCTGAAATGATGTTCCACAATGCCTCGCATGTGTCGCAAGTAACTCCAGGAGCATGGGAGCCAACCACGATCCTTTCAGACTCTGTTGGACCGTGAGGACGATGACAAATTATAATTGTAAGTCACATGCTGACATACCTGGTGATCCGCGTAAATGAATGGCACACATTTTTGACCTTCTATTTTTTGAGGCAGGCGATCTTGGACATATTTGATCCGAGCATTGGTATCAACTCGGTATTCTGCTTTTTTGAGTTCACGTTCGAGAATCTTCATGGCGTTTTTCCCAAGCATACTCCGCCACTCATTCAGCTGGTCCGTTGCCTCAAAGTCAAAGTTTCATTAGCATTTGAGGCACCCAAACTGACCACTGTACATACCACTTTCTTGATAGCAGGACACTTAGTAATGTCGACCTTGTTGTGGCCAAAGAGAAGATCCCACAATTCCTGCAGCCTGCTAGAGACCTCTGGGTGTTCGTTCGTCCCGAAGGGATCGGTGGTTGTCCCAGCCCAATCGATCAGCGCACAAATTAGTCGGGCCCATATCTCATTATCCTTCTTATCTACAAAAGGTAAGTCTTCGAGCTTTAACTTCTTGAGTGGCTTTGATTTATCTTCTGAGCGCTTGATTTCTTCCACAACAGCATCGTCGGCTCCCTTTTGCATCAACGTCAAGCCCATCTGAACGCAACAGAGTTGTTAGTAAACACTTGTGTAAGCAGTGGTTAAGTACATTAGCAGTGACTCGCGCTGACTTGGTTCCTGCAGTGGCACCGATTTCCTTGGGAAGTTTGAGGTTGCTACCCTTCTTCTCTCGAGTTGCAGCCAGTGACTCTGGTGTTTCATCATGGTCAAACTCTCCGTCTCTGAGTTCGTCGCCTTCAACTGTTGGTGTAGTTGCACTGCTGCATGACGATGTGCCGGACATAGAACAGGAACATGTTGCTGAGGCTGCAGGTACAAGTCCTCCATCTGATACTCTAGTTGAACTGTACCTCACTGATTTTGTTGTCAACCCAACTATTTTCTTCCAATTACCTTGCAAGTTACTCGAATGTGCACCCTTTGCACAGTTTAGTCTGTGATGAACCAGTACTTCGGTGCTCGGTAAGTCAATCAGAAATTTCGGACCATATTGCACACTGACCGTTCAGCTGTGTCAGGTTCCTGTGATTCAGTCTCCTTGTGCTTCCTCGCCATTGATCCTGCTGTTGCTGTGGTCTTCCTTGCCCTCATGATTTCTTCTCATAAGACCCGTTTCTGGATAGGTAAGAGTAGTTGCGCATCTATCGCATAGAATTGCATTTACTCACTTTCTCTTTTGATGCAGTGCCTTTCTTACCCTTCTGAGGCTTACGGACTTCTTCTTCGGCACTACTACTCTCATACTCCTCAGGCTCATGATCCTCGCTGTCATCACCACTCTCTCCCTCCGAGCTTTGGGACTCCGAGTCAGATGGCTGAAAAGCTTCATCTGACTCTGAATCCTCATCATCGCTGCAGCTGGCAGCTGTTTTGGATCAGGTAAGCTCACTATCTCATGTTCGACTGACTCCGACAGTAACCTGACCTTTTCCAACAGCATAGTAACCCTTGGCCGCTGCCTGTGGGCGATAGGAAGGGGTATCTTTGCCATAAGTGCGGTCATCTCTTTTAAGTGAGTCTTCCATTGCGGCAATGTGTTTGATGCCATCTTGATGTTCCTTGGCTACTTTAGCTGCTTCTTCCCGGCTTTTTTCTGCTGCTGCAGCATCTTGGGATCGCTTTTCTGCTGGTGTTTGGCGCTTGATTTTACCTTCAAGTAGAACTTTGGCGGGGTGAGTGTTCACATTGGAGCGACTTGGCCGAGTCATGACTTGAGGATAGTTTTCAAGAAAGCGGAAGGGCGCTGTCAAAAATTTTCCAAGGTTTGTTTCCAGCAAACAAAGTGTCTTACCAATATCTTGCGCCTGATTTATCACTCAGGTCCCTCCCAATAGCATCATGTTGAGCCGGCTGGCGTGTTCATTCCACGGGTGTCCTGAAACCTTCAAATCTCAACGTGGACGGACAAAACACATTCACACCTATCATAGTTCTGTTGATGCCATTCCCAATCCAACCGCTGCTGACTCAAACCCTCATTCTGACTCGGACCCCCAGGAATTCAATTTCAATTCTAACCATGACCTCATCAATGACAACTATTTCAACAATCCCAACTCTCAGCCTGAAGGCCACTCCAATGGACGTCAATCCCAGTACATACCTCACCCACATCTCCGTGGTAAGTCAAATAGAATCATGTGTCCGAACAGATATAAAATTGAACACTCTCTAGGTGACCCTTGCGACCTCAAAGGCAACCCTCTTCCTCCAAACGCCCCAAAGCCTGCTCGCTATGTAGGTCCTCAAGACAGCTGGGCACCCTTTGGTGATCAAGCTGAATACTTACTTGCGGACTTCTTGTTCTGCAAAGAGGAGATGTCCGCCCCCAACATCGATTTTCTGATGGAGTTATGGGCATTCAAAGCGGCCAAGTATGAAGAGGACAGCCCATTCAAATCTCACCGCGATGTATATGCCACAATCGATGTGATCCGCGCAGGTGATGTCCCTTGGCAATGTTTCTCTGTCGCACCTCAACATAACCTCGATTCGGATGTGCCCTGGTGGCAACAGACTGAATATCAAGTATGGTATCAAGATCCTGATGCTGTCATCCAGGCTATGCTGGCGAATCCTGACTTTGCTGGGCAATTTGATTATTCTCCATATGTTCATTATGACCAGTCAGGAAAACATCGTTGGAAGGACTTCATGTCTGGTAACTATGCATGGCGCAAGTCTGTGAGTATCCTGAATTATATCTACACAAATATCTAACTGACACTGTGGACACTTTCAGGACACAATATACGAGAACGACCCATCAACAGAAGGATCCATGTACGTTGGAATCATCCTCGGAAGCGACAAAACAACAGTATCTGTTGCCACCGGTCATGTCGAATATCATCCGCTGTATTTGTCGATTGGAAATCCACACAATTGTGTGAGGCGAGCTCACCATAATGCAGTCACTCCAATTGGCTTTCTTGCCATTCCAAAGGGTGCGTGAAATAGTTCTATTATGTACCCTCCTGACACTATTTTTCAGCTGATCGCAAATACAATAACGATGTTCAATTCCGAACCTTCAAGCGCCAGCTTTATCATTCTTCCCTGGCAGCCATCTTCAAGTCGCTTCAAGGTCCAATGACAAAGCCAATTGTCTGTCGATGCCCCGATGGTCATTTTCGTCGAGTGATCTACAACTTGGCAGCTTTTATTGCGGACTACCCTGAACAAGTCATGCTTTCTGGTATTGTGCAGAATTGGTGTGCAAAGTAAGTCTGCAGATTTGTTTCGATTGTTTGACTGACACTTGGTTACAGGTGCACTGTGCTGCCTGAGGATCTTGATGGGAGCACTGCTGAGTGTCAGTCTCAAGATTATACTGATGTGCTGGTTGAAACTTTCAATTTGGACGTGTTGTGGGATCAGTATGGGATAGATGATGATATTGTGGTAAGTGATGTTTAACTTTTATGTGCGAGTTTGATTTGCAACGGTCCTTTTAGCCCTTTACAAACGATTTTCCACGTGCAGACATCCACGAAATGCTCTTGCCGGACCTCCTTCATCAAGTTATCAAAGGATGCTTCAAGGATCATCTGGTGACTTGGATGGGCGAGTGTCTGAAGGAAGTCCATGGTGAGGCACGTGCTAATGATATCATTGACGATATAGATCACCGGTGTGTCATACTTCTTGCAGCTGCGAGAGTTGTACTGACCCTCTGAGTCTTGACGTGGACTTCGCAGAATTGCTGCTACACCATCATTCCCAGGCCTGTGCAGGTTTCCAGAAGGCCGCTGTTTCAAACAATGGACTGGGGACGACTCGAAGGCATTGATGAAGGTAAATGCTCATCATGTCTTATTCTGTCGCCAATCTAAATGACTCACACTTGTACACTGACAGGTTTACATCCCTGCGATTGTGGAGTATGTTTCTCCCCAGCTGGTTGAGTGCCTCAGTGCATTCCTCAATTTTTGCTACCTCGTACGACGGTCTGAACTTGGAGAAGACTCTTTGGCCAAAATCAAACAGGCCCTACAGCATTTTCATGAGGCTCGCGAGATCTTTTGTGACTCTGGGGTCCGGCCAAATGATTTTGCGCTGCCATGTCAGCATTCAATGGTACACTATATCCATCTTATTCAAGAATTTGGTGCTCCAAACGGCCTATGCTCGTCAATCACCGAGTCTCGCCATATCACAGCGGTGAAGAAGTCATGGTGTCGATCAAATCGGTATGAGGCGCTGGGCCAGATGCTGCTGACAACCAGCGTCTGGACAAACTTGCAGCTGCACATGTCGACTTTGTGGCACGAGGACTTCTACCAGCCTCACATGCACCCCCACCCAGGTGCAGCGTTGATGTTACTATGGGTGAGGGTATCAAGAATGATGCACCAGACATTGAAAGAGTCCAAGGATCAGTCATTTTGGCACGCACACCTCGTACGTCTTTTTTGAGTATGTGAATACATTAATACTAATTACATCTGCAACTATCATCCAGAACGTGGCTATCCTCGGACACTTGAGACCCTTGCAGTGCATCTCCAGCAGCCCAACCTTCCCTTACTTGCTCGCGAGTTCCTTTACAGCCAATTGAACCCTGGAGCAGCTCTGATCGACTGAAATGACTTACCACTGATCGACGGTCCAATTTCTGTGTTCCATTCTGCTGTCGCTACATTCTCAGCACCCAGTGATGTCTCTGGGACCCACGGCATGCATCGTGAAGTGATTCGTTGCACTCCATTGTGGTGTCGCAAGCATGCACGGTATGATTGCGTCTTTGTTGTTGAGGACCAGGAAAAGGCTGGAATGCGAGGGATGATCATCAGGCGGGTCAAACTTTTATTTTCATTTGTGTTTCATAGTGTTACATATTCTTGCGCACTGATTGACAGATTTTCACGCATGGGGAGAGGCCCAGATTCATTAACAGGCATGTGGAAGGTGAAGCCTGAGGTTTCTGGGCAGCGCGGGACTCGTGTTCAGTCTGTCAAGCATGTTGACACAATCCTTCGAAGTGCTCATCTCATCCCTGTCTTTGGCAGTGGTCCCCTCCCAGATGGTTTTCATTTCACTTATTCTCTTGATGTGTTTAATTCTTACTATGTAAATAAGTTTGCAGATCATCATTCACATGAAATTGTATTTTGATTAGCCATACATGATAGTATTTTAAGTTCGCGGCAACTTTTGGACCTGTTGTGATTGTAATCTATGTTCGGCATTGCACCACGCTCTCTCAGCCTTCCAACGTGCATCAACAAGGTCTTGGAGGAAGTCCGCAGGGACGGCAAGGGTTTTGGTTTGAAAATGAGTAGTGGGACTGGGAGATTCTGGTGTTTTTCGCTGTATGGCAAGTGCTGCGAGGTATTCTGGGGCTGTGCCAGTGTGCTGATGTCAAAGATAGGCTAGAGGAGAAATGATGGCTCATACTGTATTCAAAAGGTCCATCGGGATCAGCAGGTATTTTGAGGCGCCGAGATAGACGACGACTAATGAAAAGGGTGTAAGTCTGGTCACCTGGTGGCATGAGAATCTGGTGTGTGACTGACCGTTTTTTTATCTGTGGTGGGCCATCATGGTCCGGTGACTCAGAATTCAGATTGGTAGTAGTACCTTCAGGTTCCTCGGAGTCAAGTTTGATTAGGCTGGGGGGTTCAGAGTGAGAACTAGTAGTATACAAAGTTGTCAACTTAGCACTAGTAGTAGCCTAATAATGAAAAATTTGTCTTGGCTTACCGTTTGACTCGAAAGGGTTTGGGTGTTGTAGGGATTGAATCACGAGTGGGAGAATCAAGTGACATTATGGAAAATGTATGGTACACTGGTGTATGATATGAGTAAGAGGTCTACTACATGTTTTTCCGCTGCTGATGATTGATTTGTCGTGCGTGAGAATGGAATACATACCAGACCTCCAGGATATCCAGGTCGACACCAGGACATCCAGGTGTTGACCAGGTGCTGCCAGGTGCCTGCACATTTGCTGATGGAAGACAGTTTAATATTGATGTATCAAACAGGTCTCAAAGACTATCAATCAATTGGCCCACCGCAAGATAACGAGCAGCCTTCTAATAGCTCACCAGAGGATCGATGGGTATGGAGATTGCAACAATACACAAGTGCGTAAAAGATCACAATCCTATCAGTGAAAGCAAGCAGACTATAGTGTATTTGATTTCATAAATCGCAAAATAAGATACAATGAAATTATAGCGGTACGATCGTGGTGTTTCCCAGGGAGGTGGGCAGAGGAAGAGCAGACTGGAATTGCGGCGAGGTTTCAGTTTTAAAACCCAGGACAGTTAGATCGCATGCTTACTGGATTGGGTCCGGAGGGCCCAGGTACCGCAGATGCAAGGACTCCAGAACTTGGTGTGGAGGATCCAAGTCCCACTGTCACGGCTGATGGTGAGGGAACCAATATGGTTGAACCACCAAGCGATGCAGTCGCCGTCATTGACTGGCCTGCTGAAGAAAGGTCCGCGATGACCTGCACCAAACCGGTTTGGTGCATGGACGACCAATACTCTCTCATGAGTCATATACCCTGAAATACCACTATGAAACCCTTTTCCCTTTTATCTGAAGTTGGACTGAGGCTAAGGGAATATTTTTTGCTTTTCTTTTTATTTTTTTATTTTTTCAAGTCTATATGCCAGCAGCCTGAATATTTTAGTACATTTAATTCTGCAATGAGTTTTGCTTAGTCAGCCATGCTGATGACTCAGACAAAATCCCACACATGTCAGGTGACTGTGAAAAATATTTCCCACATATGTTGTCCTGGAAAAACATTAGTAAACCCCTAAATACTAGGCTTGCGTCATTCTCACCCTTCAAACAAAGCAGAGCAAAGACAGCCACACACAGGATTCATATCATGTGACACTTCTTACTCTCCTTCTGGATTTGTCATCAGGGGTTGGACAGGTCACATGACTTAGCAAATACCCAATGACTCACTATGACTCACTATGACTCACCTTGCACATATGACTCATTATGACTCTTGATGACTCTTGAATACACTAGTAGCACAGCCACATTTATTGTGTATATAATGACCTCAGTTTTTGAAATAATAAAAAGCAGATACCAGCAGGTAGTAGGGTGTTTCTCAGCCCAACTAATACTAAGTTGTGAAGTAAGGTGTGATAAGTGTCAGTACCAGTGTCAAGAACTGTTTCAAGACTGAGAGGAACACTCTCAAGAGACAGTTATACTGCAAGCTCATCATACTGAACGACCCACTGTGAGCTCACTGTGTGCAACAACCAGCAAGCAAGGTACAGCCACACTTTTATTCTGATTTCTATTATTCTTTTTCTTTTCTTTTACTTTCACCAACCTTTGGTGGTCTTTGTCCAGAAATATATTTCCAAAATATTCGTGTTGTCTCTACGTCCACCTAAGACTCAGAAGTAGCATAGTGGGGAGACTTTAGGAATTGATAGTGAAGCTTGACCTCACTCATCTGAGTAGCGATACTGAACCAAGATATTCTGTGCCTGCTAGGCTTTAGCCGTTGAAGAGGGGACTTGGTAGTAAACCCAAGGACGTCCGTTCCTGAGTCTGTTTGAATACTCAAAGAAGAGTTCCTTGACAGCAGGTTCAATATTGAGCTAAGAGTTCTACAATAAAGCATCTGATTAGTCTTGACCTTTGATTCTACCTGTTTTGTGCTGAGGGGGTTTATCATTGTAATTCTGCACCATTTCTTTGGAGTATAGTTGGTACGAGGCACTGTTGTTGAAAGGGAACTTGAGGAAGAATCCCATATATTCTTTTGGTCATTGCCATACTGTCGGGCTGACCATTGTTTGTTTGTTTTCCTGTCAAAGTCCATAGATTGGATTGACCATCATATTACTGATCTTGCAGAAGTATCCTTAGCTGAACATACTTTGGGTAGTATACAACTAGCCACCCATGAACGACCACATTATCAGTCATTGGTATTTGTCTGAATCGCTGACCGTGGAGATATTTGTTTTATAGGTGTTTATCTATAGATCATCTATCTAAGAAGACAGTGAGACTGAGGCCGAGATCATACGAGGCAGTGACATGGTTTTGATTGATATGGAGCCATGGAATTTGGTATCTGCCACTGCCCACCCTATATGGTATTGGTTAGTGACTCCATGCATCCTTGTTATGTGCCAACACTGACCTCGTCGTTACTACACTTTGGATGTCCAAATAGCCCAATGGAATGATGGGCAGGGACGCAAGTGCACCCTTGACTAGCTTAACATTTCCAAACTTTCCACTGTTGACAGTCTGCTTTGGAGGGATTACAAATGAGCTGAATGCCTGGTCTAAATGCGCATAAATTTCTCCATTGATCAAGCCATCAGCCTGCACAAATGAGATCTCGAGTTCAGTATCGAGAGGGTTTGTAACCTTGCACAGTATAAGTTTATATCTAGAGCACGCATGAAATTATACGTACATCGAAGCTGAGATTGATTTCATCAGTTACGAGTGTGGCTAGGGTGATTTCAGGGTATAAGTGGGAGATGATCATATCGACATTCAAGCCTGTGACTTCTATAAGCAATAAAGGGTGGGCAGACGTAATTCTGCTTACCTGTGACACTACTTGTCAAAGTCACGCCTTCAAGTGCCGGCTGGAGTGATGCAAATGGTGTACTCGCAGAATCTCCTTGAATAGTAACTGGAAGGCTATTGCCGGTTTGCAGGAAGCTGGTGAGGAACACCTACGTCACAAAAATCAATAACCAGGTTATAATAAAGTCCATGACAGCAACCTCAGCTATGGTATCATTCAGATTTGCCGTTGTGCTAATGAATAGATTTCTACTGCGACTTTCTAAGTAGTAAGTACTAGGTAAAGTTGGGTGAAAAGTAAGGTAAATAATAGTATGCACTGCTGGCGCTTATATAGCGCGCCTAAGCGCGCTCATGCGGAGCTGAAGCGCTACCGAGTAGGTATGTAAAAATATATATGAGTGAGAAACTATGATAAAAATAAAGGTGGAACTATGCTAATAAAGGAAATGGAAATATACGCACTAGGGAGCTTGGTGGACAGTGGATGGATGCATCTGGATGGCTGGCGCTATAGGGCGCGCAAGCGCGGGAACGCGCGCGCGCGTATACATCGTGAAGCGCGGGAATGGTGCGCGCATGGCGCGCATTGCGCGGGAAAGCTGCGCGTCATATAGGAATCACTGTGGATGGTACACAGAGTGATGCTGCAAGTTGGTGCTGTATACTCCCTAGTGTAAAGCGCCATATCACACTATGAGATGCACGAGTCTCTACACCGGCTCATAATGGAACTCTCCTGGAATTGTATTTTCTCCTGGAACCAAGTTGAAGAGCTAAACGAAAAGTTCAGCTAGGGCTATATCCATGTCAATCATTCACACACATCGAATGCTGCTCAACCAATCATGACATCTTGGTAGTACACTGGCAGGGCGATATCAACCATGTCAAGCGAGATGTTAGACAGGTTGTTCATCGAAGACGTGAGGGGCGAGATGATATATTGATTCCCACCATTCCCACCACTGCCAGAAATCGAGATGTTGGTTATTATTGCCTTACTATCAAAGGAGTTCATGCACTATTACACAAGTTTAGGCAGGAATGGAAGCTAGTTCGTATTGAAACTCACCAGTTAGGCTTGAAGGGACATCAAAAGCATTTCCTGAGATAGGAACATCGCCAATGGCAGTCTTGGCGGTCACATCAGTGGTTCTGCTCAATTCTAGGTCTGCCGAAACCTTGTCCGTCACTTGAGAAAACATGGCTTCAAAGGCGCCGTTGTTGACTGAAGTTAATGGGACATTGTGGAAACTGATTGGCAAGACAGCGAGATTCCCAGTCGATACCCCTCCAATGTTGTCGGATTGAGGAAGGTTTAGCTACAAAAGGGTTAATGACAGCTAGCATGGACCAATAACTAACATTACCTGAGCGGCAGCTGTACCTCCATAGTCAAGGTCCATGTTAATGGTAGACTGAATAACTTGTAATGAGAAACTGAAGGGATTCTTGTATTGTGCCACGGTGTTATTGGAACCTGACAACGGAGAATATGCTTGGTCCTGGCTCTGCATTGTCAAGCTCAAATCCGAGAGTACGATGGATTGGATAATCTATTCATCATTAGTACAAATTTCTCCTGCGTTGTCGATGAACCTACGTCAAACTTCTTTCCAGGCAAAATGACATCGAGTGTGAGAGTCTTAAAGGCGGTACTGAGCCAAGTTACTGGTCCATTTGCACCTGGTGGCTGAACAGTGTCGCCTTGAACATTCAGCATGATATTGTCCGCAGCTAGATATTCTGAGAATAATTTGCTGATAGTACTCAGACCAGAGCCACTTTGAGGTATCATTTGTCCACTGAGGTGGGATGTCACTGACGACTCGGGTGGGAGGATGAGGTCACTAGCGGTAAGTGCTATAAAAGGTATTAGAGAGCAGTTTCAACCATATTGAATTTTCACTCACGTCCAATGTGAGTATTCTCGAAGTAGGCTTGAAATCCAACATTTCCAAGGCCGATGCCAAGTTCTGGGAGAAGAAATTAGAAAGAGAAGGGATAGTAGAAGGAATTGCACAAACGAGCAGGGAAGGAATGACAGTCTGTCGATATCGTAATTCCCCCAGCTGGATCGTCGGAGGGGAGTTGGAAGTTACTGATCGTGACGCCTGGGAGACCATTAAATGCTTTCAAGGTGACCGTTTTTGACATCAAGACTCCATTAAAGATTGTTCCCAGAGCGGTTAACTTGAGGGAGGAAGTAGAAATCGTCCAATCAAAACTTGGATTGTGTAGCAAATATGTCGCAAATGAGGTGAACCTGGTACTTTTATCAACATCTACAAAAGATGCCGCGAATACAATTATGCTCACTGGACTTGGTCGGTGATTACTAGCTGGCCTTGCGTGTTATAATTTGGTACCCTGGTATTCGCGGCAGCACACACTATGGATCACAATGAGTATCCCGTGTGTGATCTATTTGAACGAGCTAACCTGGAGGCAGTGCAATCATTGCAATATCATGGCCTTGCCACATTACCCTGTCTGACATGAGCACTTGCAGATAAAAATTGGGCGAAGACATACGTCACTGGGTCAACAAACTCGATCAGAGCATCTAGAGGGCCAACGTTGGTCAAGGACCCTTGCAAGGAGAGCTGGAAGCCCTCATTTGTGATGTACCTATTCCAACCATCAGTGACCAAATTAGATGTTAAATAAGTGGTTGAAGCATACGTGATGTTTGCTTGGTTGAAAGCTAGTGTAGCACCATTGACAAGGTTTTGGGTAATAGGACCACCCACCGCACCGATCAGATACAATGACGTCTTGTCCATCTGTAATCAATTGAGTGATAAGTGTCGAGGCAAGTAGAAGTTCCAGACTTACAATAGCCAAAACTCCATATTGATTGAAGGCAAGATTTATTGCGTCTAGTGAATCACTGAGCCTACCGAACAACTAACAGTCAAGGCGCTTACAATCATCAAGTTTTATGGAAGAATCTACTGCAAGTGTGACTTGTAAACCTTTCAACGCGTTCAAAATGGCGTCGTCGATGTCGAATTGGTTTCCGCTAGTGTTTTTTACATCAGAAAACTCTAAACCTGGAGAGATGTTGTGATCATACCTGACGCAAGTTGGATTACTTGTATCCACCGACGTATTGACCTTGAAGAGGTCATTGAGGAGCTGGTTGAGAGAAAAACTTTAAACATACAGATGGCTCGGGTTATCAATAACCAGCTGGAATAAACTCGTCAGAGGACCAAGGTCGACACTGTGCTCTTGAGCGGAAGTGGTAATCAACCCAATGATGGTCAACAGGTCAAGGTTGAAGTTGAACGGAAGGACAGGTGACGTAATATTGGAATGTCCATTAGCATGGATTGGGTTTGAAGACAAATCAACATGATTGATAGCACCAAGGGTCAGGTTATGGTAAGTCGCGATTGCAGTGACTTCGAGCAGATTGATGCTGGCCGAGAACGGATTTGCCAAAGTGAAAGTCATTGAGGCCACACCAGTTTGAACGATATCAATTGGAAACTCGAGGGAGGCACTGCCGATAAGGTTCTGATGCAGGGCTGGGATAGTCACTGGTGACAAATTGATCTGTGCGAGAGCTGGTTCCAAAGAGCCAATTGAAGTGGAACTGGAGGTCCCCATAATGGTTGTTTGCAAATCGAGGCCCTGAAGGTAGTTCTCGAGCATCGTTTGTCCTGCTGCTGTTTGCGCAGCTCCTTGAGGGGAGTAATGGACGTCTAATGGATACGATGAGCAAATGTCTACACTCAGAACAAATGACAATACCAGTAGGATAGGATAAATTCCCAGGCTGGGTGATCATGTTGCTCTACAGATGGAAAAGTAAACATCGAAACGGAGGATCTGTGAGATCATGAATACCCACCAAATCGGCAGAACCAATAACTTGATTTCTATTGACAGCCAGTTAGTGCGTATTGCATAAAAATTCTAGAAGATGCTCACTCAAACTGCAATGCAAACGCAACATCGCCAGTACCTGAGAGCAAATGTCAATAGCAACATTCAAATGTACGCTGCCACTCACCGATCGTCAGGTTGCTACGAGCAAGTAAAGATGCATTTATATTGGATTCGTCTTCATAACAGATTTCACGTACCTCGGGTTGAAAAGTGAGGTGTCCACTGTAATCAGCAGGTAATCCGAATATCCGTGGTTGATGTCCAGATTGGCAACGGAGGCAGGTTTCGCCTTGAGCCCTTGCAATCCCACGATCGTAGATTGCACAGAGAACTCGATGTCCACTAGAGACAACACACCAACGGCCGTAGAGGCATCAGTGTTCGCAACACCCGACAGCGTCAACATTTGCAAAGATCCCAGCGTCATAGCAGCCACGAAACTCTGGAAAGTCTCATGCTGCTCAGAATACACAGCAAACAGAACATCGCTAAATGTCAAGTAAATTATACGATTCTGAACGTCAGTCGTGCTGGGGCCCCATGGGATAACCAGTTCAGCAAAAGATTGGCCATCATATCCAGCAGTAATATTCTGCGCAAGCGCCGTGATATCGATTGGGAAAGTGAAAGGCAGAGTGAACGCAGCAGTAGTCAGATTACTGCCTGACATTGGATTGTATGCTGTAGCCTCGGTGAACATGAGAGACAGCTGTTCCAGATTAATCGACTGGATGATGTCAAGTTTTCCTTTGTTCGGTAGCGATGTCACTACTTGAAGGGTTTGTATACCTTCATTTAGCCAAGTGACCTACAGGTGTGATCAGTAGGCACCATTCTGATGACAACAGGTATCATACATCGCTCAGACCAGCACTAGCGCCATAGACGGTGACCTGACTGTCCATGCCATGAATATAGTTGTTGAAAATAGCAGAAACAGTTGCAAGCCCTTCTGAAGAGTTCTGCGGAATGAGCCGACCAACTAGACCAAGTGATGAAGTTGAATTCGGCACTAGCGTAATAGTCAAAGTTGAAGAGACTGGAGCTATCTCAATGCCGTTGGCATAGGTATTGAATGCAATGGAGCTGAGTTCAATGCCAACTTGAGAAGGCTATAATGAATGAGACACGAAAGAGGCATCAATATTGAGCAAGGAAAACATACATTGATGACCTCTGAATCAATCGTCAGATGGATTCCACCAGCAGGGTCGTTGGATGGGAGGTCGAAGGAATTGATAACCACACCATTCTTAAGACCATTGAAACCCTCTAAGGTGACCACTTTGGAAGGAAGAGAGATGCCGGATACTTCGATACCTTGGGGCCTGTCAACAACATAATAACAAGCTTGCGCGAAATTAACACACCAAGGGCATTGACAATGTATCCCCCAAATACTCGTAAGTAACGATGCACTTGTACTCAGCATGAACGTACCAGTCAGGTTATCGCCAGAAATGTCCCATTCAAACAATTCACTATTTAGCATGACCTAGAGACGTTCAGAAAAAAACTGCAATGTATTGAATGATGTTTCTCCCACCTTAGTAAAATTGGCCAAATAAGCTGTGTTGGCAACTTCAAACGTAGTTTGCATGTCGAGAGTAGCTCCGACATCACCGACGACGTTAACGGGATCCATCTTCATCATGCCAATCAGCTGACCGCCCCACGAAACAGTGAGTCCGTTGTTGAACGTGATTGTCGCATCGACTGTCAAAATGAGGTTAAACAAGGATGGACTAAGTGGAATAGAAGGACAGACAAGGCCCGGCGTTCGTGATGCTTCCATTCAATTGTGTCCCTACAAAAATTCCAATAAGATGTGCAGGACATTACACTCTGACACATACCAAACATCGTCTCCTGAGGGTTAGTGATGAGAACAGATTCCACACTACAACACACTTTCAGCGAAAGTTAACTGCAAAATAATCGATGTCAATTACCCCAGGATACTGCCACCAACGACCTTCTGAACGATAGGTTTCGCCAAGATAGGTAAGATTAAGTTAAGGCTGCTGTCCGTAGAAATGGGGACATCAGTCTGAGTGTAACTGAGTGTCGTCGCGTAGTTCCCTGTAACAGTATTGTTGTGAGCAGTCGAAAGCAAATTCACGGTACAATTCGAACCAATTGTAAGCTGTGCAGATAGCTCTATGTCACTCTTTAACTGCTTGAACGCTTGGTCAACAAAATTTGGCAGATTGAATCCCCTGGATAGTCGATTTAATATCAGAAGTAGAAAGAAAACTGTAGAATTTACGTGTACATGTTATCTCTCCGTTGTTGTTGAGGAACTGGCTCAGAGTCCACTGTCGTGGCAGTCACATACCGATAATCCCCAAGAGCTACGATGCCGTCCAGTTGTGTAGGATCCAAGCCTGCCTGCACGGCGAGCACGCGAGTCAGTGTGAAGAGTGTCGGCGGATCATAGTTCATGGTCATGTTGAGAGCTGGAGACTTCGAAGTCGATTTCCCTGCAGAGTTAAAACTCGTCGCGGTGTTAATGGAACCAAGGTGCAAGCCATGCGAGGTGACATTAGATGAGATACTGGTGATGTCAAAGCCTGCGGTGAAAGGATTGACGAGTGCTACAGTGACCTGACTGATGTTATTCGTAACGAAAGTGGTAGGAAGGACTACTCAATCGTTTAAGAGGTTGGTCTGAAAACAAGCAAGCCAACTTACTCTCCAAAGAACCCATCGACAAAAGACTGGAGTTGAGACCAGGGAGTGTGGCAGTGATGTTCATACTTTCAAAAGCCTCCAGAAGAGAAGCGACCTGTGTGCTCCCACTGTAGCCTACGATATTAAGCTCCACGTCTGGCAACCTAATTATTCCCCTCTTAAACGTAAAAATTTAAAACATACCTTGACCGCCAACAAACTGGCTAAGTGTTTGCAATCCTTCGGGTGAGTTGTTAGGCTGTAAATGTGATTAACTGAAAAGTTGTGGGTACAAAGACGGTAGACAGCCGTACATCAAAAGCAGATGTCAAATGAACCGAGTTATTCCCCATGCTCAGTGTCAGATTGGGCATCAGTGCCATTCCGAGGATTGCACCACCGCGTTGCAGTTGGAGCTCTGTGACAATAGATGCATCAATTTCAAATACTTACAATTGGCTGCTACCACTAACGGAGGTCGCCAGTAGCGAGATCAAGATTCGAAGGGTTATAGATGGACACTACAAATGGAATCAGGCACAGTTTAAGGACAGCTAAGAAACCTTCTTACCGTCGATGCTAAGATTAAGGGCCTGCTGGGTCCCGCCAATAACGTCGACAGCCCCAATAGTGATATACCCCTTCAGACCTTGCAGGCCACTGAGGCTGGTCGACACGTTGACCTTGATAGGGTCCAAAGTAATCTGACCAATGCTCATGTTCGCGACCACACGAGAATTGCCAACCAGCAGGAAATTGGTCGTGGTAGAATCTGTGAGTTCCATGTCTGCAGAATATACAATTACCAATCGCACCATTCAAAAACAGTACACTCACTAAATGCGGCAAAACTGTCATGCTCTGCATCTGTAGCGTTCAAAACACTATTTGAAATGGTAATGTTAATGGTGCCCTCAGTGTCTGTCGGGCTCAGCACAGTGATTGAAGATGTTGATGCACCCAGAGGCTGCGCGGTAAGATGGTTACCGGCAAATTGAAAATGAAGTGGGCAATCATACCGTATTCAAACCCGCCACATTCGAACCGTTTTTGACAATTGTAAACTCATTCTGAATCTGGTCGATAGACAACCCAAACCCGAAAGGCAATTCTGTTGCGCCTGAGTCAGACATAATGACAGGACTGCTTTCACACAAATCACTCATGCATGGTCGCATGAACTGAGTTACTATCCGTTTGCGGAGTCCATGCCGTCTCTGGGGTGAACGCGAGCGCCATGCTCCCTATCTTGATAGCTCGAATTGAGTTGATTGGCGTGGTTGACTTGAATGGTACTGTTAGCTGAAGGCTTTCCAAACCCTGGCTAAGCCAAGATATCTGTGAGCCATCTGGCTGCAGTGTTGACTTGCCCATTGCAATTACGGGCGAACTTTCGAGATTGATGTAATTGGTGAAAAGCTACGAGACCGACGCAAGGTTGGTGGGCGTCGTCTGGGGTATCAAAATACCGCTCAGCGTGATGTTGTTAGGACCAGGCACCTGAAGCGAGTTGAGACATAGAAATTGAGAACTTAGAATATACGACCTACAATGTTCGTATTGAGTCCCGTTCCAGTACCAAGGTAGACATTTTGGTACACGAGGTTAAAAACTACTGTTCCCAGCCCCAGTGTGAAAGGGCTATACCAAGTTATCAGGTCAGAATATAATGAAGGCTTTAGGTTGAAGAATACGAATACCTTGTATTGTTCAACTGCGTGACCGCCACAAAATCAATGCCTCCCTCAGGATTGTCGCTGGGTAATTGCATATCCTTGAGAATGACATTTCCAGCAAAATTGTTCGCGCCTCAGAAGAATCCTTGTCAGTTGCATTAAAATCTACGTGAATGAGAGTGCTGCACCATTGATGGTCACCAGCTTATTGAATGAAATACCATGCGCGGTAGGGAACTTCATCGCCTGGACATTCAGATTAGAACTCTGTAATCTCCAAGTGAAATTTTGCGATGTAATCATTGAGCTTGTGAAGCGGCCGAAGGCGTTTTGATCCGTGATGTAAAAGGTCGTCGTATCGTTGATCGTTGCCCGTTTATTGGAAGCATGCAGGGTCGAAAGCGACATATAGCCGAGAGGTACATCAACACTGCCATTTATCCAGCTCACGTTTACTGGCTGCGAGAAGGCCACTGTGGCGGAGAAGATACCAGTATGAGATACCTGAAGTCGATGGTCAACAGATACGGTTGCAATGTAACGCAAATACCTACGACGCCTAGAATTGCTAAAGTGAAGCTGCACGATAAATTAGTGAGCGTGTTTACTGTGTATTACGATGCCCGCTTACGACGTATTTGACGGTGACAATATTGCCGCTTGTTGAATATTCAACGTAGATTGGTTAATCACATACTGAACGATTGTGCGGAGCACAGGGAACAGAACGACGAAAAGCAACGCGATACCCAAACAAGCACCAACGATTGAAGTGACTATAAACCATCTTCGTTTGTACAGATGAGGTCTAGGGGCAGCAGCAGGCAACCTTACTGCATCTGTATCTGCTGGTGGTCGATGCTCTGGTTGAGGAATATCGGCTCCGGTTTGATGTGCAGGGGCATTGATTGTTATTCCAGCCGGAGTGGTACTGGCAAATGGATCAGCGAATAAATCTAACTCCGACTGAGCAACGGCAGAGCCAGCTCCTGAAATTGGGGCAGCATGACCTGTAACGCAGAGTCACGATTATGTCCGACTGAATTATGGCATGACGAGGGTCATGTTACCTCTCAATGACGCAGTTGACCGACCACCAAGAGTGTAGGTGCTGCTGCTGTCGATGTTTTCTTGGTATATTTTTCTCCCCGTTGAGGGTAATTCCTCCATCTGACAAAGGAATGTTGCAAAGCCAGAGGTAAAGAGTGTGTCACTTAAAGACAGTGATGCGTAAAAAGATGCAAAATCGGGCAAGCGGGGATAGTTGGGAACCCCAGACTGGTTGCTTAAAAACGCAGCCAAGACAGTAATACTTCTACTGAGGAAAAGAGCGTTGCGGATCTGGAATGAAACTTGGCAGGGCGTTTTTCCAGGATTAATATTGTCTGCTCTTTAAATTATGACGTGAAGCCGTTGCATATGGCGCGAAGACGTTTTAACGAAGTCACTCCGCGGCTGATTTGATCCCTGCCAAACAGAGGCTATAATGCGCGCATCGCGCGATGGAGGAAAAGAATCTTGATTGGCCATGCTTCCCTCACAACCTAAGGACAACAAGTCCGCTTGCAAATTCTAGTTCAAACGTTTGAAGCAGTTAGTCAATGCTCAACGGGATAGCTGAAGGGCCGAGGAAACAACAGGGTTCTGATCGAGCTAGTAACGGAACATTGAACCTTATGGTTCGGAATCGCGAACAGCAAAACAGATGGGCTGACACGAGTCTTTGGATGTTGGCGAATGAGGTCAATAGCTAAGTCACATCATTATAATCTGCATATACGCACTAGTATGTGCATTCGGACGTCTTAACTGCAGACTGCAGGTCATTCCAGTCGTTTTCACTTCCGAGATTGCACTGGGGAGGCTTGAAGGTTAGGTCAGGTTCAACGTAAGATGGCACATCCGTGGGCGCGATCAGCATCCGACTCATCGGCATAAGTTTCATTTTGGCATGACCTTGCCGGTGCGGCTACCCACGATAACGCCGCAAATACGTAGTACGTACCATAAATATTATTACCCGTACAATTAAGCACGTGACATCTCAGGATCATCCGAATAGTAGCATCTTTATGGAAATTCTGTTCGATTTGCATGTTCAAACGTTCAAACGTCCACAGCCCAACCGCGGTTTTTGGTCTCCATCTCATCCGCAAGTACTTTTTTCGATATCAAATCAGAAGAACGTGCCACCACATGGCTATCGATATCATATAGTTACTATTATCGCAGGACACGAGTGGTCGATCCAGTGGCGACCTCCTACACCGTATAGCAATCATGGGTGCAACATGAGCGTCATTATCATGATCCTTCGAACTTCTTGTACCACAAGTACAAAGTTCGTATCCAAGTGCTGAATTAGGCACATCACCGTTTCACTGCCGCTATTTACAATTCATTGCTTTGCTTCGCGAGAGAACGTGCGTCTTAATCGCCACTGCAGATGATCTACGTTCGTTGTATTGGTTCTTAAAATTCATTGAACTTGAGCTATGCAGGCCATAGGCCTGGCCCTCTCTGGGCGCTGGAACGGGCCCATCAGTGGCTATTCACCGTATTCGCGTATGGCACACTCAGTATGTCTCCAAATATCACCTCATCGCAAGCATACCGCTTACTAGGGGGCCCCTCACTAGTTTCCTAGATGTCTCGACATTCAGACATACAGAAGCAGCAATGTTCCTTTAAATTTATGAATTCAACTGTCTGCCCTAGTGACTGTGCATGTGGTGTTCTTTGTGAGAGCGTTGTACCGGAACACGTAATCATATCAATCCATATATTCACGACAAAGGGTAAGGGTAAATTGGATGAGCATAAAGTTGTCGAAAGGGTAAAGTCAAGTAGCTTCTACAGTCGTGCTTGATCATATTAGCCAACTGTTTTGCGACTTCTCGAGAAATACCACAACCCTTAGTGAGATGAGGGACAAGATCCTTCCTTCTACACTGCGAACTCCCCTTCAACAACCCCTTCAGTTTACGCGTCAACGACACGAACAGATTATCCCCTCCTGACCATGTTCGCTTCTGCTCGTTTGCAGTAAATTTGTCAATAAGGTCGCGGATCGTGACGCGCGATTCTTCATAAAGGTCTCTGTGTCTGCCATCCAGTCTATCGGCGGTGGTGATGCACGCATGTCCAGCGACCTTTATCTGATACTTGTCGAAGGTGCCCTTGTTTCTCTCCCACCAGTCTTCCATCCTATTCTCTCTTTCAAGGTTCGTGATCGCAAGAACAATGGGAATCTTCTTCTCGCAGAGGAATTCGTGAAAGAGCCTGTAATTGTTCTGCAGCGTAGCAGTGACTCTGCCGGCGCGAACGCAGAATAAAAGCAGATCAATGCCACCTTGTTTATCCAATTGTTTGACGAGCTGATAGGCATTCTCGACAAACTCGAGGTACTCTTTGATTCCTAGTTGCGGTGCCTCGAGTCCGATGGTATCATAGACTTTGTAAGACGTGTCGCCAAAGCTAATGTCATACTCTTGCCAGTGCATCGTACAGCGTTGCATGTCAGGAGATGTACGCGCCACCTTCTTTCCCGCCATGAGATTGATGAGTGAGCTTTTGCCTGCTCCTGTATCCCCAAAGAGCACGATACTTTGACGCTTGGTCCTCCTAATCAAGTTAAACAACCATGGTTCGAGGAGCATCTAAAGATTGTGTACCTTGCGCTTATTTTTGGAGGGATAGAGTATTCTCTAATTTTCAGAGGCGGGTCCTCAGAGCGTAAGAATACCTCGGAAGTCCTGTCATCCAAGTCGATGGTTCCTGAACATTGCAACATACGGCGTTGCATGTCAGGACCTCTGGGCGTTACCTCCTTTCTCGTCATCAGGTTGACAGGTGAGCTTTTACCTGTTCTCGTCTGCCAAAAGAGCGTGACGATTTTATGGTCATTCCTGGTCAAATTAGACAAATACGGAACGAAGAGCAACTGAAAACTGCACACCTTGCACCCATGTTTCGAGGGATGTGGTATCCTCTGATTCTCAGATGCGGATCTTCAAAACGTGAGAACACCTTGAAAGTTTTGTTATCCAAGTTGACAGGTTCTGAACATTGAATATGGTGTAGCATATTAGGCGTGAATGCTGCCGGCTCTCCCGTCGCGAGGTTGATGAGTGACCTGTTTCCTCTTCCCGTCTGCCAAAAGAGCACGACGAGTTCATGCTTCTTCCTACTGTTCAAATTAGACAAATTATAGTACCAAGATCATCTAAAGACTCCGCACCTTGCATATAGTTCGGGAGGGACAAGGTACCCTATGATGGCCGAACGCAGGTGCTCGAGTCGAAAAATTTCGACAGAAGTCTCGTCGACGGCCTCTGTGCACTGCAGCAGATGGCATCGCATGTCAGGAGCTGGGCGCGCTACCTTCTCTCTCGCCAAAATGTTGACGAGTGAGCTTTTGTTTGCTCCAGTCTGTCGAAAGAGCACCATGATCGTATGCTTGTTCCTACTTATGAAGTCAGACAGCTGCGGCACAAAGGGCACCTGAAGACTACACACCTTGTATATATATTGGGAGGGATAAGGAACGCTGTGATTTCCATATGCAAGTCTTTGCGTCGAGGAAAGAACAGGATACTTGGAATCTGGTTCCTACAATCAAATTGGAATGTGGTACGAGGAGAATCTGAAGACTGTGCACCTTGTACCCATTTTGGGAGCGATAGAGGTATATCCTCTGGCTCTAAGAGGCAGGTTCAAAAGGCGTAAGAATACCTTGAAAGTCTTGTCATCCAAGTAGACGGTCCTTGACCATTGCAGTAAATGGCGTCGCACATCAGGAGCTGTGCGTACTACTACATCTCCCGCCATGAGGTTGACGAGAGAACCATTGCTTGCTGTTGTCTTCCTAGCGAGTATAACATCATTCTTCCTACTCATTAATGTTGGTTGTCTGAGTCCCAGATGTGGATCCTCAAGTCGTATAGTTTCGGACGCCTCGGAAGTCTCGTCATCCGAGTTGACAATGTCTGAACATTGCAACATACGGCATTCCATGTTAGGAGCTGTGGGAGCTACCCCACCTCCCACTACGAGGTTGGCGCGCGAACTATTGCTTTCCGCTATCTCCCTCGGGAGTACGACATCATTGTTCCTACTCGTCAAAGTTAGCAAAACATGACACAAGGAAGATATGAAGAATACGCACTCATCATCGATGTCGGAAGTGATGGGGTACTCCTTGATTCCAATATGCGGGTCCTCGAGTCGAATGGTTTCGATCGCCTGGAAGGTCTTGTCGTCCGGGTCGACAGTCTCTGAACATTGCAGCATACGGCGCTGCATGTCAGGAGCTGTGGGCGCTACCTCATCTCCCGCCATGACGTTGACGTGCGAACCAACGCTTGCGTCCGTCTCCTCAGCAAGTATGCTATTTTTATCATCGTCACTGTTCATGAATGTTGGAGAGATACGGCGCAAGAAGTATCTCATGACTACACACCTTGTACCCATTTCGGGAGGGATAGAATACTCTTTGATTTCCAGATGCGGGTCCTTGAGCCGGATGGTTTCGAACGCCTTGAGAATCTCGTCATGCAGGTCAACAGTTGCTGTATACTGTAATGTACAGAGTCGTAAGTCAGGAGCTGTCGACACTATCTCCTCCGCCACGGCGTGGTGAACGAGTGAACCAGCGCTTGCCGCCGTCTCCCCAGCGAGTACGATATCTTTATGCTTTTTCCTGCTTATCGACATTGGTAAAATATGGGTACGAGGGGTTTTCCCATTTCGGCCGACATCAGACAGTGGTGTTTGAACCCTTTGCGACAGGCGACACTGTTCGATAAGTTGACAGATGGCGTGGTATGATTGTGTTCGGCGCCGCTTGAGCTCATCCCCAGCATATCTGTCAATAGTCGCTGTGGTAATACATGCGTGACCAGCAAAGGTCATCCCGAAGTCTGAGATGGATCGCACGTTATCCCTCCACCATTCTTCCATTTCTGGTCTTTTGTCTTCTAAACTTGTGGCGACAAGAACGATTGGAACTCTCTCCTTCACTTCAGAGTGGATTAAATTGTAGCTGCGGCAAGCCGCCTTCGTCACTCTCACACCCCGCACACAGTACATGAGGAGATGAATGTCGGTTTGCTTCATCAGATCTCGAAGGAGCTTCTTCAGAATCCTCCGAGCATCCTTGTCGGGGACTGTTCCTTCAGGGCCCTCACCCAGACCTGTAATCCGGTTCAGCAACAAACAGCAAAGAGAGGCGAACTGCACTGACCGACTGTATCGAAAAGTTTTACTTTCAACTTGAAGGTCTCGTTCTGGATTAAGACATCGTACGCATTGGATTCAGTTGTACATCCCGTAGCGTCGCAGGATGTCAGCGCTGTTTGCGTCCCGGAGACCAAATTGACCAAGGAGCTTTTACCAGCGCCCGTTTCTCCAAAAATGACGATGTTGCATGTTTCTGTATGATGCAAAGCTGCGCTCTGACTTGGAGTGTGTAACTGACTTCGGGTTAACTTTCTTTGTTGAGGAAGGGCAAAACACCACTCACAATACTAGGTAGTTCTCTGCCGGGAAACGACGACATCGCAAAGATGATTCGACTGCGGACGAAACTCAGAGGCGCGCCAGGAGGATCTTGACATGCAGCGTGTTCGGCGTTTTTCATGTACCAGTAATATCATTCCCCGGTTTGTTAGAACAAACATCAATGCGGTCCAGGCGCCAGATATGAAAGTCCCTACAATGCATGGATGCAACGTGTCTTGTCTCAGTGTGGCGTAACACAGTACTGGCTGTAGGGAGTACTCATGATCAGCAACGCATTGGGGGATTATGGAGGCAGTTCAAGTTTACTAGATAATACGAGCGCCGCAACTTGACAAAGCGATGCTGGGCACTACTTCAAGTCTGATTAGACTGACCTATATGATAAGTGGTGGCACAGGGCCTTTGCCATCGCCGTTCTTTGCATTGCACTGATACTAGTACGTTGTTCTACATTTGTTGTGGGGTCGGTTCCCAGAACCGAATAATGGAACTCGTTAGGTCCAGTTTGGACAACGACTCCGGGTTCGAAATTTCTGATTCAAACTGCACGTGATGATTGCACGTGATAGGTCCAGATGGCGTGTAAGTATATAGATAGATAATCGGCATATATATGCGTGTCATATCCATCACTGCCATGGATATTGAAGCGCAAATGCAACACGATCGACGACACAAAATCGTGGTCATTATCATCACCATTGTGGTCGCCCAGGTCACACATCTATACCATCTTTTATTCTTATCCCGCGCTGAAAGAATTCCTTACCACACATCCATACTTACTGGGCAAGCATGGGTATATGAACTGATCAGTGGTCATCCAGACAGGATCAGACACAATTTCGGCGTCGACCTTCAAATTTTCGATGAGCTGTTAGCGGTTCTTAACCGACACGGCTTTGTCCAGTCCTGGAATGGGGTAAGCATGTCAGAGCAACTCGGCATTTTTCTCTACACGTGTGTTACTGGACTTTCGTCTCGCCACGTCGGAGAAAGGTTCCAGCGCTCTCCCGATACGATTACAAGGTAAGTGCCTAACTTTTGATATAACTATTGTTCAAGTTGTGCTGATTTCTGCAGATATTTTAAACGCCTACTCATGTTCTTTTCATCGGCTCCCTTCTACACCTTGAACGTCCGCTTCCTGGACCAAAACACCCCACTTTCTGCGGCAATTCATGCTGACCCTCGATTCCGATTCTTCGACCACTGTATCGGTGCTGTTGACGGCACCCACATCCGCGTTTTTGCGCCGCTTGAAGACCATGTTGCCCTGCGCAACAGGAAAGGCTTTTTATCGCAGAACTGCTTGTTTATCTGCGACCTCAACTTCTTTTTCATTTACTCACTCACAGGGTGGGATGGCTCAGTTGCCGATGCTTCCCTTTGGAACGACGCATGCTCTCATGATTTGCGTGTGCCCAAAGACAAGTATCTTCTAGCCGATGCTGGCTTTGGTACATGCGACGCACTTCTCGTGCCTTATCGAGGTGTCCGCTACCACCTGAAGGAATGGCGTCAAGCTAATCTCGCGTGAGTTCCTTTTTTCTTTTGTCAGTCTGTCTATTAATTTTTTTCTAGGCCTAAAGACCCGAAAGAGTTGTTCAACTTGCGACACGCTGCACTTCGCAACATCATCGAGCGGATATTCGGCGTCATGAAACGACAATGGCGCATCTTAATATGCGCGCCTGAATACTCCATGGACATCCAGTCCCGGATCCCAGCGGCGCTTTGCGCCATTCACAACTTCATGCGAAGAAACAACGGTGATATATTTGATCTTGCCCTCGAGTATGGGCACGATCTAGCAGAGGATGATGGTGTTGGATCTGGCGCACATTCAGAGGGACCGGCGGATGCTGCTGAGCGCAGACGCGCAGATGCTCGTAGGGACGGAATCGCGCAAGCAATGTGGACTGACTATCTCGCAGAACATGCACGAAGGGGACTCCCATTGCCATAGTTGTAGGTAATACATGAATTTTGTACTACGAAATGATCTGTACGCTGCTACGATACAATCATATATTCTTGTGAGTCAATTGATCGCCGTGGTGCACCACCGCAAAGGACTCGCTTCTCTTCCAACCACTCAAGCCTCGTCACCTCATCCAACAAGTAGAAAATGATCGCCTGGTTCTTGTGTTCAGCTAGAAAGTTGGCAATGCCCAAGCGCTCTTTGCTCGTGAGGTCTGTATATTTATTGAGGAGGGAAATGGCGCTTCCAACATGCGTGGAAGGCTGAGGCTGTGGCTGCATTGGCGGCAGCGCCGGCGCTAATACAAGAGTCTTCTGCATCTCACGTACTACTTCTACGAGGCTTTTCATCGTTTCGGTGCCCTCCTGCTGTGCCAATAGCGTGGCAGATGGTGGCCGGCCTCGTTTCTGAGAGCCTGCAGCTGACGCAGGCGAAAGCGCGCTGCGTTTTCGCTTTCCCCGGCTTATACTTGTCCATGCCGAGCCACCGGCAGAGGTAGACCCTTCCGTGGAAGGAGCGAGAAAGGTAGATGGAGGGTCCACTGAGGATGGTGGCGGGTACACTGAGGATGACGGCGGGTACACTGAGGATGGTGGCGGGTCCACTGAGGATGGTGGCAGGCCCACTGAGGATGGTGGCGGCCCTGGAAGTGTGTTGTCTGTGGCTGTGGGGATGGAGGATGGTGTGGTGGCATTGGTGGCGGTGGTAGGTCGGAAGACGTGAGAGCCTTTTGACTTGCTTGGCATCAACTGCTGCATGATATCGAAGTGGTCGAAGCCCTTCATCATGAAGGGCCTCGCGTGAGGATGCGACTGAAAACAATATCAGTAGAGGGGTATGCATGCAGTCTATTTGCGATGACGTACCTTTATAAAGCGTGCCCATACGTCGTCCTTTTTGTCCGTGATACCCGCTCCATGATCATCACTCCAAGTAAAACCAGAAGTACACTTAATTTCAACAACACTTTGGTATGCTTTCTTTAACTATAAAAATATATGTCATTGATTTGCTGGCGGCTGAAAGTTCACTGGAAACATACCGATGTCCACTTATTTTTGCAAACTGTGCCAACCTTTTCTGCGCCCCTTTGATGCGGGTGTTTTATCTTGAGGTGCACATATGCTTGATTGAAGGTGGGCGCCTTGAAGCCCCCATCGCCTGATGCAGGAAGGGCCTGCAGAAGGAACTCAAGAAAGGTGGTTTCTTCTGCCTTCGTCCACACCGCAGGAGCCTTCCTGGTCGTTCCGCAAGATGCAGCAGCTGATGTCACATCTATAGTACCCCGGGAACGTAAGGAATGCGAAGAGCCGCCGCTTGATTTATCAGACATTGTGATGATACTAGAGTATCTTTTGTTTTATTAGATAATAGATGCTTATTAACGCAGTCAGGTCATCACGTGCGGTTTGAGCCAGAAATTTTGAACCCGGAGTCATTGTCCAAACTGGACCTTATCATTCTCGAGCTCCGAAATTGGAAACTCGTGCATTTTACACACACGCGGTATTCGTCCCCCCGTCTAACCCAGCAGGAGCATTTATAAAATTAAAGGTTACATCCACCTCATGTAGAAGCTTCGAGTTCCCTGAACCATTACAGTAATATTACTGGAACGTTATATTTGAATGTTGATGAACACCATCCATTAATTTATTCCAGGTCAATCACCTCGTCGATCGAGACAGTATAGATACTTCATAAAAATTTATCCTGTTCGTAAGCAAACCATACTACATAAGTCAACGAGATAATATGAGGGAGTAAATAGATCGAACAGGTAAATATTAACGATGAAAGAAAAGGTGGTCAGGAACAAATAGCAATAGACAAGGAATGCATATCGTTAAATAAACCAAAATGTCTCATATACACACATATACAGGAGACACAAAGGAAGTGCCACGCTACCCTGGAACGTTATTTGCGGCTTTATCACCTCCATCTGAACTGTCTTTGCTGCTGAGGTCTCCACTGCGGGTGGTACGCTCAGTGTCCCTGGACCCGCTGGGTGGCGAAGTGTCAACGTCCAGGGCATCTTCACCGGTATCTTTGAGAAGTACAACGCTACCCGCGATAATCGAGGCCGATACTGAAGTAACAGTTGCCTCGCTTCCACTAGAATCCCTACGAGGAGGGAGACCACGTGACTTGGCGGTCCGGCGTTCGGGCCGTCTTTCTTCCGGAGGGTCATCAGGTGCAGGGGAAAGAGCAGAATTATCAACAGAGTAGGGAGGAGAAGGCTCTCCGGCGGTAGGAGTGCGCGCCGCGGTATTGGCGGCGGAGCCCCTTGGGTTGCGGGAGCGCTTGGCAGGATAGGTCGCGTCACCGTCATCAACTTCTCTGCGCTTTCTTTTGTTCCCGCCTCCAGCAGGGCGTCTCCTGCGGGAACTAGGTTTTTCCTTGAGTTCTAGCTCGGGGACAGGGATTAAATCGATAGAGGGTACGGGGGAGGAAGCTGGCTCATTTGCGTCGCGTACTTTGGGCGCGGGGCGACGTGCGCGATTTGAAGATCGACGCGTGGGATCATCCATTATTACTGCCGGCGCGGGGAGCCCGAACGCAGTTGGATCCAAATCGGGGAGAGATAGGGCGAGACGACCAAGAGGATGATAAAGTGGCAGTGAAGGGCCCATCGTCCAACTCTTATGTCTCTTAGAATGGCTGGGCTGATGGACTGTCCAATGCTGCAGCGATTGAGGGGAAGGAGAATGGCTCGACGAAGATGCATGAGAGCCAACTGGTGGCACTTCTAGATGGAGAGCGGTTGTCCCTGCGGTGGGGGAGCGATACGTGATTTGTGGCTTCCAACGGATCGAAGTCATGGATAGTATCAATTGGTGACGGGATGGTTTGCGAAAGCTAGTAGCTGGCGAATAGTCTGAATCCTCAAAATCTGCAGAAAACGATGAAAGAGAAGGCTCACGAAGTAAAACACTGTTATGGTCGCATGCCACGACGAGCGTGTGTTGAGCGTCCTGATGATGTGCGTGAGCGCCAAATTGCACAATGATCCGGGAGGTATAAGTAGTAGATATCGTTAGCTGGTGAGCTATCTGATAACGGAGACGACTGAATTGTCGCGCGGAAATAAGTCACAGCTGGAAACTGGACGATGTGTTACTCTGAGTTACGCGGAGAGTTTATCAAAACTAGTAGTGAGTACGAGCAACGTCCGGAATCGATGCTGTCACAGTAAAGCTGACCGGCACTGTTTATTTACCGGGTTATGTAATGATGACCGGTCTTTAGCCAATTCCTCACAGCTTCACAAATCTGGTCGACGCGCACACCTCAAAGCCTCTTCCTTTTATCACAAGAAACGCACCAATGCGAGTAGGGAATCAGACTTTGTTCGCAAGTATGAAATGCAACAGTACAATACATTAACATCATCAACAACAACAACACCAATTGCCGACAGGAGGTAAAGAATATCTATACGTCGTGACGCCTCGCAATGATCAAGTACTATTACTGAAGGTCATGAGTCTCCGGCGAATGTTCAATAGGCGCTCTTTTCTTGTCGAGAGCATTAGGCGTCTCTGAGCAATGGAAGCATCTTCGCTGACCAACTCCTTCATACGCTCAGAGAAGTTGGGTCCAGATGCGGCATCAGTCAGTAAGCTCGTAAGAAGGCTCTGCGAAAGTTGTTTTGCTAGGGCATGATGAAGAGCATGCTCGATCGTGAAAGGAATATGGTCGATGATACGCTGCTCAAGGTGATAAGCGCGTCGAAAGGGAGATGATGAGCGAGACTCACCTTATAAGCAACGTGAAAGTAGGCTCGAACGTCAGCCATCACAACCAACTCTTCCTCGAATGAGTCGGGAGGTAACAAGCGTGCAAGATCTGAAACTTGAAGACCCGCATACCCTGCTTCTGCAAGAGCCCTCAAAGCTTTGGCTTTGGGCGCCTCTTTGGTTTCGGTCCCCTCTTTGGTTTCGATTAGCCCCCCAAATCCACTATATATACTACTAGACTTTGGCTTATCGAATGAGGGCGAATCCTTGGGAGGTGGTGGATCGTCACATTCGTCTTCAGGAGCTAGCCGTGATGGAGCATCGGAAATCTTGGATGACTTATGTTTCTTTCGTATAGGTGCCATAGGTGCCATGTACAGAGCAGGTCTACTCCGAACTGTCTTATAATGAGCCAGCCATTTTCCACGGAGTGTCTGAAGATAGTGCGTGTTCTGAGTATAGTGTGGAATAGTTTCCAGATCCAACGCTGTTTTGACGGCGTCTTTGGCACGCGCCCTGCAGATGTCAACCTGAATTCGAATCAAATTGCTGATTTCAAAGACAACTTGAGCCCAGACGATGGTCATGAAGAGTCAACGCTTACCCAAAATATTCCTCGAGAACCTTGAAGCGTCCAAAATGGGTGCTTATGAGCGTGTCGACAACTTGGTCAAGCACATTATTGACACCAGCAAGACAGCGCTCAGACGGAACAACCCAAAGTTTAGTGAATTGAGTAATGAGGTTTGCCTTTGCCTGATATGGCACGTTGTTCGGAAGCTCCCATCCAATTGCCCTTGATGAATGATTGAGCTGCCGTCCAAATACAACAAAATAGGAAAACAAACTCTTGGATGACCCTGCGGATGTCATATATGCCCATCACTTTCACGCCTGGGTCTCGCTCAGTAAGAGTCATGTTTCCTTCAGTATCATCCAGTGGAACATAGCCTTTCGGGTCATTGAAAGGCCTAAAGTCAGGGGCAGTGCCGCGTATGTTCCTTTTGAAAATAGCATAGAGAGCACGATTCTGCTGTGCAAGACTTTTGTCTTCGTGACTGCCATTCACAAAGCTCTTGAAGTCATCGCAGAACGTATTAACTCGTCCTAGAACTTCGATTTGTGGGTCGTTTTCAAGTGGTGGGGGCAGTTCATCGAAATCCTTGGTACATTTCGCGAGGAGCGTGTCGACATCTTCTCTGAGACATGGTAAACTATAAACAATGTAAGCGCTTCATAACGAGTCAGCTAGAACAAGGTCCACGCACGTTTCCTCAATCAATTGAATGAGCAGTCGGCTTATATCAGAGACAAAGCCTGGAATGCCGAACCTATGACGCTCGGTTACGTCCTTCCAGGGCGACGTCGTATCAAAATATTCAGCAGCACGCCTTTGCGACTCAGCACGAGACAGGCGCTGTGCACGTTCGGAATCATCGGGAAGACGCACGCAGTAAAAACCGTGCATCAGTGTGTGCTCCTCCGAACGGCCTTCGATGATTTCTACCCATTTGCGGCGCTGGTTGATAGCTCCAGTACCAAGCGTGTCAGGCTTCGTAAGCACGCCTGAAGAACTTTAGGTCATTTAATCGCTGTCCTGCAGTATGGGTGGCTCACCGATTGTTCGCTTTCCATTGGGGTCAGCGGCCCTGGCGAGACTCATAGATTGTTGATTTTCCATATCATCTGGTACCACACCCATCAATTCAGTAGAAAATAATTTTGCAGTTCAAACACGTACCGCTCATGGGAATTGTAGTCAATATGATAGTATTTTTTTTCTCGATGTAATGTTCTGCCAAGTTTTTCACCAACGCGACAGCTTCGGGTTCTTCGTTTTGTATTAGGCCTTCACTGCTCATCAGATATGTCGTCTCGATCCATATAAGCTTAATTTACCAGGTAGATCATAGAATGACAGGTCAGTTGCGTCGGGATCTTCAATCGAGACGCATACTACGTTGCGGGAAAACTTCAATGTGTTTTTTATGTTCTTGAGTTCCTCGACGGTCTTTGCGTGGAAAGTCGAAGAAGCAACATTCGGGTTCAGGATGGCTGCCTGAGCACGACGCAGCCAAACTTCGAATTCACTTCTGTCAGTGATCGTTGGGCCAAATAGTACATTAGTAGGCTTTTGAAGGTCTAGGCCGTTGCTATCGAAACCGATACGTAGAGTGATGGTGCAGGACCACGATTTGGCATGACTAGACATGTTACATTCCATAGGGCATCTGCATATCGTAGTATGAGCATACCCGCGATAGCTAGTAGTTATTAGAGTCACCTTGTACACGTCCCGCTATCTCTTGGGACGTTGATCTTTATTGTAAAGAAAAAAATGAATAAAGGAATAAAAAACAAACTATCTGCCTACGTACCCCACTGACGGCCTCGACGAGTGAACTTTTGCCCGCTGAAATTCAGGTTGAGTATAGCTGTGGGTGAGGGAGGTGACCACAAACCGGATTGGCCACCAATTACGACCACGGATGGTAAGGCAATCAACGCGTCGGCACTGTGGAAGGTAGCGTGAGCAATTTGAGGTTAGCAAAACCATAATCACCCACCCCATGGATCGAAGGTCAGCCATCATTTCCATAAGTTCCCTGCGCCTGCGGGCATAGTCGGTGGATGATATGTCTACTTCCTCCCATGGCTCTGGAGGGCTCATGGAACCAGAGATGGAAGGGAGAGACGTAACATCAAGAGAGGGTTCAATTGAGGGTTCCGTCGAGGCTGCTTGTTTGCGTCTATTGCGAAGTAAATCCATGGTAGATTGAATGATAGAGGCGTATTGAACACGACATTAGAATGGCCTCTGCTTTTATGCGCCGGATTTCGGTTCAGAGGCTTCTTGAACACGTGTGTCGACGTACAATGCACCGTGACCGCAGCTTAAAGTCCAACCAAGTCGTAATCCACGGCATAATGCAAAAAGAAGCGCCTTTAGATGCCCGCATGCATGGCTGTTAGCGACATGTTATCATGCATCGAGGGCGATTCCTACGTGAAGTAATATGTCACGACCAATCATAGAAGATCTGCGATGACCTTTTAGGCAAATCATGTTGCTCTGGCACTATCGGTTTTCATATCAGAGCCCATTCACACACGCAAGTACGTGTACAGGATCATCGGAAGACGGACACGTGCAGGAGATAAGGCTGTTATCACATCCATGAGTCTTGTATGACTCAAGAATGAATCAATGGTGGTGATGAGTTCAAAGTTTTTGGTATCGCATTTAGAGTTAGATCCTGACTAAACGTCACAGGTCACAGTTTGTCACACCCAGATCACGTTGAAGTAAGGTAGAAGACATCCAAATCCAACCACATTTTGAGACACCATTTTGCACAACTTATTGCACTTTCCTTATCCACTTTCCGGACATTCTTTTTGCACTAATCTGTTCCTAAGACCTCCCTGCATAGACTGATGGTCTTAAATTTTCTCAAAACCAAGATTTGAGAGACTTATTTCTGCTTTTTGTATTTGTTTTATTTCTTCCCCAAATACATTTCCGACACTATAGGCGGAAAATAAAATATTTACCCTGTGGATTTGGCCACATCATGTGATTTAATATAACCATATATGGTAGCTTACATAATACCTGGCCCTAAGCTAGCATTACTTGCCGGTAATCAGTTGTAACCATACTCTAAGTACTATTTGCTGCATGGTTATTTACAAGTGTGGTTGTATTATCAGAGTGAAAAAAAGTTAATTTGATTGAAAAGATCATTTTTTTTGATGTTGCCAAAGTGATTTTCAAAGCAAATAGTGGTTTTGAATTTTTGAGCTTTGAGATTTGGGCGTGGGAATGGTCACGTGATCACATGAGCGCAGTGGTTGAATCTAAATGTCGTCTACCTTAGAAATGTTTCGAACGAGGAAACTCACGGTCACAGCACAGGCTTACATCAGCCTTCCCGAAAGGGAATAGGCGCGTGCTGTGGTGCGGCTGCGAGGAAGAAACGTTCCAGCGTGCATTGAGGATGAAACGAAGCATCCGACGTGTCAAAACCAAGGGCCATTGATGGGCAACGATGATGGGCGCGTATTGGCGCGGTTTTTTGGGATCTAGGAAGGCTGTGGAGGCAGAGGGAGGAGGACAAATGGTGCATGGTTGTTGGGTGAGACAGTTATGAGGGTGAGAGCCGAACTGCAGTGGGGCCAAGCGAGCTGATGCTGTCAAGGACTGTAACTTTCCCACAGAGACCGTGAATTTCTCGACCTGCAGCTGTCTGCATGGTCCGTTTTTCTTGCAGGTGTGCCAGCCAACCAAGGTATGAAGCCTCCCCATCTTGAAAACTTCACTGTCCCAAGATTTACGGTCCTAGGGTGATATACTGCCCACGGCTCATTCGGGCACATCATCTCTCTGTTTGTGGGTGAGATTCTCATTCTGCGCTTGGCACCAATGCCCCCCCAGGAAAATGGTTGATTGGCGATGCTGTTCGCTCATGCTGCTGTCATCACCACCATCACACTGATGCACATCGACGACTCTCTCAATGACTGGCTAACATCCCCCCCTTCAGTCGGAGGCACCACCACCAGCATGTCTACACTCTCGCGCACAGTATGATCCTCTGTCCTAACACCCATTTTAGCGACTGACGTGCCAGACAGGCTAACTTATGCTTCAAGCTCGTCTTTACTGCCATCTCCCTCTTGCCAAGTAGTCCAATCTTGTCCAATCTTGTCTTAATATCTACCGTTCTCCCATCTCCCTCTTGCCAAATCCTTCTGGATAACCTGCTCAAGCTCGTCTATCTCATCTTAATATTCACCATCATCTCTGCTCTTGCCAAGTCTTTCTGGATAACCCGCTCAAGCTCATCTATCTCATCTTAATATTCACCATCATCTCTGCTCTTGCCAAGTCTTTCTGGATAACCCGCTCAAGCTCATCTATCTCATCTTAATATTCACCATCATCTCTGCTCTTTGCCAAGTCTTTCTGGATAACCCGCTCAAGCTCGTCTATCTCATCTTAATATCCACCATCATCTCTGCTCTTGCCAAGTCTTTCTGGATAACCTGCTCAAGCTCGTCTATCTCATCTTAATATCTCCCCTCTTGTCAAGTCTTTCTAGATAACCCGCTCAAGCTCGTCTTTCTCGTCTTAACAATTCACATCATTTCCCCTCCTCTTGCTAGATAACACGCTCAAGCTCGTCTATCTTGTCTTTATATTCACATCATTTCCCTTCTTGCTAGATAACCCGCTCAAGCTTGTCTATCTCATCTTAATATTTACCATCATCTTCTGACAATCCATTGCTGCATTGCTGCAACTTTTCAGGCTGAGCAAACTACATTTAAGTTGCCTATACTGCATCTCCCTCTGAACCTCCAGCTGCATTTTAGGTTGCTGACTGCATCTCCCTCTGAACCTCCAGCTGCATCTATCGCGGGCGTGAAAATCCCATTTCATGCCTTTACGACTGAACTCATGCACAAGTGCAAGTGCGACCACAGGCTGTGCATGGGTCACTCCCAGCTCGTTCAGGATTGAAGTAGTCTTCTCGCTGGAGTTGAGGTGCGTCAGTCCAGGAGAGAAGGTACTTAAAAATAGTGCCAGGGTTATCAAAATTCTCTGCCCAGCCCCCCCAAGTGCAGATCTGGCAGAGTGGCCACCAAAGTACCATGGCCAGGTACTGACAACCTCCACGACGGAAAGAATGAGTGCTGTATGGCTGGGGGTCGATGCCAATATCAAGCAGGTTGTTTCAGAAGTACTCGAGGAAGGAATCTGCAGTCTGCAATCGCAGATCAGTGGGACTGAGGGCCGATGACCATGACAACTCACCATTCCATCATGAGCATTTGCACTAACACCATCTCGTCCCATTTTTTTTGCGAAAAACATAGCCATTCATGTTGAGGCCGAGATGCCGACAGTGATGCCACCAAGCTGCCCATGCACGAACTGGACACATCCATGGTTTGTTGGGATTTTCGTACAGGAAGAATGGCACAATACCTGCATTGGGTGAATCAGAAGAGAGCAGAGTAGTTTTTCTTTCTGAACTGACCTCCATATTGATGAGTCTTGCGAAAAGGGAGCATGAGCCTGATTCGACGCTGTCGTGGCTGATAGTATTCAAACTGGACATCACTCCATGTGATGTGAAGAACCTCCTCAAACTGGAGCAGCAAGAGCATGGCTGTGACGAACATCAGCTGCAGCATGAGCCGAACTGTAGAGCCCGCCCAGCTCTGGGGTGCCTCAATTTTTCATTTGTTTGATGTCGGACCAAAGTCCTCGTCAATGAAATTGATGTTGTACTCATACAGCTCCCTCATGGTCTGCTCATCCATTGCACATGCACTCGTGACCACCTCTCCAGCTCGAACCTGAATGGTGTATGAGAATGTGAGTTGAGCAACCTTTTCGAACACAAGGCCTACCTTGATGACCCAAGCTTATCATGTACTGTGATACTGTCACCGAGAGTGATGGATTTCCCCGCAGGCAATAATGTCATTATGATGTATTATATTGCTGTCATGGTAGAAGGAAGGTGATATATCCTGGTTTATGACACGATGTGTGGGAAGATGATACATCAATCATAGCGCTGTGATATAACACCTATTTACTGAGGATATACCAGCAGTAGAGCCATGATATATCAAAGATATATCATATATTCCCCAGCTGCAGTACTTGCATATATCACCTACTACTAGTAGTACCTGTGATATAACACCTATTTACTGAGGATATACCAGCAGTAGAGCCATGATATATCAAAGATATATCATATATTCCCCCAACCGCTGTACTTGCATATTTCAATGATATATCATCTCCTACCTTAATGCCCCCAGTAGAACATGATATATCATAGATTACCCTGGCTGCAGTACTTGTATATTTTAATGATATATTACCTACCTCAATGCCCTCAGTAGAACATGATATATCATATATTCCCCTGGCTGCAGTACTTAAATATTTTAATGATATATCACCAGTGACCTACTAGCACATTCCTTAATCTCACTTGCTTCGTAAATTAAAATCCACAACGAGTGACACACAAGGGCACAAGTCCCACAATTCAATAAGTCAAAGCAAAAACAAAAAAGTTGATAAGTACTAGTACTACTAGATATGCTGAGATCATCTGCTTCGAAGTTCCATGATCTCGCTGTGTATGAGCATGGCTATGCAAGTGCTGCCGCCATTCGGTTGGCATACATGTGAGAATTTCCAGTCTATTGATATGGTACTCGCCTTATGGTTTGCGGCGCAGGTTTACCACCTGCCTCGATGTGAGCAAGATGGGGCTGCAGGTTAAACCCCATGTCTTTGAGGCAGATCGCAAGTCTTGTGGTAAATGCAAGCCCTACTATATGGCCGCTCTTGAACAGAACATCGAGGGTCAAGAGGTATCGAAACGCAAAGGCTCGACTCTGTACATCCTGGATGCCCTTGTTGATGAGGGCCATTGCCTCTGTGGGCTTCCACACTTCATATATTGTTCAGGTAGCTACATTAAAAACATGACAGACTACAATATATCTACTTGCGAGACTTTTTCTTCGACCCCTCACCACTGCGCTGGACTTCGGTCTGCTTCCTCTTTGGTGCAGGCTTTGTTCCTTGCTTGACACCAATTTTGTTGGCTTCAGCAGCTTGCGTAGAAGGACGCAGTGGGCGCTTGGTGCGTCTGTTGGAGGCAGCAGAGACAACAGGTAACGAAGACACCGTCTCCGTCTCCAAACCAGGTTGGAGAGTTTCACCAGCCAAGACTCCCCCGATGTCACAAGGTGACAGCTGGCGAGAAGCCGCAGAAGACCCCTGGTCAATGGACAATGGTTGATGAGGAGCTGACAGGGGTTGGTGTTCGGTAGACTTGAAATGAATTGACTTGGGTGGTGTGGATGTAGACAGGAGTGACGGTGTGATAGTCGTTAGCAAGGACAATGGAATATGGGTGTCTGGGGGTGCATGCGGCCCCAAATTGAACATCGGTTGGTTGAATGGCAATGGATTGCCATGCGGTTCCATGGACAGTCCATTGACCTCCTCAAGTGCAGAAAATTGATTCATTTGCTGAGCCAAGAGCGAAGCAGGCTGGGGCAAGAGGGTGGTGTGAAACAACGACAACGGATGAAACATGAGAGGAGGGATAGCTTCGACTGATGGATCCGCCATGCTGACACCTGGCCATTGAGTGCGATTAAAGGTGGGGGATGTAGTTAGTGGGTCTTCATCAAATGCTGTCGACTTTCTCCAAGCAGTGATTGGCGTATCTGTCGTGTTATGAGCAAATGTGATAGGGTTCAAGTCAGTGCACATCGACCACTCACCATGTTCTTTCATTCCTGCAAGTGTGTTGAAGTCCGGAGAGGGATCAAGCACATTTCCAACCAAGGACTTGTCCTCCGGTGAGATCAGGCCAGGTGGAAGATGGGGTGAGGTTGACTCATCCTCCAGTGAGATCAGGCCAGGTGGAAGACGGGGTGAGGTTGACTCATCATCCAGTGAGATCAGGCCAGGTGGAAGACGGGGTGAGGTTGACTTGTCCTCTAGTGAGATCAGGCCAGGTGGAAGATGAGGTGAGGTTGGGGTGGATGAGGGAGCCACTGGCAGCGTGGACTTTGAAGATGCACCTATGGTAAATTTTCATTAATCATAATTTTGAGTCACATAGCCAGGAATCACTTACCATAGATGTGTTATGCACTCAAATAGATCTGTTATGCGGAGCCCTAAGAGGGGCGTCGTCCGCTAACGTTCGTGACGTAACCGGAAGGGTCCGGTGTAGCGACTGAGACTGGCGACGTCGAGTCGGCAGATATCAGAGACGCGCGTGTCACGTGACTTCTAAGACGGATGTCTTCAAAGTCACTGATGTTCTCAAAGTAAGGACAGTCTTGTCCGAACAATGAGGTAGTCGATCGAGGTAGACTTAGGCGCGACGAGCACCTAAGAAAAGATACTAGAGACTGAAGCTGAGGGGGCTTCAGAGGGAAGTATGTTCGAGGGAAGATTGAGTAGATTCAAGTTAGGGAATCTAGTACAGAGTGACCGACTACTTATACTAAGTGGAAAGGGTTAAGGGCAAGGCTACCGTACTGTAGGTAAGGGCAAAGGGGAAATGGAAAGGGTATAGGTACTCTGGTAGCAGAGCCTGATTAGTGATGTAAGGTCGAATGCGGAATGAGACCGAGAAACGTTGGAACGAGCCAACGGTAAATGATACAATGTGCAGCATGCACGAGTCAAAGGAAAGATAAGACAAGATAAGGAAAGCCACATTGGTGGCACGAGTCAGAACGAGTCATAGCCCGAAGGCACGTGCGCACGTTGGTGCGATAGGAGGGGGATGAGGGACGGGAACGGTCCCGAGGATCCGGTTAACGGATAGTCGGTAGAGAAGTACGAGCCGGAGGCATACGAGGGCGAGGACGAAGGGGAAAAATGATAGGGGGGCCATGTAGCCGATGTTACTTGTAACATTACCCCCGTTTCAAGGTAGAGTTCCACGAACTCTTTAGTCGTCGTCCAGGGGAACGTAGTCGTCCTGGTTGTTATACCACACGGGGTCGAAGTCGAGGTCTTCGAGCCAGGAGGCGGCTTCGATTGCATTCTCTTCGCGTTCTTGCTCAAGGCGAGCAGTGTCCTGGTCATACGCAGCTTCGAGCTGCTGCATGTCCCTGTAGAACCGGTTGGAAGAGGTTCCACGGCGAAGGATCTTCCTGCCGTCGAGTCGAGGGCAGAAGGGAGTGAGATGTTTTGGGGCAAATTGCCCACAAATGCGGCAGAAGTATTGCGCGCAGTGTTTCTGTTTGTGTCCATAGACATGGCACTGGCGGCAGACAACGTTGCTGCGGTAGACCTGGGTGGTCTCGGTGGCATCACGACGCGCGTCGTTGATGGTGTCTTCCTGGGCTTCCTCGCGAGGATAGTGCCTAGTGAAGTTCTGGGTGCGCGGGCGATGCGCATGGGAGAGGAGTAGTCCTAGGGACAAGATGGATCGTGCACGAGCACGGTGATTTCGGCGTTGCGGAGTGGGAAGAGGTTCCGGAGAACCAATGGAGAGATGTGGGACTACTTCAGTAGGTACCCAATCGTCGGGGTTGAGAACAGGTGGTTCGGGAGGGCACTCATCCAACTCCGGGATGGTGATAGAGATGGTGTCGACATCAAGGATGGGGGAGGGGTTACGTGGAGCGTAGAGCTCGCGTTCGTATTCGTTGTAGAGACAGTCGATCTCGGGGTTGGTCAACTGGGTGACGTTGGGGATCTGCTCTGGTGATTCAGAGCGGGGTAGTTGGGGAAGGAAGGGGGTCGGAGCTCTGTCATAGACAGCATGCTCGACGACTGCAAGCGGGTCGGGAGGGGGATTAAATGCCCGCTCCTCCTCGACGGCCATGACAGCGGCATGGAAGTTCCTGAGCTCAAACAGATTTAGCAAGGCTCGCTTGATCTTGCCTTGGTTATATCTGGTCGAGACGGTGGATAGGGAAATTTCCCTAGCCAAGTCGATCCTGGCGATATCGCCGGTGAGGGCGTCGGTGGCCCTGAAGGCCTGGACAAGATTCATGGTGATGTCATCGTTGGTGCGGTTGAGATAATTGTCGAGTCGAAGTGCATACTGGGGGTCGCAGATGACTGCTTCCCAGTAGGCCCGTTGCCTATCTTGGACAACTGAGCGAAGGGATGGTCGTCAGAAGATGGTGTATCCCGGGGGGGAGGGCCTATCATGGCCAGGCGTTGGCTGGCTCGTCAGGTCGCGGTCGGAGGCAGACGCATGAGAGGTAGCGGATCGGTGCGAGGAAACAGACGACGCTGAGACCAACATAGTGAAGCGTCTTTCCTTGGGTAGTGGCGTAGGTGGGGTATTGGGTAATGGGTCGCTGTTTGTCGATGGGTTTGGGTTTTGTGGGGCGGTGGCGATTGCAGATTCGTTGGCGATGGAAGGTTTTGGTGTCGGTGTGGATGGGTTCGTCGGTGGGGTCAGCCCTCGTGTAGTGAGGGCGGTAGGAGAAGTTGCAGTGGCGTTTGTTGATCAACATGAGATGGCGATTGAAGCGATCTTGAGTCGCTTCTTATACGCCTTCAGGAGCTCCGCTGCGGACTTCAATTCTGTTTCGGGGAGCCACGTTCATTCGGAGGCAGGATAGCCAACCCAAGACACGAGGTACTGGCGACGCGATCCGGTACCCTTGTGTTGGAGGATAGCTTCCACTTCGTAGTGTTCCTCTCCATCGATAAGATCGGGAGGAGGTTCGGTGAAATTCGGTCCATGCACGTCTGTCTCCTGATAGGAGGAAAGTTCCGAGGCATGGAACGTGGGGTGGATACGCCAGCTGGCAGGCAGCTTTAGCTGGAACGTGATGGGGGAGAGGACTTTCTGGATTGGGAAGGGTCCATATCGTTTCGGGGCGAGTTTCCTAGAAGGGAATCCGGTGATTAGGTTCGTGGCGGATAGCCATACCTTATCACCAACGTTCCATGGCTTGTAACGCTGGCCATAGGAATGATCAGCCATGCGTTGCTGCGCGAGGCTGTGGCATGCAAGGGCTTCTTCACGGATCTTGGCGAGTGACTTGACTCGGTCTTCGGCGGTTGGTAGGGTAGAGTCGGGGAAGAGATGGGGGATGCCTCGTGGTTTGTAGCCCATCATGAGATAGAAGGGAGAGGCATTTCTGGCAGAGTGTCGTCGGGAGTTATGAACGAATTCGGCCATAGGCAAGTGCTTTGCCCATTCAGAGGGAGTCGTCCGGCAGTAGATCCGGAGGTAGGTTTCGAGCTCTTGGTTGAGCCGTTTGGTCTGGCCATCTGTCTGAGGGTGGTAGGCAGTGGAAAGTGCGACTTGGTAGTCGAGGAGTCGTCCTAGCTCTTTTGCTAGCTTCGAGGCGAATTGGGGGCCTCGGTCCGAGATGATCTTGTCATAGAGTCCGAAGCGCATGAACACTTTCTTGAAGAAAAGTTCGGCTACTCCTTCCGCTGTGATGGTTTTTCTGCAAGGGCAGAGAATTACCCCCTTCATAAGCCCATGGTCTACCACGACCATGACAGAATCGTAGCCGGCACTCTCGGGGAGGTCGGTGATTAAATCAACCGAAACCTGAGTGAAGGGCCGGAGGGCCGAGGAGGGTATCGGGGTGAGGGGAGGTGTTGTGGGGTGGGTGTTAACCTTCATCTGCTGGCACATGGTGCAGCCATCGACATATTTCCTAATGAAGGAGCCCATTCCGGGCCACCAGTAGGATTTCTTGATGTTCCATTCAGTACCGGAACGCCCGGGGTGCCCGGCGGTTGGGTGATCGTGATGTAGAGACAACACGCGATGCCGGAGGTCGGGGGGAGCGTAGGCATGATCCTTATAGAAGAGAACACCATCGGTGAATCTCCAATCGGAAAGTGCAGACTTCATGGGGGGTGCGCACACCCCGGAGAGGGCGTCCAAGGCTGTTTTCACAGTCTGGTCGGAGGGGTCGTCAGAGAGTCGTTGGAACTCGTCTGCGAGTTCAGCGTCAATTAGATGGGTGAACAGGGTGTCGGGGAGGAGGATACGATCCTCGTTATCCTGACCAGCGATAGCGTGGTCCGGATGTCGGGATAAGGCATCCGGTGCAGCGAGCTTTGTTCCGGGAACGTGGTGAAGTTCCAGATCAAAGTTGGTGAGCGTGAGGTGCCACCGGGCCTGTCGTCGGGTGAGTCGTTGTGCAGAGCGGAAATAGATCAGGTTCTTGTGATCCGTGAAGACAATGACCGGGTGAGGATTTCCTTCGAGGAAGTGCCTCCAAGCCTGAAGGGCTCGGATGATGGCAAGGAGTTCCCGATCGTAGATCTCATAGTTCCGTTCGGCCGCATTGAGGGACTGGGAGAGATAGCCGCAGGGGTGGTAATCCCCATTGCTATCTGTCTGGAGTAAGACTGCTCCGGTTGCGAAGAGCGAGGCGTCAGTTGCAAGTGCAAACTGTCGTGAGGAGTCAGGGTTCCACAGAACCGGTTCGGTGGTGAAAAGCTTCTTCAGATGCTGGAATGAAGCTTCGGTGGAGTCGGACCAAGAGAAGGGGATCTCCTTCTTGGTTAGGTCTAGGAGAGGGCGTGCGATATCAGAGTAGTGGGGAATGAAATGACGGTAGAAGTTGCAGAATCCGAGGAAGGACCGCACGTCCTTGACCGAAGAGGGTTGTTGCCATTCGCTGATGCCTTTCAGCTTGGCAGTGTCCATAGCGACCTGTCCGGGTCGAATGATCATACCGAGGTACTCGACTTCTTGAGTGTCGAAAGTACATTTCTCGGGTTTGAGGAAGAGAGACTCTTTGCGGAGTTTCTCTAACACTCGGCGGGTCCTCTGCCGGTGTTCGTCCAGGTTATCTGAAAAGATTAGGATGTCGTCCATATAGACGATTAACCATCCTTCGTTCAATTCTTCTGAAAACGTCTGGTTCATGTAAGCTTGGAAGGTAGCGGGTGAATTGCACAATCCAAAGAACATTACCTTGGGCTCGAAGAGCCCATATGAGGTGGAGAACGCGGCTTTCCACCTGTCGTCGGGATGAATGAGGATATTGTTGTATCCTGAGCGTACATCGACCTTTGTGAACCATTGCGCCTTGTTGAGTTTTGCAAGCAAGGGTGGTATCAAAGGGAGTGGGTACGCGTTCTTGATGGTCCATTCGTTGATGTATCGATAGTCCTGGCAGGGGCGGAGAGATCCGTCCTTCTTGCCGACAAAGAAGAATCCAGCAGCTTGAGGAGACTTCGAGGGTTGGATGAAATCTTTGGCGAGGTGTTCAGTCCAAAAATGCTTTGACAGCGTCGGTTTCCTTCGGTGAGAGCGGGTAGGCTCGAGAAGACTTCGGAATGAAGCCTTCCTTCGTTTCGATCTTGTGGTCTACTCCCGGTCGAGAGGGAGGGAGTTTGTTCAGACCGTCCTTTGCGAAGATGTCAGCAAAATCATGAAGATAGGAAGGTACCAATTCTTCAAATGATTTCTTCTTCTTCTCCTGCGCGTCCTCCATAGCAAATTCTTGAGCTTTGTTGGAGGTCTTCGTGTAGTCCTGCTGAGAGGCGAGGTTCAGAGGTTCCGGAGAGGTTTTGCTCGTTTGTGGAGAGCCTTCCGGATTTCGTTCTTCGAGGTCCCGTCCTTGGTGAGCGGGGTGTCGAAGGAGATGTTCTCGATGATCCGGACGGATGTTCCGTCCGAAGCATATTCCACTAGAACTTCATCGTCAGTGAGGGGATAAGTGGAGATCTCCTCAACTTTATCCGCGAGATGGGTCTGTCCGACCCAGACATCGTCCATGGTGTTGAAGTCGGTGTCTTCGAAGGGCACGATGATTGGCGCCGTCTTCTTCTTGTTACGCTTCTTGCGTTTCTTGATTTCTTCGAGGCAATGTTGAGTGCCTTCAGGGAGTCGCTTGAGGGGCGAAAAGTCCTCGTCGTCGAGTTCTTCTAGGACAGCCTTTTCTCCACGAAAGAGATATGGCTTGGCCTTGCTTTCTCGCCGGGAGGCGTTGAGTTCCCTCTCCACCTCCTTTGACCTATTGGTCGCAGGCAGGGAGATCGTGTTGGCCTTCCAGTTGATATTGGACATCATGGCACTAAGTCAAGGTTTTCCAAAAAGTAGATCATCATGCTTGGAAAGTTTCGTTACGTTGAACTTTCCATACATAAGTCTCCGATCGAGACGAATGAATAGCATGCAGTATTGGGTTACCTGTCCTGCCGAGGACGGGCTTCCGTCTACTGTGGTGATCCGGAAGGGTTTCTTGAGTAGGTGGGTCCGGATCCCATTTCGCTTGATGAAGTCATAGCTAATGAAGGTCCCACCTGCCCCTGAGTCGATGATGGCGGTCGACTGAACGGTTTTGGCACTGCAAGAAGAGAAAAGTGTCACCGGGACACGAAACTCGTTGGATTTACCAACAGCTTTAGTATACAATGCGCAGATAGAGGGAATTGACCGTTCGACAAGCCCTCTCTTTAAAAATCCTTTCTTTTGACAAGGTTGACTTCCATGTCTTCCTCGTCAGAAGACTCGTCAAGCTGGTGGACGCCACACTTGCTTGGCTTCTTGCCTTTGTCTTCTTTGTCGTTCTTGTCTCCTCGGCGCACCTTCGGGTGGAACCGGGAGTCGTTTGCTCGATGGCCCTTCTCCTTGCATTTGAAGCAAAGGCCTTTATCGAAGCATTTCTGTCGCTCCTCAGGCGTGAGGGAACAATCGACGTCCATAGCATCAGGATCGCGTTGGCGGACCTGAGGTTTGGGGACGTGCCGGTGGCCGGAAGGGCGTACCGATCTGTTGTTAGGCACAACTGCTTTTGATCGCTTGTAGTTGGCTTCCAACTGTGTCGCGGCAGTGTACTATTTATCGATGGTGGTGGGGACGACCTCCTTCCAGTAGATGGTGGTCCGAAGTCCTGGTTTCAACCCTCGTTCAAAGAAGTGGAATGAGGGCGACGTCCTGCTTGAGACTAGCAGTGGATGACAGGGTCTTGAACGTCGCAATGTAGGGCATCACGTCGCCAGGTTTGGCTCAAACCATGAAGCTTGGTTAGAGCCTCAGTCATCCGGTCGATCGGGATGGAAGGATTCGATGAAAGCCTTCTTGAAGTCCTTCCAGCTACCGAAGTCGACTGGCAGGTTTGTCGAAGGCTGCTCGGTAGAAGGTGTCGGCCCAGATGCGGGCGTCTCCATCGTTCATGTACTGGAGTGCAACAGCGACCTTGGTTTGGTCGGAGCTGTAGATCGTCGAGTTGATGAGGAAGTATGTCTCCACCGAGTACATCCAGCAGCTCGGCATCATTCGATGCTTCCATCATAGTTCTGTGGTACTCCAGCCTTTAGTTCAGGCCTGGATACGACCACTGTCGGTTGTTGGGTGGGGCCTCCGGACATTCTTGTTCCAGGGTTTGAGTTGAGGTTGCCGTACGGTTGTTCGTCGGGAAACTCGTCGGAGGACGTGTGGTCTTCTTCCGATTCTTCTTCTTTGGAGTCCGGAGTGTTGGGATCGCGTTCCCAAGGGTACTTCGGGGTCCAGGTAGTCGTGGTGTCTGTCGGTTAATGGCCGTGCGAATGGCAGGGTGCAAAAAGGAAACTTGAATCTTTTGTTACACACTCAAATAGATCTGTTATGCGGAGCCCTAAGAGGGGCGTCGTCCGCTAATGTTTGTGACGTAACTGGAAGGGTCCGGTGTAGCGACTGAGACTGGCGACGTCGAGTCGGCAGATATCAGAGATGCGTGTGTCACGTGACTTCTAAGACGGATGTCTTCAAAGTCACTGATGTTCTCAAAGTAAGGACAGTCTTGTACGAACGATGAGGTAGTCGATTGAGGTAGACTTAGGCGCGATGAGCACCTAAGAAAAGATACTAGAGACTGAAGCTGAGGGGGCTTCAGAGGGAAGTATGTTCGAGGGAAGATTGAGTAGATTCAAGTTAGGGAATCTAGTACAGAGTGACCGACTACTTATACTAAGTGGAAAGGGTTAAGGGCAAGGCTACCGTACTGTAGGTAAGGGCAAAGGGGAAACGGAAAGGGTATAGGTACGCTGGTAGCAGAGCCTGATTAGTGATGTAAGGTCGAATGCGGAATGAGACCGAGAAACGTTGGAACGAGCCAATGGTAAATGATACAATGTGCAGCATGCACGAGTCAAAGGAAAGATAAGACAAGATAAGGAAAGCCACATTGGTGGCACGAGTCATAGCCCGAAGGCACGTGCGCACGTTGGTGCGATAGGAGGGGGATGAGGGACGGGAACGGTCCCGAGGATCCGGTCAACGGATAGTCGGTAGAGAAGTACGAGCCGGAGGCATACGAGGGCGAGGACGAAGGGGAAAAATGATAGGGGGGCCATGTAGCCGATGTTACTTGTAACAAGATGCGTCCAAGGTGTCGTTCAAATGGTGATAGGTACTGTTCATGGAAGTTCGGCGTACATGCCTTGAAGCTCAGACCATCTGCAGTTTTACCATGGTGGTAGCTATTGATTCAATGATGAATCAGCACGTGCAATTGGCACAACAAAGAGCAAACAACACACCTTAATGTCATAATGTCGCCTTCACACAAAGGGTCGACTCCGCCCATGAGAAGGGTGTAGTGCCATCCACCCGTCAATACTGAGAGGTCCTCAAAGATTTGACCTAGAAGGATTGGTAGCTCTTGAATTGCACTTTAAATTGTAAGTGATCAGCACTATTTTGGATCAAGTACATCACTTACTGATAAACTTCTTCTTTTGTTTGCGAATCCTGTCCCACAACATCACCCAATCTTCTGGCAGCATTAAGACGTACAGTTTCCTCCCAAATTTCCTTCTTAACTTCGTCTGACTCATCCGCAAAGCAATCAGTGGTGTGTTGCCGGACTGTGCTTAGCCTTTGTATAGGTTGTACAGGATTATTTTTGAGTGCGTCAGAGACCAATGGTTTGACTTTGGACTCATAGTGTTACAGTCACTACGAGAGCCCCCAGCTACTCGACCAGCCCTCTGCCACCCTGCACGGCAACGACACGATAACCGGGCCTTTAGGCCTTGATGATAGATGACGAATAGAAGAAGAAGTCCGGAAGATGCCGGATTAGGTAAGCGATCTGGATCGCTTACATGATATGATGACATAGGTCTAGAAGACCTATTTATGTTATCAAGATAGAAGGCAAGCCTCGTGTTGCCTCATGAACCGATAGAAGCCTGCCTCATGCATGGTATCTCTGACTCGATAGATAAGCAGATTAGAACCCAGCTTTAAGCTGAGCTTAGATACGACAGAGTAGCCTTATATAAGGTCGACGATTAAAGTAGATGTTCCTTACTTTAATCCTACTGGGTTTTACCTTGAACTCCTTGTCCTGCTAAAGCTACCTGCTCGACATCTGATCCGTACCTTCAGAAGGACTTGAGACCCCTTCTGCCTGTAACCGCTATCATCGCTCGCCTCCGCAAGCGTACGCAACTCCTACTCTTCTGTGGGAGCCGACCTTGGACTCTCAGCACGAGGTATCACTGTCGTGATCGTCGCTGTTAGATCATCCCAGTTCGCACGCGACTTACGTCGTAACAAAGGATTAAAGTTCCCTTATCGTACGCCTCCATCACGGGCTACAAGATAACTGATCGCACTTGCTGTCAAAGTTACCGACACTCGTAGAACCCCGAACCTAGATCCCGAAAGGATTTCCATATCCCTGATCTAGAACCCTGATCGTACCGGCCTGACCAGTCGCAAGAATATAAGAACAGCTGTCACTGTGGAAAGCTCCAAGAAAGGATACCACGAAGATCGTAGAAACCATCTCCAATATGGCAACTACCAGAAACACCTTCGCCGCTGCGCATCTCAACGGGAAGGAGACTCGCCTCTGTCTGCGAGAGAAGAAATGTTTTGTGTGCCACGTCATTGGACACAAAGCCGCGAGCTGTCCTCAATGGACCCGAACCTCACGGAGAAAGATGATTGAAGAAGAACCCCGCCTGCGCACTATTAAGGTGGCCGGGGCTAAGAATGATCTACGGGTGAACGCCACCCTGATTTCTAGAACAAGAAGTACCCCCATCACGACATCCATGATCGTAGATTCTGGGGCGTGTCAGTCCTTCGTCAACCAGGACATGATCACGCAGCATCACATCTTGACGCACCAGCTAGAGAACCCCCTGACACTCTCAAACGCTGACGGATCCTGCTTCGGAAAGAAGCCAATAGAAAGGTTTTGCAACCTTACTTTCCAGATCGATGAACGGGTAATTTCCGAACGGTTTTACCTAGCTGAACTTGGTCCGAAAGACAAGTTCCTGCTTGGACGACCTTGGCTTACCAGCCAGAACCCCTTGATCAATTGGAAAACCGGCACGGTAACCCTCAAAAGTACCGCAGATTCCCCGAAAAAAGCAGAAAGAAATAGATTCTGATCGGAAGAAGAATGGCAAGACGCCCCTCTTCCTAAAAGAAGATAAGAAGGTAGCATTGAAAAGGAAACAATCGGTATCCCCGACTACCCCCCGCACCTTCTCCTCAGGCTCTGTACCATCAGCCCGAACAACACAGAATGCACCGGTCCATGAAAAACCGCAGAATGGAACCGCCGTTGAACCTTCAGAAACCGCACCACAGCCCGCGAAAACTGTGACGAAGAAAGACTCGCTGCCTAGAATTGACCTTGCAGCAAAAAGATATGAACAGAAGAGACCGGCCACTGATCCGGAGACAACTCAGAAGAAGACTTCCAGACAGGCGCTGATATTTGACCACATCTATCCCGAATCGCCAAGAACGAAGACGATTGTACCGGCTGTTCAGCCGATGAAGATTGATGAACCTGTCCGATATGAATTCTCGGCAGAGCCTGCACAAGTCCTTGGGAAGGGACGTGCAATAATGAACGAAGAACCGCCTGTATCCAAGGCGCCCAGACTGGCCCCTGAACCAGAGAAAACTCAGAGATTCAAATTTTCTGGAGAACCAATATCTGTTCTCGGAAAAGGACGAGCAGTCCGAATCGAAGAACCTCCTACTGCCAAGAAACTCAGATTCTATGAAAGTCCTGAGTCCGCAATGGAGGAAGACCCCGAACCGGCGTATTTAACCGCCGATGAACCACCGAATTCCCTCAACCTCTCCATGACACCCGCGCATAATTCCGAAGAAGCAATGACGCTGTCTTCTGACACCGAACTCCCTCCTGTGTTACAAGAAGCCCAGGATATTTTCATCGAACGAATCGCTTCGATCCATGAAGCATATCGTCAAAATGAAATAGAAAAAGAAGCACAAGACGCCGGGCCCAGTTTTGTCCGATTTATTGACATGGACAACTCCGAGGATGATGAGGATAACGACGATGATGCACCCTCTTCGCATGATCTGCGAATGGTAGATTTAGAAGGAAACAACTTCGAAGACGACGGCCCGCTCCCTGGCCTAGACTTCTGATTGAATATGATTAGTCGGTGACTAATGGCTTAGTAAGGGGGTGAAATCCTCCATTTTACTTATTTTTCCACGCCTACTCCACCTCAAACACTGATCACCGATCCCGAACTCAACCAACTTCTACGTTGGTCCGGAACGACCTAAAACTAGATCAGGTCCGCAACGACCCTAAACTAATGATTGTCCGTAATGACATAAAACTAGACGATGAACAAGGACGAACCCCGGAAAACTCCTGCAAGCTTCGGGACCCCTCCATCACTGCACTTCGACCACCTGAGTAGACCATATGTAAACAAAGGGTAATAGAAGACGATCTCCCTGCTGGACGACACCAAGAAACTCCTACAAGCCTTGGCACCCACGCTCGGACCCCCACCTCCGGAACGAGGCTAAACTACCACGAGATGAACTCCACGGAAACTCCTGCAAGCCCATGGAACCCTCTAGAACCCATCATGGCAATGACGACCACCCTCTGATGACGACCTGATCTTTCAACAAAGATAAAGGATGATAGTACCTATCACGGCACTCTCCCTCTGATAGTGAAGAAGAATCTCGAACACGAGTTAGCCTCATGGCTAGATAAGACGATAAGAGATAACGATAAAGATAAGTTTAGAATGAATCGGAGCTTGGATTGATCTGGAAGAAGGTTATAAACCCTCTCGATCCCTGAACATCTCTCCCAACGAACCTCCATCACCATCATGACAAACTCCATCGACAACGACTCTATCAAAATGGCACTGAAGGACTCAGACTATGGATTAGTCCTCAGAATGACGGAAAACAGCGCGTTCAATGAAGCTGCTATCCTGACCCCCGCGTACTCCCAAGCGATCAACGAAATCCTTGGTGATCAAGACGCCAGAACTGCAGCGTGTACATCCCTCACCGTCTGCATTATACGAACCACGAAGCTGCTGGAAGATGTAGCCAATCGTGTTGACCTTGATGAAGCAACTCGGAAACTTGCTATACTTCATCTGCAACGGCGGATCAGAAACTTCGCACTTCACTTACTCCCCCTCGACTTCTCCGATATCACCGACCTAGCGATAAAGAAAGTTGAAGTGAAGCCACTTGTAGAAGAACCCCGCCCGGTACGCCCGCTGAGAAGAAAGGCGGCTACCATAGATCGAACCCATAGAACGCTCTGCAAGCGCTGCGGAGGATACGGACATCAGTTCAGAAGATGTCCAGATTATGTTTGTTGCATCTGCGATGAACTAGGACCTGACCATCTGTCGGTCCACTGCCCACGACTCGAAGGACGCATTGTACTCCAAGAGTTTAGTGATGAAGAGAAGTTTTTCGAAGCTCTCTTAGATTGGGAGCATAACCACAAGGCACTCGCGAATCTAGAACTTCGGCATCCCACCGAACTTTCCCCTGTCCCTGAACCTCCCTCAGTACCTTCCGTCTCCACGTCAGCAATTCCCGCACCACCTACTGCTACGATGGAAGAAGATGTTTAAGAAATCAAAGTCGGTGACTTTGTGCATAGTAATGGGGTAATGTTACAGTCACTACGAGAGCCCCCAGCTACTCGACCAGCCCTCTGCCACCCTGCACGGCAACGACACGATAACCGGGCCTTTAGGCCTTGATGATAGATGACGAATAGAAGAAGAAGTCCGGAAGATGCCGGATTAGGTAAGCGATCTGGATCGCTTACATGATATGATGACATAGGTCTAGAAGACCTATTTATGTTATCAAGATAGAAGGCAAGCCTCGTGTTGCCTCATGAACCGATAGAAGCCTGCCTCATGCATGGTATCTCTGACTCGATAGATAAGCAGATTAGAACCCAGCTTTAAGCTGAGCTTAGATACGACAGAGTAGCCTTATATAAGGTCGACGATTAAAGTAGATGTTCCTTACTTTAATCCTACTGGGTTTTACCTTGAACTCCTTGTCCTGCTAAAGCTACCTGCTCGACATCTGATCCGTACCTTCAGAAGGACTTGAGACCCCTTCTGCCTGTAACCGCTATCATCGCTCGCCTCCGCAAGCGTACGCAACTCCTACTCTTCTGTGGGAGCCGACCTTGGACTCTCAGCACGAGGTATCACTGTCGTGATCGTCGCTGTTAGATCATCCCAGTTCGCACGCGACTTACGTCGTAACACATAGTGAAGTTTTGAATACACTTCAACTTCTTTGAGGTCTCAAGTGCCTCGCGCACGCTGGCCAAGTAGTGCAGATAGGGCTTTACCGGTTGAGCTACTGCCAAGTGTAGTTTTTCCCTTTGAATTATTCCGAAACCATTCCCGCAATTGCTAACCAAGAAAAACTATTATATATTATAAATACTTGTTTGGCGGATTCAGGTTCATTTATAATATTAGGCTGGGCTGTTTCATTAACGGAGTTGATAAGAGCTCCACCATGTTCATCAATACTGGCGTTCTCGACACAAGGTGGGCTGCTGTTTAGCTCTATCTCTTCTGGAAAGTCATTGAACCACCTCGGAAACAGTGACTCAAAAAATTGAGGTAGTTTCTTCTCCTTTTGCATCTGTAAGTAGTTGGGCAGCTCATTCTGCAGCCAGATTAATTGTTCTGCACTCGTCCACCTGGGAGGCGCCATCTGTATGTTGGGTGAGTATCAATTTGTTCGTATTTCATATGTCACTCACTGACGATTTTTTTACTTGGTTTTGTATACAGGTGCAATAATGAACTGAACTGTCACTCGGGTCCTTACTCGACCTTGAAGTTTTTTCGTCTTTGATGACTCAGGATATATTTCACAAACCAAGCAATACCAATCATCGAGTGAGTCGTACAAATACTGTATTTGTTTACACACGAACTGATACCCTGATTATCCCTACACCTACTGTCTCTCCTTGACATGAATGACAGTCACTCCAACATCAGATGCCCCCACAGTCAACCTGTACAGATGCTCCGTCACCCACATTTCACAATGGAGCAATTCATCGAGGCTATTCACTTGGTGCAGAATGGTTGCGGTAAGTCTTCATTATGATATTCTCAAAGCATTTTCTCATCCTCACGTTTTACACAGTTCCCCGTCATCTCCTCAACCATACGCATGGCCTTATCAACCTGAAGACCAGGTGTGTCCAGTCCATGCGCAAAGGGGTACATTGAACTCGCCTTCGTTTTTTCTTTCATTTTACTCATAATTACACAGTTTTGAATAGTTCAGATGACAACTCCGCAGACATTGAGGACAATTCCTCAGATGTCTCTATTGATGATCTTTGGATTGGCTCTGAGATGGTCCTTGCCGATAATGGTTTCGAGTCCTCCTCCTCCAATGAGGGGGATAATGAAGCGGAGTCTGACACCAGCACTGAGACACTCGTTGACCTTGACCCTGCTAGCCATTTCAATTGGTTCGTAACCACCAGTGTTGTTGGTGTAGGACTCTTTAGCGAAATGTAGGCATTTTTTTAAATTGATTCCGGTCCATAACACATCTAACTATACATAGAATTACTGCCCGGATGCTTCGTGCCCCAGGTACAACGGTCCATTACTTCATCACCCTCCATGAAGCCATGCAGCATTTCCGTCTTGCTTTGGCAATGTGGAATGGCAAGACAGTTTAATGTAAATGTAGTTGTTTTTGTCGCTACTTGTCGCTACGTACTTATCACTACGTACCTAAAATATTGTGGGGTGTCCCCAACGAACAATCTATGTACTCCATCGCCAGATGGATATATGTGTTTGACAAAATATTGTGGGGTATCCCTAATGAACAATCTGTACCTCGCAGGCAATATCATATACAATAAGCTTTGCACTCAGATAGGACATATTCAATGAGTCATAGCCTAGGCCTCACAATAAGCTTTCCGCTCCAGCCGAATGTGCTACATGCTATGATTGATCATCAGACTTGTGCATCAGGGAAACGTAATTCAACACCGTATTACGGAGTTGAATTACGTTTCCCTGATGTGCGCAATGATGATATATCATGCTGTCAAATGTACAGCCCGAACACATTCTGCAGTCGTGTCTGGTGAATATCTACTGCAATGGTTTGCTTTAGATTTGCCTGTTTATCAACTTGTGCAGTGACACTGACATATAACACGCAGTGCAGAATTTAATTCATTTTATTTGGATTGAACGCTGCCTATGTACATGCACATTTCATCTGTCCTGAAGTAAGGCTCGCATAACACCAAACTGTACAGTGAGTTATTGTGTAATACTAGTACAGTACTAGCCTAACTACTAGTCTCCCATCGCTATCACAATGGCACCACGGTATAAAACTGCAGAAGAACAGCGCAAAGCTCGATTGCAAAGCAAACGAGCACATTATCAACGGTCAGAGTTCATCACTCTGAGTCTATCATCATACTCACAATAAATTTTATTCATCTTCCTTTAGAAATAAGACTACAGAACAGGCAAAGTCTCAAACACGTTCTCATTTCAATGATGTATGTATTCCCTCAATATACACTATATATACAATTTATCTACCATTGTACACTTTCAAAAAGGATGTCATCGCATTGTTTTCCACCTTGGACCGATTGAGTGACAAGCTAGGGTACAGGTCCAGCATTCCTGAGGCAAACACCATGCAATCTCGTGTTATTGCAGTGCTTCAGAGAGTAGATGTCGAAGGTTGGACTCTGCTGCGCCCTGAGTTGGACGATTCCTCAATCATAGTGCTGAATTTGCATGAGCATGCTACTGAATTACATGAAGCGGTGCGACAACTCAGATGTACATCTGGGACCGGTTATCAGCTCTTATTGAAACAGAGCCAGGAACTAATTGACTTGATGGGGAGACGGCTTGCAGTAGAGAGGGAAATCATATCAATAATAGATGACGGGGGTGTTGAAGCTTACGATGAGGCAATGCTTACTGACTCGCTCAGTTGGCAGACAATATTAAGTTGATATATCAGGCAGTTTTTAGAATTACATCATCACACGACTGAATTGTTGACTTACTACTATAACACTGTATCCGACTTGAACTTGAATGGTCGGAGGTCAAAGACGGCGAAACCTGAAGCACTACCAGCGCGATGTCTATGCACACAATGCTGCTGCTTCAAAAGCAGTGATTAATGATACAAATGACGCACCTCAACACACTCGCAATGCTCAACAACGCAAGCACAGCAGTTTCGAAGCAGGACCAAGTGGACGTCTGAATGTCTCTTCATCTTACTATACAGTTACTAACTCTCCAGGTAAATGATGTCGTGGAGAATCAGATGTTTCGTTAGACACCACAGATCTCAACCTTTCAATTATTGATGACTTTTCTGATAACCTTCAGAGCAACACTTCGGAGCTTGTGGAATTCACTAAACCAAAACATACTGGGGTTCAGGGTGAGGTCTTGCATTTATGGCGATCTGATTCCGACTTGTTTTTGGAGGAATTCCTCCGCCTGGAGGGTCAAGGTGACTATTCACAAGACATTTGCGTTTGTGGTGAGGAAGCAGCAACATATTGTTGTCAGGATTGTCATGGTTGCGAATTATTTTGTCATTTGTGCATGATCCGCATACATGACAGACATCTGCTTCATAGAATGGAGGTACATGTATATATACTTTACATTTCTTACATAGACTGACTCTTTTGCACTTTGAACTTAGCGATGGGATGGTATCTCATTTTACAGTGTTACCTTGAAGTCCATGGGGATCCGTCTACAACTTGGACATGCTTCTGGTGTTCAGTGCATCAACCCACTCCCTGCTCACAACGACGACTTTTTTATCATCGACTACAAAGGCATCTACGAAGTAGGGTTAGATTTTTGTGGATGTGCACATGCCAAACCGCACATAATTCAACTACTACGTGTTCGCCTCTTTCCTGCCACAACAGTCGATCCGAAAACAGCTGCAACATTTTGGGCACTGGAATACTTTCAGATGCTGTCTTTTGAGTCCAAAGTCTCCACATTTGAATTCTACAAAACAGCTGCTCGTTTGACGGACAATACTGGAATTCATATACCAAAGGTACGTGCTAATTCTATTATTATTTCAATTTATCATATCACAATCTAGGATCGTTATGAGGCATTGTTATGCATGATGCGAGAGTGGCGCTTCATCAAGCAGATGAAATGTGCTGGTCAAAGTCATCACCCTGATGGTATTGGTGCAACTAAACCAGGTGCCTGCACCGTTTTGTGTCCTGCGTGTCCCCATGCAGGCAAAAACTTACCAGATGGATGGGAAAATGCACCATCCGAAATACGGTATGTATAACGCCACCTTTCCGCCTGACTTTTTCTCACACAGTCCCAGATTTTTATATGCCTTATTCCTTGCCATCGACGCCAATTTCCGTCTCGCTCGCCGTGATGTCTCTTCAGACATCGTTGATCTGGGTCTCAATCGTGGATATGCATTTTTTGTGGAAGAACATGCATATAAAGATTTCATTTGTTCACGCGAGCAAGTCATCCAGGAGGTAAATTCAACTTTTATTTCTCGTGAGCACTAAGTCTAACTCTCTGTAGTTGAGTTCATGCTCCAGTCACAACGCGGTCAACCTTGCAGATTTGAGAGTCTCACATGGCCTTGCAGCCACTGGCGCCGGTACTATCGATTGCATAAGACACAATTTCAAATGGCCCTGCTCAGTCGGTGACCTACAGAAGGGCGAAAGGTGCGCAACATTCCACATTCTTGCTGTATTGCTAACAACAGAACTTATAGGTACCTTAACATGGATTATTTATTCTTCTCGAGCATGCAGTCTTCATCAGAGATATCGACATTGAACATCTCATACAATATTGCTTGTCAATGGAGCAAACATCTCTGGACACGAATGTCTGCCTTCCCACACCAGTACCACATCAAGCACAACTGAAAGTCAATCACATTTCTCATACTGAAATTCCACCTGCCAGCCCATGTGGCCAAATGTCAGTCAAACTTTTCCTTCAATTTCATCAAGGGTGTTGGTCGCACAGATGGTGAAGCTCCCGAGCATGGCTGGGCCAACATAAACCCCATCGTGACAAGCACACGTGAAATGGGTCCCGGTTCAAGGCGCAACATCTTAGATGACCACTTCAATGACTGGAACTGGAAGAAGATCTGTGCAATTGGTAAGTTTTTTGCCTTGAACATCTGAATCTAAAGTATCACTGTCTCTTAGGTTTGATTTTCCACCGAAAGTACAACTTTGCATTAATTGAGGTACAAGAACGTGTCGACGATCTCATTAATTTTGAAGCTTCCCTAGCTGCAGATGAGTTAGTTGAATGGAGGAGGGACATTGAAGCATGGGAGGCAGACCGTTCACAACTGAACCTGTTTGAAGGCAGAGCTATGACTAGTACATGTACTCTATATTGACGCATTTTGAGAAGCTGATGGCATTTTCAATAGCAATGACTCAGGCTGCTGTGCGCCTAGCCTTATCGATGGCTGAGGCTGCAGAGATTGAGCGTGGCAACAACATGTCCCTACACGATGATATATCACCCTCTGTGTTAATTTTGTCGGGATTAGAACTCGAAGATCAGCAGTTGAGTGTATATTTCTGGATGTATTGAATCACGCACTGACTCTATTCTAGGCGCCATCTTGGCTTTGATGCCAAGACAATTGGACACCACGCTACAGATGTCCAGAAGGGCAAGATCTTACAGCGCATGAATGCTCTTCGCCGATGCATTGACACCTGGGCCCGGGTGCAGGTGTTGTATATGCCTAGTGTCTCCCGCCTGCGGTCACCAGATGACATTGCCACTGAAATGAAGGCCCACAACATCAGCCTTTTTCTGCCATCCTCTCTGCCCCAATGAGTGCCATGTGACGACCGCTTGCTCAAACACGAGTGGGAATTGCGTGAAGCTCAGGCATATGACACGCTGAATGACCTCCGCACCGTGCTTAACCTGTGATACCACCTTTACAAGTATAAGGACACCTTTATTCGGGGACAGCGAGCAAATACCCGAGCAAACAGAATCATCAACAATGCTGAACATCACATTGACACCTTATCACTTAAGTATTCTACTGCTAGAGATGCACTCGTGAATCTGGCAGCAAGGCTAGGTAAGACCGATGACTGGGAGAGGAGTCTCAAGCCACTCGACAAGCAAAGGGATGCCGTCCCACTCAAACACGACGATGGCTGAACGGTGGGGCAACAAAGTATATCATGGATCTGGAGGACTTCGGGCTTTAACAGCAATGAGCTAGAGCTACAGGACTGTAAGTAGGCTCTAACGACTGGTGCTTCTTGCTGACCTGGCCATTTTATAGCACTACGTGTTGAATGGTGTAAGGCGCGAGCACGAGCTCATCGCTGGGAGGAAGAAGTGCAACTACTATGGGAGGAAATGCGCCGCATCATTGCATTTCTTGACTGGCAGGTAGGCTGGTGGGACATGCAAGGTCCGCGGCATGCTTTTAACTCACTGCAGGCTGGAGAGGGTGCTCTTGCTTATGCGCAGCACCAGGCTAATCTACGTCGACAGATGGTCATACACATCAAATCCGTGTGGGCAGCCAACCCTTCATGGCAAGAAGCTCCCCTTCTTGCAGTCCATCTTCATTCTGAGTTGCCAATGCCAAACTCCCATTCCCCTGTCCGTTGAAGTGTCTGTCATGACTTGATTTGAGGTTACAATGGAGAGGATGACGAGGGCAAATATATAATCTACTATATGTCTGTGTTTTAACAGACGGGCTGCAACAAGAGAACTATGACATCATTTGAATTATTTGATCCTGGCTCGTGATTGGTGGAAACATCAATCAGTGAGCCCCAAAGGTGATATATCACGCGAGCCCAGAGCTTTAAAGGTGATGTATCACGATTCACAAAAGGCTTGAAAGTGATGTATCATGTGAGGTGATACCAAGGTGATGTAACACAACTGAAAGTGATATATCATGTAAGTTTCAAGGGCTTTGAAGGTGATATATCACATCACACGAGCCCCAAATACGACTGAAAGTGATATATCACTCAAGCCTCAAGGGCTTTGAAGGTGATATATCACATGACGTGAGCCCTCAAACACGACCGAAAGTGATATATCACGCTGTAGAAATAACAATGCTGAGAGGAACAAACGAGGCTCCTGACTGTATCTGTAAAAGTTGTAAGGTCATGCGTTGCCTAGTGTGCTATACTTGAAAGGACAAGTGCGTTCGACCCTAAAGGGGAAGCAGGTGCAGCGAAGATCTAGAGGTATGCGCAGAAGTGAAGTGCGAGAAAGCGCAAGTGCGCGCAAGGCGTGGGAACACGCGCGCATATTAGCGCGAAGCGTGGGAAAGCACGCGCGCATATGCAGAAATGAGAGACTATGCTTAAGTGATGATATAAAACAAGATAAGAGATGTGAGATGTGATGTGCTAATGAATAGAGATCTACTATGTTCTGCTAAGTAGTAAGTAAGTAGTAATAGGTAAATGGGAGGTAAAGTAAGGTAAGGTGAAAAGTAAGTCAGTAATAGTATGTACTGCTGGCGCTTATATAGCGCGCCTAAGCGCGGTCATGCGGAGCCGAAGCGCTACCGAGTAGGTATGTAAGGATATATATGGGTGAGAGTCCATGATAAAAATAAAGGTGGAACACTATGCTAATAAAGGAAATGGAAATATACGCACTAGGGAGCTTGGTGGACAGTGGATGGATGCATCTGGATGGCTGGCACTATAGGGCGCGCAAGTGCGGGAATGGTGCGCGCATGGCGCGCATTGCGCGGGAAAGCTGCGCCTCATATAGGAATTGCTGTGGACAGTACACAGAGTGGTGCTGCAAGTTGGTGCTGTATACTCCCTTAGTGGAAACTGCCATATCACGCCATGAGAGGCATGAGTCTCTACAACGCGAGCCTCAAGGGCTTTGAAGGTGATATATCACATGATGCGAGCCCTCAAACACGACCGAAAGTGATATATCACGCGAGCCTCAAGGGCTTTGAAGGTGATACATCACAGGATGAGCCTAATATATCAATGGTCTATGTGATACATCACAGGACAGGCAGCGAGAAAGGTGAGGGAGGTGATACATCATGGTTTATGGACCACAGGCTCTGATATAACACCAGCCTTCTACAATACTAGACATTGATATATTATACCTACAGGATATTGTGTTCCCCGGAAGTGACCAGGCTGCATGGAATCCTCCAGCCAGGGCTGTGTACCAAGTCCATGGTCACGTCCATACTTGTGACTGATCGCTGCCCACATTTTTTGTGCAGTGGCATAGGTAACATGCGATATGCTGAGTTCCTTTGCCTTCCGAGTGAAGATGTCAATGTCATCGGCCCTAGAGAATCGAAATGGTCATGCCATGTCTGCCGCAAAAGGAAGGCATTTGTTCGACGCACTTGTCTATTATCCACATCGCGATCCACTCGGGAAAATCAGCTGGGAGACCTGGGTAGAGTGCCTCAATGTTGTCAGGACACTGCACCTTGTCAATGTCACAGCAAAATTGTTTGAACTGCTCCCACAGCCTGTGTGAATTAGTGTGATCATCTGTCAGAGCTTTGCCTTGTGTAGATGGGGTGCCATGCCTTCTGTACTCTGATAGAGTGTTGCTCACGACAATGTTTTGGGATGCCGTCTTCAAGTTCTTCGACATGCCATCCACGTCCAGCCTGCGTTTCTTTGATGGTTCTGCTTGCTTGCACAGATACATGCCACTTGACTCTTGCTGCTTGTGTTCGATGTCAACAGCAGCCATCAAGGACTCGATCTCCTCTTCCTGGTCATCAGCAACAGCCTCATAGGTCACCATTGCTGCGGCATCTGTGAGATAACATTTTGCACCTCCAAGTGGGGGGATACGTATACAAGGTGTCATATCCCGTATTCCGGACCTACATCCGATAATATTCCCATGCCTCATCCGGACCTTCGGATATCCTATCCATGTCTGCAGTCCTCTATCCATCCGGATCCCTGCACCTCTGCACATCCACATCCAGATCCCTTTACCTTCGCAGCTAGCCTGCATCGTTCACCCTTGTCCCATTGCCCTAATATTATATCTTGCATATCCACGCATCTCATCCGGACCACATCCGATCCGGTCCAGTCCGATCCTATCTGACGTATAGATACATTTCCTATCCAATATACGACAAGCTTCTTGATTCATTTCCTGTGCATATAATGTTAACACAGCCTATCCGGTATTCCTTGTTCCCGGTACCTCGGTTATATCTATTACTGGTATGCTTACTGATCCATTAACCTATGTTCATTTCTGACTCACATTTGTTAACCTTTGCATATGCTTCATACATAGCCTCGGACTCTGCTTATTGATCCTTCCGTTATTTCTCTTAGTATATAAACTTGTGTATATGTCTTGTAGTACCTCAGTCTGAATATCATATTAGTCCTCGCACTAGTCTTCACTCTAAGTCCTCATATCAGTTCTAGTCTTCCAACTTAGTTGATATCCATCTCAGGCCTAGGGAGTTTCTCCCTAGGCCAGAGCTCCGCTCCTCCGCTCCTCTGCTCCTCCACTCATCCGAAGTTCCGGAAGTTCATCCGGAACTTTCCCGTGGTCCTCCGGACCTATTCTGCTTTGGACTTTGTCCTTGCAGCCTTTCCTCTGTTTGCTTCTACTCAGGACAAGTCCTGAGTAGCCATTACACATATCTGTATTAGGACGAAACCTCATTGTAATTTCCGGAAGTTCCTCCGGAACTTTCCTGCACTCATCCGGAAGTTACTTGTACCCGTCCGGAAAGTCCTTCCAAAGTTTCCCGTGCCTTCGGACGTCTTCAGACTTTCTTCGGACACCAATCTGAAATTAAGGGCACATACTCGGGTAAGGGGCACAGTGCACGAGCTGAAGCCAAGCCCCTCAGAATCAGTCCTACCCTTTGTGCATGGTCTTAACACAAGGCATCTTGGTTCAATTGTGGCTGAGGGACACATTCCAATATTTAAATAAGCCACTAACCCCTGTGATCGCCGATCGATGACCTTAATTTGAACCAGAAGGCTTAGCAGATGACACCTTGTTTTACTTGCACATTGACCATGCCCGCTGCTGAGATTATATGCCTACCTGAGCTGGGAAAGACACTGGGAGTGAACAAGCAGCCACAGACAGTGGAGTTTGTCATGTTGGTTCATCTGTATCACTCGTTGCGGTGGTGGCTGCTGACTTGAAGTTGCAGACAGCAGGACACGACGGTGAAGATGCTGAGAGAAAAGTTGAAGGAATATGGCCTACAGACAACAGGAAAGAAAGCTGACCTGATCGAGCGCCTGCGCGAGTATGCTGCCGATGACACAAGCTGGAGACTGTGAGCTGTCCAATGAGCTCTGATCAGTATGCTGGCTCATAATGACTCATCGCTCTTTGCAGGTTGTTCCAACCTGCAAGGAAGGGCGCAAGAGGAAGTTACACAGGCAGACGAACTGCAAAACTGTCCACGCAGCGCATCACATCCCAGTTTGGGGAGCATGAGCTGACCTTGGTGCAGCACAGAAGCAAACAGGGCATCGGCCGTGTGGTGCAGAGTCTCACACCTGCTGACGTTGACAATAACGATGCTTGGGTGAGTTCCATACTCTTCGTGACTAGCCGGAGAACGCACTGACCATTGATGGGCCCACTCACAAGGCAGCTGATGCCCTACAAGTGGTTGGCACACAGAGGCCTGCAGCACAATCAGCAAATATGCTCCTGTCAGCTACAGAGCAGCCCACCTTGTTCGCACCTCAGTTCTCGGCTCACACCAATCTGCTACCTGCAGGCACCACATATCCTGCCCACAAACTGACCACTGAGGTGCGTGTCCACAGGCTCCAATATCGGGCTATCAGCTGACTTTAAGTTGATTTCTTATTCAGGACAGACAAAGCCTGAGCCTGCACTTCAGGCGCTTGGAACACACCGTTAGGGAATGACGTGGGTATACCCATGGGTATCTGTGGTGATACCCCCACCCACACCCACCGAAAACCCACACCCACCAGTGTGGGTGTGGGTTTATTCATGGATACCAGGGATGACTACCCATACCCACACCCATAGAGGGTATACCCATGGGTATGACATGAATGATTGGTACTACACACTTATGTAGATATCTTAATGAATGTTGTAGTAGTACTGGAGACAAATATACTGCTAGTCTCACCTTGTTGATTGGCAGTCATTTGAGAGAGATAAAGCTAAATAAAAACCCAACATCAGTAAGTCTCTGAAAAGTGCAAAAATAAAAGTTTGCCTACATACCCACTGTGTGGGTGTGGGTAGGGGTGTGGGTATCCTAAGTGCCTACCCCCACCCATACCCCTGGGTACCCACACCCACAACCCACAGTGGGTGCCGGATACCCATGACATTGCCTACACACCATTGCAGGTCTGGAGGACACCCTCATCGAACGAGTGAACAACCTTGAGATGGGGATCAGCAACCAAATTGCTCACAAGATTGCTCCCCTCCTCCGCACAAGTTTCGATGCTTTTGGCACCGGCATTACTCAGCAACCACTTCGGCCAGCACACCCTCACCCTCACACCACATCAATGCAGTTGTCTTCAGCACCAGCACAGCCATTCACAACACCTACACCTGCCGCTCAGATGGCCATTCCAACGCAATCCATCCCACCCTCCAATCTCTCTATTCTCCAGTTGGAAGGGAGAGAGCTGGCGTTCAACAAGACCATGGTCATGCCACCACCGGCCGTGCGGTTTTCGACAGACATCAGCGCCCTGTTCAGAGAGTGGCATCAGTCAATGTACCTGGTGGTGAACAGGAATGGAATCCCCATCAAGTTTTGGGGAGACGTGTACAAAAAGTGCACTGGACAGAACAGCAAGGCATGGGCACTGCGGAAAGTGCAGTGGGGGCAATGGAAGGTGAGCTCCGCGTTTGAAAACACTTCTTCTTCAGCTGACACACCTTTTTTTTCAACCAACAGTTCATCATGGAGGAGTGTTTGCGTTTTGCATCAGACGATGCATTCTGGACGGCCTGGACTGACGCCAATGGTCAGCACATCAGATACACGAAGCTCTGTGACACTCTGCAGCGTCAGCGGATGGCTCGTGACACGTGAGACGCTGCCACTGCATGCTTGTTCTTTGGTGGCAACCTTGACCACCTGGATGCACAAGGCATGTTCAGGTACGCAAAGTCTGGTGTGTCGAAGCTGATGAGCAAGGATGTCGACATTGCCTGAAAGTGGAGGGAGTTGCTTACCACCGGCGGCTCACTTGCCCAGCGCTGGAAGGGTTCACCACTAGCAGATAGTACTACTAGTCCGCAGTCCTCGTTGCTACCAGTGTGATCAGTGATCACTACATTCACACCACACACCATCTACCTTTGAACAGTGTTATCTCTTTGTTGACAGTGTTCTCCCTTCGTTGTCTGTCCCTTTCCGTTTTGTTTTGTTTCACTATGACTAGGGCTCCGTGAAAAACTCGGCTCGAGGTTTATGACATGTTTTTAACTCAGGCCTATCCTCAAGGGGTTTTTGACACAAGTTAAAAACTAGTTTTTGACAAGTTTTTTACACAGTCTAGAAACCAGTTTTTCAAGCTATTCTAACATGTTCAAGCTATGACAAAGTGAATGCCCATTGTACAGGCCCTCCCAAAGGCAACATCGAAGTATCAGATTCATTCTGCGGAGGTGCTGTGTGGGAGCCTTCTACCGGCCTATCAGAGAGCAAGTCCAACAGGCAAGGTGAATCAAGATGAGCATCCTGACTGCCAACGAAAGTCTGACTGTCACTGCCCTGGTAAAGTGGGTCGCGTTCGAATCCTGGATCCTCTTCCTCGTCCAACCAACCATCATCATCAGATGCTGGATCCAAATCTTCTTGAGTTTGTGCGCTGTCGGCACCGAGCTTCCTTTTTTGAGTGTGGCCATCAATTTCAGCCTCCAAATGTGAACTCGTCAGTTCTCGAAATTTGACAGTTGGTTTTTGTGTTGGCTTCTTGTTCTACAATATATAGTAAGTGAGATATGTCCATGATATGGTATGAATATCACACACACGTTTGGGGTCCAAATTATTCTACTTGTTTGATATTTCGGGATTTTCGGCCACTCAAATGTCAAAGTATGACATGACTTGTTCCGAAGGCATCAGATACATGATACATACAATATTTAGGGTTATTGACAGGTATTGGACACCTGAATATCGACCTCCGTTCTTGACATGTTTTTAACATGTTAAAAACACGTTAAAACCCGGAGTGTTTTTAACATCGTAGTTTTTCACGGAGCCCTAGCTATGACCCACCTTCAAATTATCTCGCTAACTAAAATACTAATGCCTGGACTATAGTACTGTTGCGTACTGTTACTACTTTTGAAATGAATCCTCCGCATTCCTCGGCAGCAGCTCTCGCCTTCGTCCTTGCGCCCGCTTCCGCTTCTCTGAACTCCTTCGTCACCTCCCTTCGTCCCTCGCGCCGTGGGTCTGGTGCCAGGGGTCCAACACTGCCACCGCTCGATCGGGAAGCTGGGACCGCAAACCAGACCGCAAATCTCCCACGAGCGACCGTGAGTTTCTCGCAGGTAGTATCTTTCTACGCGTAATCCGTATGTACAGCATCATATGTACGAGCTCCTGACCTTCCTACAAAATAAGCCAATTCACAATAGATCGTCGTTTCGTCGATAGCCACAGTGCCCAGCTATATTTTTCGAGGGGCCTGAGAACAATGGTCCAGAATAAGTTTGCAAACGGCTTCGTAGGACTGCACGACGTTGTCGTAAATCCTGGGATTCAGCACGTCCACCGGGCAAAGTTGTAACACAAACATATCCAGGGAAGTGCGTCCCATATTTCGCACGCTGGTTCTTGTTCTGAATCTACCACTCTGTCATTACTGGTTACCAGTCTTCCAGGCACGTCGCCACAATAACAATGGGCACTTTGCTGTCACCAATGGCTGATGAAAATGTTTGGTAATGTTCGCGAAGCCTTTGTGGCTCGTGTTCCGCGCACGCAATACAGAGATGGACACCGTCTCCCTTGTTCAAGCCGCCGAGGAATAGAGCCAAATTCCTTGCAGCTGCGGCCGCAGGAGCTTTGCCTTCGGAGCCCTCGTTTAACCCTAACGATATGGTTATCAATCCACACTGTTCCAGAATCTCGGAGTTGATGAATGCCCACCTGCCGTATCCCACAGCCTGAAGTATTGCCCGCTGATCGTCGCATCATATGCAGCATGTGTAATAGTACATGACAGGGCGTCAGGAGATGTTTCTGCTACATCGCGACCCATAATAAGGTTTATGAGCGAGCTTTTGCCCACTCCACTCTCCCCCTAGAGCACTACATTACTCGGTCGACTTTCATATCCCTATGGAGGCATCCACCATCTGTCAAGCGATTTCACGGTGCACGAACCTGTTGTGGACCTCGATCGCCTTACAGAGTATGCCACGCGACTCCTCATACTTGCCTCTATACCCCCCATCGAATAGATTCGTCGCAGTCATGGATGCATGTCCCACGGACCTAATTCTGTACTTCTCCAAGTGGCCCACATTCCGTGTGTACCAGTCTTCCATATTTACCTCTCTTTCGAGGCTTGTGACGACCAGTGCAAGCGGGACCCTTTCCTCGCAAAGAAACTCGAAGAACAGTCTGTAGTTTCTCTGCATGTTTGCCGTTACTCTACCTCCGCGGACACAGAAGAGCAAGAGGTTAAAGCTTCCTCGCTCTTTCAGGGTGGTGATGAGGCCATATGCATTTGAAAAATTGCGGAAAGGCACTCTTCGGTGTGTAGGCAGGGCTCCTGGAGGCCGACCGTGTCAAACACCTGATATCGGGTCCCTTTTTCGAATGTTACTTGGAGCTCCGTCCAATATAGAGTCAGCGGTGAGCGTCAGGTGATATGTGCGCTATTTGTCGGCCGGCCAAGAGATTTATGACGGAACTTTTTCCCGCTCCTATCTCTCCAAAGATCACCATATTATATTAGACTATGGGAACATTTCTGTGGTTAGTGAACTTTGACCATTAGATATAGCGCTGTCCACGCCTGTGTACTGTGTCGGTCCACGCTGCGTAATGGGCGAGCTATTTTACAAACACCCCATAACTATTTGTGACTGATGTATATATGCAAAACATGGTGGGATCGATTATGATCCATCTTTGCACCACATTTGAGATCTAGATTGCGGCGAACTGCGAGGTCTAGACGAATATATCATATGTACGAGTGTCAATGCTCACCATATTTTGATATCGAAAGTTCGGGTGTTTGCTAGATCTTGCTATCTAATGCCCTGGCCCTGGTCGTGACAAAGGGTTGCGGCACCTTGATCCCGACTGAAAGTGTGAGCTAATTATTTAAACATCCGGCGGCCGTATCCACCGATTCAACAGTTCATCTAGTTCATAGCTCTAGCTTGGTTCGCGCCGCCTGTGTTTGACGAGACCAGTACACCATGAATTTTGCGGCAACAGAAGGTCCAGACACTGAATAAAAGGTGAATGACGAAAGAAAAATGTACATGACCAGCTACTTTGTGAGGAAATGAAGCGAAGTCAGCAAAGAAAAGATGTAATATCTCTTTGGTTTAGGCAGATTCGTACTGACCTCAATCCAACACATCTGATAGCTCCTCTTACATAAACCCTTTCAACCTCAATATTATGCTGGCTTTGCGCATTGCGCAATCTCAGCGCCAGATGTACTTTTCTGATGAGAGTGGAGGGCATTATCGTGTAGTTCTCAACTTTGCATGAAGGAATAATATGCATACTAAATAATCTCCTACAAGGCTGTGAGGATAAAACCCGCGTTTCAACTTTATTGGCTCGGGACGACTCGTTGTCCAAATACAGGACAGCGGGGTTAGACTGCGGACCGCAACATCTGCGTTGATTCTGCGAGTGGAGTAACTCGTAAATGGGGTCTCCGTCGTCGTAAATTTTCCCGCTGTCCGCACGAAGAATAGCTTCGAATGCCGGGCAGAACGTGAAAAATGATGAGCCTAAGAATGTAGTCTGCCGTATTTATGTATACTGTGACCTGAATAGTCAATCCGCTCATGATGTATGTGAACTTTGGGCGCGCAGCGGATTTAGAATTTAGAATTTTATATTTGGCCGTCTACGCTCACACAATCTCAGGTAACCAGGTTCCTCGATGGCTCAATTACCAATGAAACAAAAACGTCCCGTCAAAGCAAAGCTCGCAAACTCGCTGGTAACAAGTACGCATAACTGTCCAAAGACGTATATGCCACTATATCAGAAGGAACGGCATTCAGAGATCTTATACGTCATTTGTACTCTCCCCAAATACGTCCTGCAAGCCGAATATTATGCACGTGCCATGCCTGCACTAATCGTGACAACACCTTAGGTTCTATCGTCGTACTATCCAGCTGCGGGGGTAAGGCGCCCGCATTACCAGACGCAAATTTGCCCATATCATGAGACTGTGGGGGCAATACACCCACTTCTGTCTCAGTCATGTTGCCCACAATACGCGCAAGTGGGGGTAGCACACCCATGTAAAAACGCGTCCGATATTGTGGCCAAAGCCCCGCGTCGTCAGAACACAGGCACTGAGCCGCTCGTTCCAAGACCTCTCGCACACGATCGGCAGCCTTGCCCTCAAGCCAGGAGGAGGTCTCATCACACAGCTGCATGCCATGCGCGCGACGGATAGCCAAGAAGGCCGGGCAGCGAGCAAAAATATGGTGAACGCTCTTAAAGGCATCACAACCGAAATGACACCAGGGCGGCGTATCATGATAACGCCCATGCCGCACCTCTGCGGTATCAAGTTGTGATGATGGGGCATACAATTGTACGACAGCAGAGAAAGAGCTAGATGCCCGAGTGTGTGGGAAGTCCGGCAGGCGACGACTGTCATACAGTGCAAGAGTCAGGGCTCGCGCTGGACGAAAGGAGTCGCTCAACGCATAAGAATTTTCGAGCCTAGAAACGAGGAAAGAGAACAAGTTGTTTTCAACACAACCATAACCGGATGCAAACATAGTGTAGTCATCCATTGAGAAAGTTGCCAGGGAATGACACCGCGTTGGTTTTGCGCAAACGAGGCCATCCGATCAACATAATCATTGGCGATACATTCTGGTACAAGGCCGTTGGTATGAGCGGCGGTCCAGACGAGTGAGGGCGCGGGTGTTGGAAAGTGTAGAAGTGAAAATAAGCAGCGATACAAGGAACGCGCTGGCTATTGTTCCAGACGTGGGGTAGAGCACCGGGAAGTACTTCTTGTATCATGTGGACTGCATTTTTGTGATCTGTCAAAACGGAGTAGGGTTCTTGCGGGTTAGCGTGAATAGATAGTAAAACCGCGGCTATGATGCCCAACAGCTCGCCATGCAGGATCCTTGTTGATGTGACATGGCCCGCGAGTGAGAATACCATCTGGCTATTAGGTGTCGCAGCTGCAGAAGTCACCGAGCGAGCCTGGAAAAGTGATGCAGGTTGATGGGAGCATTGATGCGTCCGAGGCAGCAAGAGGATGTTGTTGAGAGAAGGAGGTCGTGGAAGCGGTATGTACTATGTAGGGATGACAATGCTATGATGTGTTCTTCAGCATGTAAGCGTCGCAGAGGACGAGCAATAGCCAGTGTTTCATCACATGATCCGTTTAGCAGCGTGCTGAGGCAGAGATGTTCAAACCAACATAGTAACGTAGGGAGATGACGTTGTAGCGATGGCGCGCAGCGGAAATGAAAGATGCGTATCACGTAGGTCAGTACTTATGAGCCAAGTCCATCTACTTGATGTACCGGAAGGACGGAGCGTTTGATCCTGCGAAAGCAACATGTGTATTATTATCAGTGTCCGTGAGCGTCGAGAAAGCAGACGGACCATGAGATAACAGATTTGTGAAGATCACACATATTGAGCCGGGTGTTATGGCCAACTTTGAACGAGTTCGCGAGACGATAGCCGGGAATACCACTGCAGAGAGGTAAAAATTAGAATGATTCGTGCGCTGGCAAATCTCGCGCTGCTTACTTCAAGCTACCGCACGCGTGACAGACTAATTTACCCTCTTCCACTTCGTGATAAAGTCGGTTTAATCGTTATTGACCCTGGTCCCTGCTTGTTCCGGCGGTGTCAGGCGGTATCCCGTCGTACGTAGCGCCCGGAGTGAACCGGAGCTTTGAAGTTCTGTTGGGGGCGTGCTACAGAGGTTAGATGAACGATGCTGAACAGGCAATCATGATGATATTCATCATTACTAGAAAGCAGACTAAACGAGGCGTAAAAGAGGCGGTCATAAAGGGGCACTAACACGGTGGAGGTGTAGTAGGGCTACATAGCCATTGACACCCATCGGGAGATTATGGGATGACCTTCCGGCAATGCTTCGTCGTTGGTATAAAACCCTCCAAAAGCTCGAGTTTCGCATATCGTTTCAACCGCCATCATCTAATTCGCGATCGTAATTCGCATCGTAGGGTAAGTGCCTTGTTCACTGTTGTCATTAATGCCAGCCCCATAAATCATCCCATGCGGGGTACCCGAACAGGCGGAGTTCACTCCGGCCTTCACCACGGATCTTGCTCGGATCATCATCGTCGTCATCAACATCAATTGTTTTATTGTTTTGATCTTTACACCTTTTGGACTCTTTGTTGACCAACCTCATCAGACTCCTTCATATTCGTCTACCACAATGGTTCATCCCCACCAGACACCCTATGTTACACCTCACATCTTGCACAAAAATTACGCCCAAGCTTTTGACAATGAATTTCATAGTAATCGTCAGTGCACCCAACTACTATACCTCCTATCCACTAAATATTTTAAACAGTCATTGGCCGTGACCTCGAGTATTTCTCGCAGGCAGGGTTTGACATGGATAGGATCCAGCTGAAGCGCAACGCACCTGTAGCGCAGCTTTACGAAGACGCCATCCGCAATGAAGGCGCAATTATTTCCTCATCCGGCGCACTTATCAACTTCTCTGGTAAGAAGACCGGTAGAAGTCCTAAGGACAAGCGAATCGTCTATGAGGAGACGAGTAAGGATGATATATGGTGGGGCTCCGTGAATATCAAGATGGACGAACGTAAGTTGACTCCATTGCACGCCGGCCGGTCCCTTGTCTCAGCAATTGTTTCCAGACACGTTTGAGATCAACCGCGAGCGTGCCATCGACTATTTGAATACGCGTGACAACGTCTATGTCTTCGATGGTTTTGCTGGTGTAAGTCCTGTGTTTCAACTGCACGGACTTGCACTAACTGTTTTTAGTGGGATCCCAAATACCGTATCAAGGTCCGGGTCATTTGTGCCCGTGCATATCATGCTCTCTTCATGGTATGTAAATACAATCACATGCATTTCCTCTTCTGACAACCTGGAAGAACAACATGTTGATCCGCCCGACCGAGGAAGAGCTCGCAAGCTTTGGCGAGCCCGACTTCATCATCTACAATGCCGGTCAATTCCCTGCGAACCGCTTCACCAAGGGCATGTCCTCCACCACGTCGGTGGAAATCAACTTCAAGCGCATGGAAATGGTCATCCTCGGCACTGAGTACGCCGGCGAGATGAAGAAAGGAGTCTTTTCCGTCATGCACTATCTTCAACCTGTGAAGTTTGGCCAGCTCTCCCTCCACTCGTCTGCCAATGTCGGGATGGAGAAGGGCGATGTTACCCTGTTCTTCGGCCTTTCCGGAACCGGAAAGACCACTCTCTCCGCTGATCCAAACCGCCTTCTCATTGGCGATGATGAACACGTGTGGTCGGACACTGGGGTGTTCAACATCGAGGGAGGATGCTATGCCAAGTGCATCAACCTGTCGAGCGAGAAGGAGCCGGAAATATTTAATGCCATTCGTTTCGGCTCCATTCTGGAGAACGTCGTATACAACCCTTTGTCGCGCGTACCAGATTACGACGACGTTGGCATCACGGAGAACACACGCTGCGCATACCCAATCGAATACATTCCAAACGCCAAGATCCCATGCATGGTAGACAGACAACCGAGCAACATCATCATGTTGACGTGTGACGCGTTCGGTGTTCTTCCACCTGTAAGTAAACTTACCCCAGAGCAAGCAAGCTACCATTTCCTTGCTGGTTACACCTCGTAAGTGTATTTTTTTTACTTCTGTCGGCGCTACTCGCTGAGTCAATTTCGAAGGAAAACACCTGGCACGGAGGACGGTGTCCTTGAACCTATCCCAACATTCTCGACCTGCTACAGCGCACCTTTCATTGTGTTACACGTGGGTTTTCATCTCTTCCTAAGAACCTCTGAGCTAAGCCTTTCTGTGTCAGCCTGGACGCTATGCAGAAATGCTGGCCGAGCGCATGTCTAAGCACAACGTCTCCTGCTGGTTAATCAACACGGGCTGGACAGGTGGTAAGTTCGGCACGGGCAAGCGCTGCCCACTTAAATACACCCGCCGCATCGTCGATGCTGTACACTCCGGGGAGCTTCTCAATAGCGAATATGAGACCTTCGGCGGCTTCGGGCTCCAGATTCCTACCGCGGTGGAGGGTGTTCCACGCGAAGTGCTCAACCCGCGTCTGGCCTGGGCAGATAAGGAGGCTTTTGAACGTGAGGTTCGCAAGCTTGCAGGCATGTTCCAAAAGGCGTTTAAGTTGTATGAAAGCGATGTGCAAGAAAGCGTGAGGTTGGCAGGCCCACGGGTGGACTAGAAGAAAGAGACTTGGAGTCGCTCATAATTTACTGGTATAGAGTTGTCATCTGAACTGTACTGGACTTCATGAATTCGAACATATGTATTTACTATTTAGTATCGATATCGGTCTACTCGAGAGTTATGTAATGCCCAATCACTCAGAAGTCTCTCAATCGCCTGCTGTCTGAACCGACCACCATCTACATTCAAGGCTGCGGACGTTTGGGAAATTATGCTAGACTACTCTTATGAGATACCCCAATACACGATTGAGAAGGTCTCGGACCACAGAAGTACAAGGTTCTCCAGTGCGAGATAGCTCCCAAATCAACTTTTGGAGTGTTTCTTGAGCACTCTCCGAACGTTCCGACCCATCTCGAGGTAAGCAAGTGAAGGTAATGGATGGGGCTAACAATGAGTCCTTGCCAGTGTCATTTGACCCCTCCCACCATCCTTTCGCATCTTCATCACTGTCGCAGCCGCAGACCACAACAACTAAGCCGACCTTGGATTTCGCGTAGACCTTGCGAACCTTCTGCACTTCCGTTCTCTGCATATTGACAGACTCGTTCTTGTCCACATAAAAAATTAACAAGCAAGGTTCGAAACCGACACCTCCTTTGGACCGTTTTGCGGGTGGATACGCCGTGCTCTCTCTCGTACCCTGCACGCAGTATATGAGGAGGTGAATGCCATCCTGCTCCGCAAGGTTTCGAAGGAGCTTCTTCAGAACTTTTTGAGCCTCCTCGTTGGGGACCGTTCCTTTAGAGCCCTCATAAAGACCTGCTATGAAGTCAGTGAGGCCTACCAAGAACGGTTAACTGCGCCCTAGTGATCAAATTGACCAAGGAGCTCTTACCAGCTCCTGTTTCTCCAAAAATGACAATATTGCATGTTTCTGTGCGATGCAAAACTTCTCTGGCTCGAATATCGTCGATACCATCGAGACTCTGATCAGCACTAAGCCAAGAGTATGCTGACGAAGAGTCAAACACCGCTTACGGTAAATAGTCGTCTCTGAGTAGATAAAGACATGATCAAAAAGACTCAACTTGGAACAAAAAATAATGAGAGGCAGTCTCGACTTGCAATCGTGTTCTATTTTTTTGAGAGTCCCCAGTCTGATACCCTCAAGTAAAATGTCCCGGAACGTCGGTGTTCGATGCGCCAAATTTAAGTATCAGTCACGATGCATGTATTCAGCATGTTGAATGTTCCATGCCGTTCCCTAGATGTGGGTAAGCTAGCCTCGAGCGGTATATTCGAGTGTGCAACCTGTTGCAGCATGTTGGTCATGCACTGGCTTTATACATGCGCTTGGAGCTGGAGTTGGTTTACCGAGCTGGGAAGATTGGCATACAGGTAAAAGCGATGGCAGATCTGGGGTCCAAGTTCTTGAGGATAATTATGTCGGCTAGTTCAATTTCAACGTATTCTACATTTTGGCAGAATTTCGAACCCGCGTGTTAGAGAGGTAGTTTAGAATGGGTGGTGCAGATCAACATGCCATAGATGATCGATGATCAATAATCCTATGCGAGTTGTATGAAAACAAGCAGGGCTTAAGTGCGTGTGGAAGGAAATATTTGTGTTTGCTCAAAGTGTGATGCTAAGTCGAACAGAACACAGTTTGATCCCGCGGAAGCAATTCATGCCACATGCACTCCCAATCGCTCAAGCGCTAGTGGCTATCCGTGTGCGTTCTTCATTAAAACACGTCATCGATGCGTCACGCGCGTCATCCGACGCCGATTGTTGCACTCCGCATACGAGTGGTCCCCAAAGCGACAGACGAGTGAAGGTAGTAATATCGAACATATATATAATTATAATGCGCGGCTTGACCATCGCACTGGAATACGAGATATAACTGTTTGCAAATATGTACCAAGTACCGATCTGTAAGGATAAGGCCGTATTACCGACAACGACAGTCTACAATTGGATGAGGTATAAGTTCAATGGGAGGTCGAAGCTTCGATCATATTAGCCAACTCTTCTGCGACGTCTGGAGATATGCCACAACGCTTCGTGAGATGAGGGACAAGATCTTTCTTTCTAACCGGCAAACTCCCTGTGAGTAACACCTTCTGCTTGCGCATGAACGACACGAACAGGTTGTGCCCCCCTGTCCATGCCTGCTTCTGTCCGTCGGCAGTAAATTCCTTAACAAGGTTGCGGATCGTGGTGCGCGATTGTTCATACAGGTTTTTATGTCTGCCATCCAATTTATTGGCGGCGGTGATGCATGCATGGCCAGCGACCTTTATCTCATGCTCTTTGAATGTGGCCTCGTTTCTCTTCCACCAGTCCTCCATCCTCTCCTCTCTCTCGAGGTTCGTGATCGCAAGAACAATGGGAACCTTTTGCTCGCACAGGAATTCGTGGAAAAGCCGATAATTGCTTCGAAGCGTGGCAGTGCCTCTGCCGGCGCGAACGCAGAACAGAAGTAGATCAATACCGTCTCGTCCATCCAATTCCCTGACAAGCCGATAGGCATTTTCGACAGACTCGAGGTACTCTTCGGGTTTGATCCACGGGTCATTGAGTCCTCTGGTATCGAAAATCGTATACGAGCCACCGTCAAAGTCGATAGTATACTCCGTCCACCCCATTGTACAGCGTCCCATGTCAGGAGACGTGTGTGCTACCGCCATTCCCGCTATGAGGTTGACAAGTGAGCTTTGACCTGCTCCTGTCTCCCCAAAGAGTACGATAGTTTTACGCCTGTTCTTACTAATCAAAATGTGGCACGAAGGAGCAACTGAAAACCGAGTACCTTGTAGCCCCTTTCAGGCGATACAGCTCAATAACTTGACAGATGGCGTAGTGTGACTCTTCGTGGCGCCGCTTGAGCTTATCCCCTGCAATTTCATCGATAGTGGTGACACATGCGTGACCAGCAAAGGTCATCCTCGATTTTGAGATAGATCGCTCGTTATCCCTCCACCATTGTTCCATTTCTGGTTCTTTGCGTTCTAAACTTGTGGCAACAAGAACGATTGGAACTCTCTCCTTCACTTCGGAGCAGATGAAGTTGTAGTTGCGACGGAGCGCCTTCATCGCTGTCCCACCTTGCACGCAGTAGATGAGGAGATGAATGTCATTTTGCTTCATAAGATCTTGAATGAGTGTCTTCACAGTTTCTCGAGCCTTCTTATCGGGAACTGTTCCTTCAGGGCCCTCACCGAGACCTGTATTCCAGTTCAGCAACAGTGATTCTGAGCAGCAAACTTGCACTGACCGGGGGTATCAAACAACTGCACTTGTAAAAGGTTGCTCTGAATTGAGACGCCATACTTGTTGATTCCAGTTGTACATCCCATAGCATCGCGAGATATCCGCGCCGTTTGCGTCCCGGCGACCAAATTGATCAAGGAACTTTTACCAGCGCCCGTTTGTCCAAAAATGACAACATTGCAGTTTTCTTTTGTGTGATACGAAGTCCTATGATTCTGATTTGGAATGTGAAAATAGTTTCACGTCAAATTTATGCTGAGGAAACACCCAGAGTCATCACCTACAGTACATTGTTCTCCACCGACAGACGACATTGCAAAGATGGCTCAACTCCAGACAAGATAAGAAACAGCGAAGAGCGGGTCTTCACTTGACTTGTGCGTTTGGTCTTTTTGAGGTAGTATCTCCCGATTAGTGGCCCATCAGAGGACTGGTGAGCCGCAGATATTGTCATATATGCCGATATATGATCATATATAGAAAAGGTTGGAATATAAAGTCATATAAAGCCATGTATAACGTCGGAAAACCACCGCAATCAACGTAAAGCACCCTGGGGAGACTCACGAGTTCTCTGATGCGTATCATGATGAAAACCGCGTAAGAAACATTACAAACGCGAAGCGCCAATTTTCTCTTTGCAAAAGCGGTGCCAGGGACATGATAGTAGTAGTAGCATGCGTGATTCAATGTGCTTGCAATCTTTGAGGCCCAAATTGAGGGAATAATCCTGTTTACTGACCTGGCTATAACCGGTTAACCGACGGTCGTCGGTGAAGGAGTCTGTACTAGGAGTTACTTAAGCTAATTGGGGATTGCCAAATTTTTATCATTGACCTTTCTGGGTCTTTCTGTCCCACTCTCCCGGGACCACATTACTTCTCCAGGCTGCTCCGATGTGTAGGGAGAAGTCCTGGCTATGGGATGACATGGTTCATAGTCACAGGGTTGCTGAGCGCTTACCTCCCAATAACGCACAAGATCGGTGACACGCTCGCCGGCATTGGGTGTCAGTGGCTCACGTTCATAGCGCTCTAACTCCCTTCTAGCATCCTTGCAATCTTCCTCGACTGCTTTTGTCTCTTGTTGATCAAGCTCTTCGGCAGTTGGTTGATGTCCTTCGTTCATATTTGATGAAGTTGGCGAAGGTGATGGCGAACTGGAAGAAGACGTGATTGAGGAAAAGGATGTTGAACGTCGGATATCAACATTGATGCACGATCCCCGACTCCCACGAAGTGGGAGAAGGGTTTTGTCAGACGCAAACATGCTCATTTTTCTGTCAATGGACGTGTCGCGGGAATTGATTACGTACATAACTGAGACATTGGCTTGCAGGCGAGAATCTGATTAGACAAATTTGGTTGCTCATTTACGAAAATTTTTGATTGAAGTGTAACGAACCAGGTTGTAACGAACTGCCTCATTTTCGAAGCGAATTGAAGTCAGTTCAAACTGAGTTCAGTTCACCAGCAACACTACATCACGGAGAACACGCGCTGCGTATATCCAATTGAATACATTCCAAACGCCAAGATCCCATGCACGGTGGACAGACAACCGAGCAACATCATCATGTTGACGTGTGACGCGTTCGGTGTCCTTCCACCTGTAAGTAAACTTACCCCAGAGCAAGCAAGCTACCATTTCCTTGCTGGTTACACCTCGTAAGTGTATTTTTTTACTTCCGTCGGCGCTACTCGTCGAGTCAATTCCGAAGGAAAACGCCTGGCACGGAGGACGGTGTCCTTGAACCTATCCCAACATTCTCGACCTGCTACAGCGCACCTTTCATTGTGTTACACGTGGGTTTTCATCCTTTCCTGGGAACTTCTAAGCTAAGCCTTACTGTGTCAGCTTGGACGCTATGCAGAAATGCTGGCCGAGCGCATGTTTAAGCACAACATGCCCTGTTGGTTAATCGACACGGGCTGGACAGGCGGTAAGTTGGGCTCGGGCAAGCGCTGCCCACTTAAATTCACCCGGCGCATCGTCGATGCCGTACACTCCGGGGAGCTCCTCAATAGTGAATATGAGACCTTTGGCGGCTTCGGGCTCCAGATTCCTACCGCGGTAGAGGGTGTTCCGCGCGAAGTGCTCAACCCGCATCTACTAGCCTGGGCAGATTTGAAGGAGGCTTTTGAATGTGAGGTTCGCAAGCTTGCGGGCATGTTCCAAAGGCGTTCAAGTTGTACGAAAGCGATGTGCAAGAAAGCGTGAGGTTGGCAGGTCCACGGGTGGACTAGAAGAAAGAGACTTGGAGTCGCCCATAATTTACTCATATAATACTGGTATAGAGTGTCATCTGAACTGTATTGGAATTCATGAATCCGAACATGTGTTTAGTATCGGCTCGAGAGTTATGTGACCAAACACTCAGAAGTCTCTCAATCGCCTGCTGTCTGAACCAACCACCATCTACATTCAAGGCTGCGGACGTTTGGGAAATTATGCTAGACTACTCTTATGAGATACCCCAATACACGATTGAGAAGGTCTCGGACCACGGAAGTACGAGGTTCTCCAGTGCGAGATAGCTCCCAAATCAACTTTTGGAGCGCTTCTTGAGCACTCTCAGAACGTTCCGACCCATCGCGAGGTAAGCAAGTGAAGGTAATGGATGGGGCTAACAATGAGTCCTTGCCAGTGTCATTTGACCCCTCCCACCATCCTTTCGCATCTTCATCACTGTCGCAGCCGCAGACCACAACAACTAAGCCGACCTTGGATTTCGCATAGACCTTGCGAAACTTCTGCACCTCCGTTCTCTGCGTATTGACAGACTCGTTCTTGTCCACGTAAAAAATTAACAAGCAAGGTTCGAAACCAACACCTCCTTTGGACCGTTTTGCGGGTGGATAGGGTGCAGTTACGCGCTGGAACATGTAGTAATGCCCGCGCATGACTACCGTGGATCTGACCCATGCGCCATTAATGACACCCGCGATGTTGCAAACATTCAGGGGGGCTGGGACGGCAGAGTCGCAGACGATTACGCTTCGTGGGTGGTCCCTTTCATGGTCATCGCATGCCCATTCAACGTCGCGGAAACCTTTCTCATTGGGCAAGCGACACTTGTCGATAAGTTCGCGGAGGGCATGGTATGACTGTTCGCTACGTTCCTTGAGGTCGACGCTATCACTTTCATCGATGGTTATTGTGGTGACGCATGCGTGGCCAGCGAAGGTCATATTGAGGTTTGAGATGGATTGCTCGTTCTTCCTCCACCATTCTTCCATGTCCGGATTTTGGTTTTCCAAACGTGTAACAACGATGACGATCGGAACTTTCCCCTTGACTTTGGAATACAACGACATGTAGTTCCGGCGGAGCGCCATGCTCTCTCTCGTGCCCTGCACGCAGTATATGAGGAGGTGAATGCCATCATGCTCCACAAGGGTTTGAAGGAGCTTCTTCAAAACTTTTTGAGCCTCCTTATTGGGGACCGTTCCCTCGGAGCCCTCATCAAGACCTGCAATGAAGTCAGTGAGGCCCACCAAGAATGATTAACTGCGCTTACCGGCTGTATCGAAAAGCTTTATCTTCAAGGTCTTGTTCTGAAATGCAACGTCATGCTCGTACACATTTGTTTTGGTGGTACATCCCAAGGCGTCAGAGGACGTTGCCGCCGATTGCTTCCTGGTGATCAAATTGACCAAGGAGCTTTTACCAGCTCCTGTTTCTCCAAAAATGACAATATTGCATGTTTCTGTGCGATGCAAAACTTCTCTGGCTCGAATATCGTCGATACAATCGGGACTCTGGTCAGCACTCAAGTCAACAGTATGCGGACGAAGAGCCAAACACCACTTACAGTACATGGTCGGCTCTGAGTAGATGAAGACATGATCACAAAGACTCAACTTGAAAATGAGAGGCAGTCTCGACTTGCAAACGTGTTTTGTTTTTTGAGAGTCCTTAGTCTGATGCCTTCAGGTAAATGTTCCCAGCACACCGGTGTTCGAGGGGCCATATTTGAATAACGATCACGACTCATGTATTCAGCATGTTGTTCCATGCCGTTCTATAGATGCGAGAAAGCTAGCATCGAACGGCATATTAGTATGCAACCTGTTGCAGCATGGCAGCATGTTGGTTATGCATTGGCAGTTCGTACATGCGCCTTGGAGCTGGAGCTGGTTAAGGCTTGTCGAGTTGGCAAGACTGGCATACAGGTGAATTTAAAACGATCGCAGACCTGGAGGTTTGAACCGGACTCACAGTGCTAAGTGCTTGAGCTTGCTGACACTGCTACAGCGAAGATTATGTCCAAGTGAGTTCAACATTTTGCCAGTAGTATTACTTTCCCACGTGCCAGGGGAACGGGCGGTGCACGTGCGTATCAACGCGCTGTAGATGATGCAGATGATCGATATGATCGTTAGTGATACTGTAAACTAGTATGAGTATGCTGCATGTGCGCAATAAGCGCTCGCGAAATGAAACGAATGAGGAGTAGTAGCACGAGACGCATCAAAATATCAGACACTACTACCCACAGTGAAGTAAGCAAAATTGGGTTATCGAAGAGGCCCATGTTAAATAGCTGTTACATACTACGCCTTGCTTTATCATATTGACCAATCGTTTTACAACGTTTGGAGACATGCCACAGCGCTTCGTGAGATGAGGGACAATATCGGATGAGATAAGTTCAATGGGAGGTCAAGCTATGTCTTGCTTGATCATGTTAGCCAACTCTTTTGCGGCCTCTGTAGATATGCCACAACGCTTCGTAAGACGGGGGACAATATCCTTCCTTCTCACATGCGAACCCCCTATAAGCGACCCCTTCAGCTTGCGCATAAAAGACACGAACAGGTTGTGCCCTCCCATCCATGCCTGCTTCTGCCCGTCGGCAGTATAATTCTTAACAAGGTTGCGGATCGTGACGCGCGATTCTTCATAAAGGTCTTTGTGTCTGCCGTCCAATCTATTGGCGGCGGTGATGCACGCATGTCCCGCGACCTTTATCTGATACTTGTCGAGGGTGCCCTCGTTTCTCTCCCACCAATTCTCCATCCTCTGCTCTCTCTCTAGGTTTGTGATGACGAGAACGATGGGAACCTTCTTACAGCAGAGGAATTCGTGAAAGAGCCGATAATTACTTTGAAGCGTGGCAGTGACTTTACTGGCGCAAACGCAGAATAGAAGCAGATCGATGCCGCCTTCTTCTTCCAATTTCCTGAGGAGCTGATAGGCGTTTTCGACAGACTCGAGGTACTCTTTGATTCCCAGTTGCGGCTCCTCGAGCCCAATAGTATCGAAAACCGTATACAAGCCACCGTCGAAGTCGATAGAATACTCTTTCCACTGCATTGTACAACGTTGCGTGTCAGGAGATGTGTGAGCTACCTCCTTTCCCGCCATGAGGTTGACGAGTGAGCTTTTTCCTGCTCCCGTCTGCCCAAAAACCACAATAACTTTACGCCTGTTCTTGCTTATCAATACAGTATAAACAGTATCCGACCACGTACCTGTTAGTGGTATTGAACACCTCAAAATCGTCGATGGTATCTTTACGCTGTAGGGTGAGGCGTTGCTTGTCAGCGTACGTGGTTGCTATTTCCTTGACGTTGGTAGGTGAGCCATTGCTAGCCACCGACTCCCCAGTGAGTACGATGCTGCTTCTATTAATGAAGGTTGGCAAAATGCGGCACGAGGAGCAACTGAAAACGGAGTACCTTGTAGCCATTTTAGGAGGTACCCGCCAGATAGTGTTTTGTTGCCTTTCGCCAGCATCCAACAGTGGACGTCGATGCCCTTTCCTGCGACACTGCTCGATAAGTTGACAGACGGCGAGGTATGATTGGTTATGGCGCTGCTCGAGCCTAATTGCTACATTATCGTCGATAGTCACCGTGGTGACACATGCGTGGCCAGCAAAGGTCATCCCGAAGTCTGAGATCAGTCGTTCGTTGTCCTTCCACCAGTCTTCCATTTCTGGTTCATGGTCTTCCAAACAAGTAACGACAAGGACAATTGGAACCCTCTCCTTCACTTGAGAGCGGATGAAGTTGTAGTTGCGGTAGAGCGCCTTCCTAGCTCTCACACCTCGCACGCAGTACATGAGGAGATGAACGTTATCTTGAAGACTTTGAATGAGTTTCTTCAAAACTTGTTGAGCTTCTTTATCGGGGACTGTTCCTTCAGAGCCCTCATCGAGACCTGCAATCCAGTTCAGTAATAACCAACAAAGAATGGCGAACTGCACTGACCAACTGTATCAAAAAGCGTTACCTTCAAGGTCTCGTTCTGAATTAGAATGTCGTACGTATTTGTTTCAGCTGTACATCCCATAGCGTCGCAGGACGTCAGCGCTCTTTGCGTCCCGGTGATCAAATTGATCAAGGAGCTTTTACCAGCGCCCGTTTCTCCAAAAATGACAACATTGCAGGTTTCTTTTGCGTCCTGCGAAGCCTCACTCTGGTTTGGGATGTGAAAATAACTTCGCGTCAAATTTATGCTGAGGAAGCACCAGAATCATCGCTTACAGTACATCGTTCTCCACCAACAGACGACATTGTAAAGATGGCTCAACTTCAGACAAGATAAGAAATAGGGAAGGGCAGGTCTTGACTTGTGCGTTTGGTGTTTTTGAGGTAGTGTCTCCCGATTAGTTGAACGCATCTGTCAGTACGTCGGACTTGGACGTCCGGGAGCCAAATCAAGGGAAATTGACTACGACGCAAGGATACTGCATGTTCCATACGCTGTTGGAACGACGTTGGATGGCGTAAGAACCATGCTGCGTATGCGTTGGGCTAGTTGTACATGCTCCAAGTAGCTGAAGTTGACCCCAGGTACAGTGGCTGTGTAGTCCTGGATAGAACTAGGGTGTAATTAGCAATGCGGCAGGGGGTCAACCGATCATGTATCATGAGGTAGTTGATTAAGACCGCGCAAGACGCATCCCAAATGCGAAGCGCCAATCTCTTTGGAAAAGTGGTGCCCATGATAGTAGCAGCATGCACAATGTAATGTGTTTGCAATCCCTGAGGCTGGGGACCCGAATCTGGGCGAATAATTTCCCGAAGCAATGTTGTTACTAGCTAACCTGGTTATAACCGGTTAACCGGTGAAGAAGTAAGTTCAATAGATCTGCGATTCTGTAGTAGGGTTAATGTACTAGGAGTTATTTGAGCTAATTGGGGGTTGCCACACCTTTATCATTGATGTCTCTGAGCCATTCTCCCGGGACTGTCTTGTCACCTCTCCAAGCTGCTCCGATGGGTAGGGAGAAGTCATAGCTATGAGATCATGTTCATCAGTGCACTGTCGGGCACCCTGTTAATATTGTGTCAATGTGACGGCTAAGGTTCTCGTAGATACTGATCAGCAGGCCATCACACACGAGATACTGCATGCTCAGAACTCCCACAATTTTGATGCAACAAGGTGAGTTTTCATCGATAGGATGTGTTCATAAATGAAATGTATAACGGACTTGGACAGCATGCGATAATGGCAAACCCCCATCTGTTCGGTTGTCAATATGTCCCTGGCAATGTTGATACCATCAATGAAACATTTAAGGGTGGAAAAAAGCGGCAGGCTGACAAGACCCAAGAGCAACGGCCCTACACCGTCCTGATTTTCGGCTGTTAGAGAGCTGCAGTTGAGGCAAGATAGTGACGACGATCATGAGGAATATATGTTAGGATTGGAAGAAGTTTATGATGTCGAGGATGAATCGATGACATCTCAGTTCAAAAGGCAGCACTGAGCAGGCTGCGACAAATTCGTCGCTTCTTCGGTCAGAAGAAGATGATATGCATCCGCGACATGTTCAATTAGTCTTGAGCTTGAGGTCGGATAGGACGAGTTCTGGTTCCAAGGTGTGAAAAACATGCAAAGCGAGGCTTTATTCTACGAGCCAGTGTCACGCCTGACCGAGGACGAAGAGAGTACTACTACATCGAGTATGGAATCGAGCTCGATCGTTATTGACGACTCACAAGCTAGCACCTTGACGTAATTCATTGTTATTTAACTTTGTTGTGTTGCAGTTACATAATTACATAGACACCGATTTAATTTTATTCAGTTTTATAACTCGGGTTATTAGTTGACACTGCCCCAAGTGTCCCTCTACCGATCTTCTGTCCGATGTTGGGATATAGACGAGTCAGACCTAGGCAAGTACCTTGGCCCTCGAAAACGGTATGACTTCATGCAGGGACCAAAAGAAATAGCTCTATACGCAGCTTTGACGTAGTTGCAGCTCTGTCTTGTCTGTTATCAACACGCATTATGAACGTGAGATTCGATTTTCAAGAACTATTAGTATAACTTATTCTCTTTCAACAGTTGGTTACTAATCAAATCCTCGAGTCCAACATGAGTTTGCCTCGTTGTTCGAGAATCTGACGGGTGCCGTTTTCAATACCACGAGTTGGCGTCTGAAGGATGGGCGCAAGAAACGCGATCTCCTGCAAGTCTGCCTCTGTCTTTATAAGAGCTGCCGCATCATCCAGTATCGGTAAAACGCTTCAATTGAGCACTATCAGGAGCATCCCACTTAAATGGCTTCAGAGTACGTAGTCTTCGGATGTTTCTTCGTATTGTAATTGTCTCATATTGATATGTAGGACTAAGCCGCATGGCACGACTTCGTTCAATAACACTGGACCACCAGATCATCTTTCTTCTGTCAGGCATGTAGTCTCCGGATGAAGTTCCGTAATTTTCTCAATATTAACAAGCGAAGGCAGGCCTAAAAATATTGTACTCTTTGGGGAGACGGGAGCAGGCAAAAGCTCACTCGTCAACCTCATGGCAGGAAAGGAGGTAGCACACACATCTCCTGACATGCAACGCTGTACGTTGCAGTGGAAAGAGTATACTATCGACTTCGAGGGTGCCTCGTATATGGTTTTCGATACCATCGGGCTCGAGGAACCGCAACTGGGGATCAAAGAATACCTCGAGTCTGTCGAAAACGCCTATAAGCTCGTCAGGGAATTGGATGATAAAGGCGGGATCGATTTGCTTCTCTTCTGCGTTCGCGCCGGCCGAGTCACTGCTACGCTTCAAAGCAATTACCGGCTTTTTCACGAATTCCTCTGCGAGAAGAAGGTTCCAATTGTTCTTGCGATCACGAATCTCGAAAGAGAGCAGAGGATGGAGGAATGGTGGGAGAGAAACGAGTCCACCTTCGACAAGTATCAGATAAAGGTCGCGGGCCATGCATGCATCACCGCCGCCAATAGATTGGACGGCAGACACAAAGTTCTTTATGAACAATCGCGCACCACGATCCGTAACCTTGTTAAGGAATTCACTGCTGACGGGCAGAAGCAGGCTTGGACAGGAGGGCACAACCTGTTTGTGTCGTTGATGCGCAGGCTGAAGGAGTTACTTAGTGGGGGTTCGCATCTGACAAGGAAGGATCTTGTCCCTCATCTCACGAAGCGTTGTGGTATATCTCCAGACGTTGCAAAACAGTTGGCTAATATGATCAAGCAAAATGTAGCTTGAACTCCCATTGAACTTATGTCTCATCCGATTATAGACTGTCGTTGTCGGGCCTTACCCTTACGGATCGGTACATAGCACATATTTGCAAACAATTATTTTTCGAATTTCAGTCAAATCGCATTATGTAAATGCGCAAGTCGAGGGGTCTCCCGGCACAGGTAAGCCCGGGCAAACGTACATTCATGTACTAACATGAGATATCTGTTGCCAGTCATGCATACAATGTTGCACTGAGTGCTTGTGTCGCTGGACTCTGTGGACAACCGGCAGGCACATTCGACCTACAAAAGAGGTTGAATACTCGTGATTTTTAACACAGGTAAGCAACATCCACAATACTGTGATTCAGACCTAGTATGATCATTCCGGAGGTCCTCTGCCGTCAGCAGGTTGCTGTCAAAATGTATGTGGCACCTCCGTGCAAAGAGCTGGAGGTACCTGCTTGCCCTAAACCTCATCTACGAGTGCCTATCGCCAGTGCAAGTTGATTCACAACCATGACACTACCGCATTATTGGATTTACATTTTACTATGGATATAAGTTTATTCCACCAATCACGTTGCTCCATCACCAACGCCGTAAGCATCAAACTTCTTTCTGACAAGCGAAAACTATGGGTTTTTGTTATGTAGTGGGAACAGCACAACTTCATGCAGTGATCAGCCCTATACGCAGTTTTGACGTAGTTGCTGCCGCGTTGCCCGTGATCAATGCACACTATGAACGTGAGATTCGGGTTTCAAGAACTATAACTTATTATCTCTTTCGCCAGGTGGTTCATACTAATCAAATCCTCGAGCCCAACACGAGTTTGCCTCGAGTTGTTTAAAAATATGGTGTTTTCAATACCACGGGTTGGCGTCTGAATGATGGGCGCAAGAAACGTGGTCTCCTGCAAGTCTGCGTCTATCTTTATAAGAGCTGCCGCATCATTCAGTGTCGGTAAAACGCTTCAATTGAGCACTATCAGGAGCATCCCTCTTCAATGGCTTCAGAGTTCGTAGTCTTCAGATACTTTTCGTACTGTAGTTTCTCATATTGATATTTAGGACTAAGCCGTATGGCATGACTTCGAGTTCCCATTCGGGTACCACCGTACCACCAGCTCCTGACAGGCACGTAGTCTCTAGATGCATTTGTTCGATATTAACAAGCGAGGACAGGAATAAGACTATTGTACTTTTTGGGGAGACGGGGGCAGGCAAAAGCTCCCTCGTGAACCTCATGGCGGGAGAGGAAGTAGCACGCACATCTCCTGACATGGAACGCTGTACGTTGCAGTGGAGAGACTATGCTATCGGCTTCGACGGTGGCTCGTATACGGTTTTCGATACCAGGGGGCTCGAAGAACCTCAGCTGGGAACTAAAGAGTATCTCGAATCTGTCGACAATGCCTATAGGCTCATCAAGGAACTGGATGGACGAGGCGGCATTGATCTGCTTCTATTCTGCGTCCGCGCCAGCAAAGTCACTGCTACGCTTCAAAGCAATTATCGGCTTTTTCACGAATTCCTCTGCGAGAAAAAGGTTCCAATTGTTCTTGCAATCACGCACCTCGAAAAAGAGCAGAGGATGGAGGACTGGTGGGAGGGGCACCGTAGCGCTTTCGAAAAATATCATATCCGGGTCGCTGGTCATGCGTGCCTCACCACCGCCAATGGATTGGAAGGCAGGCACAAAGAACTTTATGAAGAATCGCGCGTCACGATTCGCAGCCTTGTCAAGAATTTTACGGCCGACGGGCAGAAGCAGGCATGGATGGGAGGGGACAACCTGTTTGTGTCGTTGATGCGCAAGCTGAAGGGGTTGCTTATACGGAGTTCGATTGTGGGAAGGAAGGATCTTGTCCCTCGTCTCACGGAGCGTTGTGGCATATCTCCAGACGTTGCAGAACAGGTGGCTAATATGATCAAGCAAAACTAGCTTGACCTCCCAAAGAACTTATACCTTATCCGATTATAACTGTCGTTGCAGTTATCAACTTGTATGTCCATGCGCTGGTATGGCGCAACCTGGGAACTGGATGTCTCATGTGTGAACTTTAGAAAGATATCCGAGCATGAATCGGTTTCCTTCGTGTTTGCCACAAAATTGTTACAACATCGTGGCCGGCGGAACCCCCGAATACGTAACACTTTCCCTCTTTAGTGGATGTAAGTCATACTTCGGAGCGTAAACCAAACATGTTTCATTCCAAACGATGACATCAATGATATTGCCTCGTCCCATCCATCATCCTCGCTATTGTAATCAACCACCTCAACCTAATCTAGCTAGAATAGCCTGTGGTATTGACGTTCCTTGTTCGACCCGATCTAACTCAAAAACATTTCCCTCCAGCATTGCTCCGGATCCGGCACTTTAACTTCTTCAGTCTTCTTCAACTCGTTGGGAGCCGCAAATTCGGCAGTAACGTCGTCATGCGAGATACTCTCTGAACCAGGTCATCCGCATCACGTGGATAGGTTGAGAGCGGAGGTGTCCATGCGAAGGATGCTTCAAAATCCTGTACAATCTTGACGGCAATGCCAACCTCTTCACGAGTGTGCAAGTGAACATGTCGGCGGCAGGTGGACTTCCCAGCTTCCGCGGCTTTTATGGCGCTGTGTGGTGTCGAAGGTTTGCATGAATCTTTGATAACCCAATTTTTGCTTACTTTATGCATTTCATTTCTGTAACACATCAATTGGCAAAAACTCACCTTCCTGCATCAAAATTGTGGGAGTTCTGACACTGCAATATTCCGTGTGCGATGGCCTGCTGATCAGTACCTGCGATAGCCTTGGCCGTCTGTCATATTAACACAATATTTACAGGATGCCCGCTAGTGCACTTCATCGACCTTCGTAGTCCCTTAGCCAGGACTTATTCCCTCATATTTGGGCCTCGGGCCTCAGGGATGGCCAGACATTAAATCACGCACGCTGCGACTATCACGTCACTGCGACCGCTTTTTCAAAGAGAAAATTGGCGCTTCGCGTTTGTAATACGTCTTATGTTGGTCTGTAGCTTTATCAATTACCTCATGATACATCATCGGTCGACCCCCTTCTGCATTGCTAATTAATGTCATACCCTTATCAAGGACTACACAGCCATTGCACCTGGGCGACAGTTAACGTTCACTCCAGCTACTTAGAGCATGTACATCCAACATCGTTTTAACAGCGTATGGAACATGCAGTACCCTTGCGTCGTAGTTCATTTTCCCTGATTTGGCACCTGAACGTACGTCCGAGTCTGACGTACTTACTACTGACGATGATTCAACTAATCGGGAGATACTAGTACCTCAAAAACACCAAACGCAAAGTCAAGACCTGCCCTTCGCTTTTTCCTGTCTTGTCTAGAGTTGATCCATCTCTGCAATGTCGTCTGTTGGTGGAAAACTATGTACTGTAAGTGATAATTTTGATACTTCCTCAGCATAGATTTGATGCGAAATCATATTCGTATTCAAAAACAGAATGAGGCTTCGAATCACAAAGAGGAAACCTGCAATGTTGTCATTTTTGGAGAGACGGGCGCTGGTAAAAGCTCCTTGATCAATTTGGTCGCTGGGACGCGAACGGTGTCCTGCACCGCTGTGGGATATACGACTGAAACAAATGTATACGACATTTCAATTCCGAGTCAGAACGAGACCTTGAAGGTAAAACTTTTCGATACAGTCGGTCAGTGCAGCTCGCCGCTCTCTGGTGTGTGTTGCTGAACCGGATTACAGGTCTCGGCAAGGGTTTTGAAGGAGAAGTCTCTGATAAGGACGCTCGAAGAGCTCTGAAAACGCTCCTTCGAGATCTTATGAAGCAAACTGACATCCATCTCCTCATGTACTGTGTACGGGGTGCGAGAATGACGAAGGCGCTCTATCGCAACTACAATTTAATCCGCTCAGAAGTGAAGGAGAGAGTTCCAATCGTTCTTGTTGTCACGAATTTAGAAGACAAGGAACCAGAAATGGAAGAATGGTGGAGGGATAACGTGCGATCCATCTCAGACTTGGGGATGGCCTTTGCTGGCCACGCATGTGTCACCACAGCTACTATCGACAAATATGCAGGGGATGAGCTCGAGCGGCGCCACAAACAGTCGTACCACGCCGTCTGTCAACTTATCGAGAAGTGTCGCTCAAAAGGGGGTCAACGTCATCCGTTGGATGCCAGCGAAAGGCAACACACTATTCGACAGGTATCTCCTAAAATGGCCGCGAGGTACTCGATTTCCGGTTACTCCTCGCGCCACAATTTGCTAACTTTGATTAGCAAGAACAGGCAAAAAACTATCGTACTCTTTGGGGAAACGGGAGCAGGAAAAAGCTCACTCGTCAACCTCATGGCGGGAGAGGAGGTAGCACGTACATCTCCTGACACGCAACGTTGTGCAATGCAGTGGAAAGAGTATACCATCGACTTCGATGGTGACCCGTATACGGTTTTCGAAACCATCGGGCTCGACGAATCGCAGCTGGAAATCAAAGCGTACCTCGAATCTGTCGAAAATGCCTATAAGCTCGTCAGGGAATTGGATAGGCGAGGCGGCATCGATCTCCTTCTATTCTGCGTTCGCGCCGGCAAAATCACTACTACGCTTCAAGGCAATTACTGGCTCTTTCACGAATTCCTCTGCAAGAAGGAGGTTCCCATTGTTCTCGCCGTCACAAACCTTGAAAGAGAACAAAGGATGGAGGACTGGTGGCAGAGAAATGAGGGCACCTTCAACAAGTATCAGATAAAGGTCGCCGGTCATGCGTGCATCACCGCTGCCAATAGATCGGACGACAGACACAAAGGCCTTTATAAAGAATCGCGCATCACGATCCGCAACCTCGTCAAGACTTTCACTGCTGACAGGCAGAAGCAGGCATGGATGAGAGGGCACAGCCTGCTCGTGTCGTTGATGCGCAAGCTGAAGGAGTTACTTACAGGGGGTTCGAGTGTGAGAAGTTGTCAGGAGAAATGAAGGTGTAGGGGCCGTAAGATGTGCATTCAGAAAGATCGCCAGGGTTACGTAGATGAAATGCCGCTAGACGGTTATTACCACAAATCATAATCATTATACAGAAGTCAAACCTCATGTTTGATCCCGTGAACTTTCGATGCGATGATCAATATGGGAAGGGGGAATGTCACCTTACACGTTCACCATCAAGCAAGGCCAATCATCATCTCTACGTTGTCCATGGTTAGGTCACCCCTGCTGGTAAGAAGGCCGAGGATAGCCTTGCCTCTTTGGTGCGTACGTATCAAGGGCGGGAGCGCACTTCGGAATCACAATCGAAGAGGGCAGGGGCTTTAGAAATTTCCCGCTGGAGACAGATATTAGCCAGAAATCTCTTCTTCATCCAAATCGTCGAAGAATTTCGAGACATTGAGATTGAAGCAGGGCTAAACATGGGGATGCGAGATATCGCAACTCGATGGGCTGATGAACTGGAATTGAGTTGCAGTCGATTGTGTCTTTCTCTTCTTTGGAAGCTGGTGCATATGACCTACTGTTTTTATCAGCTCGGAGCCAACAGCGAAATTGTCTCGGAATGGTGAGAGTCTCTCGGGTCTCATCTTGTCGTCCGGCGAGTGCCTCACAACAGATGCCAAACCTGGTTAAACAGCCAATCGAACCTGCCGGGGGGCACGCCGCTAGCATCTTCCTCATCCTATTAGAGAGGCAGAGAGGCTTGCTTCTTGATACCTGAAAAAAAGCGCGTCTACATCATCCGTCAAGACCATATAATGGCGTATTTGTTGACATGAACTACTCAGCTTCCGCTTCGCCGAGAGCCTGAAAAGTATCAAAGTCCTTCATCACCATCATAAACAAAGAGTGGTAGAAAGGGTAGTTGCATCAATAACCATATACGAAATATCGATAGGCGGAGTTCTGGGTTCTCGTCGATTGGCGTCAATGTTGATACGAAAGCCGCGTTTCCTATAATGGCTCCTCTCCGAAAATTCTTAATTAACCACGAGATTGTTGGCGACCTGCGTCGTTGAATAAGATCTGGAGCAGAACAAAATCGCGTTACCTCCCAAAGGTCCTGGGCGCACACTGTTGAAGAGTACTTGATTGCAGCAGGGACCAGCCTGGGGCTTCGTCACGGTTAACACGAAACGTTATGGTCACGTGCCGTGTGACACCTGTAACATTGACTCGTAGCACAACGTACTCGCTCTAGACGAGATTTATGGTGGGGTATATCAGTACTATTAATATGCATATACTGCTATTGACAGTGAGACTAAAACCCTCATTCTTGTAGTCGGTTATATGCTCAACAATCTCGTTCCTGCAAGTGATCTGGATCATCTCTTTTGTATATAAAGTCTAGTTCGTTTGATTGTCCCGTATGCAGACCAAGAGGAAGAAGACAGCCGTATCCTCTAGTTAGAAATTTTTTGTATGTAGAGTGCACAATTTGGAGGTCGTAAGTATCAAGAAAAATGATGAAGTGTTATCAAACCATCGAGTCCTCTTCCACATTGTTCTCTTCCAAGGTGGAGACGGACGTCTTTTCGAAAAGGAACGAAATGGTGCCGCCAGGGACATCACGAACAGACAACGGTTGTGCTATTTCATCCATGCCTGTGATGTTGTCTAGGTCAACAGACGACAAAAGTGAATCGAGCCTTGATTTAGGCTGCGCGAGGTCTTCGTTATCATCCTTCACACTTGGAAGAATGAGATGCCGAAGAATGACATCGTGGATATTGTCGCTCGTTAATCTCCGCAGGCAATTGATGTGTGTCCACTCTCCAAGTGATGCAAGCTCCGCCTGTTTCTTCTTCATGTACTGCAGAACCATGGTCAGCATAATTCTGTGGATGGTGAAGAGTCGAATTGAAAGCCTTACTGCTCCATCCATCTTCTCGATGTGGCGAAGTTTGACTTGTGATGCATTGACGAAGCCGGTTCCTGCTGAATCTTCGTCGTCGTAATCCTCACCTACTTCTATATCGTTCCCGGAGGCGCTCGTCATGTTGTCATCGAAATGCTTTGGAACGGCATCGCATACACAATCTAAGAGGTCGTGAGTGTTGCAGCCTGTCTCAGGATGGACTCGGAAAATGTCCCGAAGCTGTAAATTGGTACGTCAATTACCAGTCACCTCCTAGACAAAAAAGAAGTACGTCTTTCCGTGAAAATGAGTCTGACTTTGAGCCGGATGATCCCTTGAATGTGATGATATAAACTCTATCACGTAAAAAACAAAATATTGGCTTACCGAACCCATAAGAGCTTGACACCTATAATTGAGCGCCGGAATTCGACAGAACAGATAATTCACTCACAGTTGCTGAGTCCAATCTTGGTCACCTGCCTCTGATAGATTTTCTCTTCCCAGATGGGATATAAGCGCATTACACATCTGGTCAGCAGAGACACTCACCATCGATTGTTCCTGCAGTGAGAAATCGATAAATGAAAACTGGCCGTTTCTGCCCATCGCTATGATATTTGATAAGGACAAGATGTTTTTGATGATTTGCTTATTCACCGATGAATGCGTGCCATGGACTGAAGGTCATGACTTGAATGGAATATCTCATTTAGGGCTATTGTATCCTTATATATGCCACACACCTCGGGTTCCAATCGGAATCTATCAAACATAATCTTGACGCGCCGATAAGGTTGAGTCCGACGCCGCCCGCCTTTGAACTCAGCAGGAATAGAACTTCTCCCAACAAGGTTAGATTGGCGCTCATAAGTGCGAACTAAGTAACCTACAATGGCTGTACTGAGATGATTTATTGAAGGTGTTGACATATTCTTGCCTTTTCGCCGCTGGTGTCTGACTATGACGGTGTGATGTGAGACAAAAACCGAAAATACTACAACATGGAATAAAAACTGTACCCATCGAGCCGGAAGTAAGTATAAGACTTCTTCTTGCAGAAGGCTTCGATCAAATTGAGGGTTGATGTATAATGTGAAACAATGATACACTTTTCTTGCGTGCGCTAAATAGCGGTCAAATCAAGCTGTATAATTAGTCAAGCAGACTTACCTCTTTGATGGCCTTGAGGAGATGTGACAACGCCAGAAGCTTGCCTGATATAAAGATGAATCAGCCAATCAAACCTCATTGAAGAACATCAGGCCCACCGCTCATGGAGATGTCTTCGACTTGGACATTTTTAGGTAATAAACTCAAGGCGTCATCGATACCTGGGCGGCGAATTGCATTTGTATTTGTCGCTCTTGCCTTATCTACTTGGGCCTTGAGCAACACGGGACTATTGCTGACTTTTGTGAGCATGTTGATCAATGCAAGCGACTCTGCGGTCGGTCCATCAATCAGTCTATCTAGCTTATCGGGGTTAAGGATAGCCGAGAATATGGATAATTGCAGTTGCGTCGGAGTGATAAACACAACATATTCATCTGTTCAGCTCGTCAGATATTTGAGCTGCAGTTAGGGAAATAGGATACATTTTGGTGGAAGATAATTCTTGAGAATGCTGGCTTCCCGTCGCAATACGAAGCTTTTCGCGATCAAAGACAACTTTTGGTGCCCTTCAGCAGCAGAACGAAACACAATTATTCCACGAACCTGAGCTGACCGAGCCTCGCCAACCTCGAGTTCCTTCTCTGTGCAATCTGGTGCTCTACTTTTGAGGATAGGAACCTCATAAACTCTACGGAATGTAGCGTGATCATCTGCGATTAACCTATTAATTGATCGTTCCTTGTGAAGTAAGACTCTGCAGCTGACCGAGCAGCCCTGGGTTACAAAAGTTCGCCTTTGATAAGTTAGCATTAGGAAGGTGATAAAAGAGGTGCCTCATGCGCACCATGGCATGGAATTCACCCAAATCATTCTGAATAGGAGTACCAGACAGAATGATTCTTCGAACGGTACGTAATGACTTAAACATTGTCGAGGTCTTATTGTTTGATGACTTCAGTCTGTGTCCTGCCGAGCAGTCAATAACATGTATATTCTACCCGCATCAACTGACCTTCGTCACAAATAACTAAGCCAATCGGAGGACTAACCGGAGCCTTAGATTAGCACTCACTGCCACAGAAGAAAGAATACTCACTTGCAATACGCCAAATCGTCTCTGACTAGCATAAATAAATGCACAGCAGTGTAAAGATGTGCTACTTACATGATAGTTCGAAGCTTCTCATAGCCAATGACTAAAACCTGATGCAACCGTCTGATATTTCAATGAGTGGGGAGCCCAATCAATTGATGCCAACACATACGAGTTGAGAAATTGCTTGATGGTGGATTTATCCTTGTCGCCTGTGAAAACACCAACACGATCTCTCCCTAACCTTGAAGTCCAAGTTCAAATAAATCTCGCATCAACACGATTCTGTCCTACCACTTGTGAAATTCAGCACGCCAATTCTGCTTACGAATCAGAACATAGCGAGGGCCACTGAAGAATAGACACAGACATTGACCAACGATACAGGGCATACAATCAAAGCCTTGCCGATTACTGGCCCAGCGCCAACGTAAGGGTTCTGCTCTGTGGACGGCTTGGAGATCGTGATATAGATATGAGACAGCGAACTCACTGAGAAGTGTCCACACAAGAACAATTGTCTGTAAAAGATGTCACCGATTGGAAACTATGTCGAGTGAACGAACAGACCTGCAGGGTTTTCCCTAGACCCCTGGAACCCGAATATCAGTGATTACACGTAAACGGACAGATTGAACAAATACATCTCGTCGGCGAGTATACACCCTTGACCCTCATGTCTTCGTAGGCCCATGACACATTCATACAAAAATTTGACGCCTGCAACATATTGTGGCATCAAAGAAATAACATATTCAAATAGCATGAATACCTTCGATCTGATGTGGACGAAGATGTCTTGCAATGATAGGATCTAGGACGACTGCTACAATGGGCAAGTTCCTGCAAAGATATCTCAGGTTTGCTCGAATAGAAGTGTGACACTAGAGCGTACTTCTTGTTGAACTTTTGAGCATGTTCTGAGGTTGTCGCTTTCATGACAATTGCTCCCTCGGCTTCAGGATCATGCCTAGCCAATTTATGACCCACGTTAATAAGAAGTTGAAGGAACTTACAACGGTCCATCGGGCTTTGTATTTGGTTTCTGGCCATAAAACGACGCGGGGGGCACAAACGCTTTTGAAGCACTTGGAGATGCGACTGTGATATCATTCTCTTTGCCAGGGAGAGCGCCCTTCACGTGAAGCAAAAACGAGGGCTTGGATGGTGAGGATAGCACTGCCGGCACATCTTCCTCCAGTTCCGGTAATGCATCTTCTACCCCAGTGACAGAAGGCATTCGGGATGCTAGCACTTGTGAATCTAACTCGATTTGTTTGCCACCGGCGCTGAAGCCGTACCCGCTGTGTAGAGCGAGTCCGTCCCATTCCTTACGGCCAAGTCTTGACGGCCATTCAGTGGGAGGTGGCCGACGAGATAATTAAATCCTACTTACATTTTCCCCTTTTCTGATATCACAGTGAGCTTGTCACCGACATGGCTAACGAATGCATCGCCGTCCCAGGTCTTATGCTTCTTGTTCTGCGGCTTCCGCCTACGAAAGTCAGCATATATGCAATAGTCTCGCTCCGTGCTCACCAGTTAGCAGTCCAGTAAGTGGCTGGCGCGCTTGCTTTCAAAGAGCTTGTGGAGGGGGGGTCCCGTGTGGACAGAAGATTGACAGGATGAAGATCGATGGCCTTCCTGTCTATAGCTTTCAATGGCATCTTGTAAGGTACATTCATCTTCGTTGATGGCAAAGGAGTGACACGCAAAGAAGCTTTCACGGAGTTATTGTCAGTCATCGCAAGAGATGGCGCGCTTCCTCGACCATAGCATTTTCCAGACATGTATTCTCCACGAGAAATTGAATGATCGATCCTGATCTCTCTCCCTCCAAAGGTATATTCTCCATTTTCCTCAGCCTTGGGCGCATTTAAGGAGCCAGCCCCCATTCTGTAGGCGCGACGACGCAGATTAGTCTTGATCCTCAGTCTTCTTGTCCAGAAAAGGAAACGTACATCTTTCCTTCTAGGTCGAACATGGAACCTCTGATGCCTATGAGAACCAGAACGGCATCTCCTTCCCATGTTTTGTGTTTCTTGTATTGGGGGTATCTCCTAGTACCTTGAGGTGAACACGAAGGACTCGAATTGGGACTCACACATACCATTGAATCATCCAGTACTCCTCTCCTCCATTACTACCGCTCGCACGACACGTCGAGGGACCTCCGAGGGTACTCTCAAGCGCGACTTTCTTCCTGCTTGAAGTATCGAGTGGCAGCTTTCGTTTCTCGCCCGTAACTGGTGACTGGAACGCAGACATAAATTTATCAAGCGAGAGCGTTAGACTTGATGATGCAGAAGGTGTTCCAAAATACTATCAGTAATGAAAAAGGTAAATGTGGGGACGTGTCGAGACGCGTCGTGGACCATATAATTAGTTTCGGTTATTTCCGAATGCCATCTTATATATAAACCAACACGATCGATTGCACAACAAAACATGACAAACATCGAAAGCAAAACAAGAACATTATTTAATTGGGGGCAAGCAAGGGAGTCCGTCTGTATAGAACTCAAGACTAAATTTTGGTCGCACCCTAGCACACCTCCATCCACCACTTCTGTCTTAAACCTGTCCAAAGGCGACACGCCCATCGATCACCGTGGCTTGAACTTTGGTGCTCAGAATTTGATCGACAGGAACAGTCATGATGTCTTGTGATAGCACCACATAGTCTGCCCGTTTTCCTGGAACAAGAGAACCCAGGCTGTCTTCGCTAAATGAAGCATATGCAGCATCGATCGTCATGCCTATTGATTATTTTCAATATCAGTGACGCGCATATCTGAGTGCTCTCATAAAGTACCTCTCAAGGCTTCCATGCGAGTCAGCCGTTGTTCTGGAAACCTGCGAAACATACATGAGTTGAATGGGGAATATTTGGACGAGAAAGCCATACCATCCCGACGGGCCATTGGGCGATTGTCCTTCAGGTGATAGTCTCGTAATGGCTGCATGGAACCCAGCGAGCGGGTTCATGTCTTCCACCGGGAAGTCAGAGCCAATGGCGAGCCGAGAGCCGTGGTCGAGTAAGGAGCGGAAGGCATATAAACCCTTTACTCGCTCAGAACCCTGGAAAACGATGAACACCTGCAAACGCCGGTAGGTATGATTCCCATCAACTCACAAGACGTTCTTCCGCAAACCACATATCGCTGATGCTATTCCGCCCATGACACATGTGAGTAGCGAGCACGTTCGGATGAATAACTGAACGTACGCATGCGTAGGTTGAATGCTTGAAATTACTAAATAGCGACGATTCTACTTCCATTGACATCAAGGAGACTAAAATGCTCACCTCCAAGCTTCCCGACACGTTCCAGGTCACTTTGCGTCAGAATTTGGGCATGTTCTAGGCGAGGTCTGAGTGCAGTTACATCGACGTCCTTCAAGGCAGCCTCGAATGTGTCCAGAACCACACCGTTGGCGTAGTCCCCAATTGCATGGATGTTCTTCCAGAAAACAAATGAGACGTATTGTTTGATTTTTGCGATCGCCGGTACTTACAACCTGCCATCCGTCTCTTAAAAATTTGGGTACAACATCAGTCAAGACTTTGGGGTCCACACGCATGAATCCCTTCGTGTGGGGATTGTCATGATACGGCTCGTGGAGCTGAGAGACATCAAGAAAGACACAAACACGGCCAAAGATATGCTCACCGCTGCTCCACCAGAGCGTAAAGCACCTGAATGACTAGTCAGTTTGACAGCTTAATACTGTCACCGCACCGTCTTACCGTCAGCAAAGATCTTGACACTGCGAGCATTTAGCCTGCCATCGCCCGCATTGATAATAGGTTCTGAGAGATTTCCCCAGTAAGGATCGTTTTCATTGAAATATCTCATCCCATAAATTCGAAACTATAGGCTGTTGTGAATTACACGATGACAGCATCCTTGAACACTTACGGGAAGATTTCCTGCCGCCGCCTGTCTGCATGAATAACGTCAAGTGTGTTTTTATACCAGGATGTTTAGGAAACCTTGTGAAAAATTCGAGCGAAATAGGCTTGAACCCCGCATCATGGACGGAGGTTAAACCATGAGACAAGACATCTTTGACCGTGGCGTCGAAACGTCTCAATAAGTCCTGTTCAGTCGGATCTGGTTTCTGTAAAAGGTCTTGGGCTTTGTCAAGAATAACACCTGATGATTGCTGTAAGCTATTTTTGAGCAATATGTCCGCAAGGAAAGAACAGAACCGCTTGGATTGCCAGATGAATCTTTCATAATGACACCACCTTCTATTTCTGATGGCCATGGAGAGTTCAATGCAAAAGTCTTCTTCGAGAGCCACAATGCATGGCCATCCTTGCTTTGTAGGATGACTGGCCGGCCGCGGATTATCGGGTCCATATCTAGATCGTCCTGCAAAGTAATGAATTCTAGATTCGTGTGGCACACGATTTTACGAAGCTCACCGAGGTTGGCCATTCTTCCACTGGCCAGGAAGTGTGGTCCCATCCCCAACCTTCAATAATTTTTGAAGGGTCATTGAGTATGTCATTGTTGTCCAAAATATGTTGTCGGACGAGTGCAACTGTATCTGAATTGCGGTTACACTACTCAGTTCGCTTCCGGGGCGAGCCATTCTTATGCAAACCTTTGATCGTCTTGGCACTTTCAAGAAGAAGTTGCTTACTTGCACCGTATTCGAGAATGTGTGCATGTGAATCTGAAGTGTTGAAAAGTTGTTTTAAATAGTTGTTTCTTTACTCGCAGCTTACCGCTTAGTCCCGGAACCACGATCGAAGATTTGTCCAAATAACGTATTCGAAGAGAAGAGCGGAGGCGACCTCTGGCAACCCAACGTACCATAATATCATCTAGTAATGGATAAGTCTAATTCGGCTTCTTGTGTTGGGCTTTTGCCTATTTTGACATACCCAATGAACCAATGTCCAGTATTAAAGACCCATCCACAACAAGGCACTGGGCGTTTGGCACGGCATGATCCACAGTGTAAATACGAGCACCTGATGAGGAGCAAACTGCGTATGAATGCGAGAGTGACGAAGGTTCCTCGGGGGATAGGAACCAAGCTGCAAAGGCAGCAAGAAATATCAGGATTACAAGACGGGGACGGTCGAATCCAGACAGCACAGAAGACAGTACAGAAGTACTTCGGGGCAGAACATTCTGAGGGTCCGTATCAGCGACTTTGCCAGGATCCTGGCGTTTACGCAGTTCAGACATGACTGGCACGATGCCCTCAGTAATAAGTATGCGGAATATTCAAGGACCACTCCACCTTTGAGTCTCAGTTGTGCAAGGGGGGCGGGGGGGTGGATTTCAAGAAGTTTGGGGTGATGGGGATGGAAGCATTGTATATAAACCCTTTAGCATGAGAAAATACGAGTTCCGAAGGAATGATGAGTCTGACAGCCCAGTAGCGTTATTACATTACGAAAGTTTTCATTTATGTAATTTTGCGGATAGGCGCTGACAGGATACAGTATTGCCTTCGTATTGCCTATCACAAGTTCGTGCATCCCTAGTAGACTGCATGCAGCAACCCTGTCATCTTTTCGATTTTTGGTCGCGAACATGATCCGACTTACGTTCATTACCCAAGATATATGCCAGCACGTCGAGCCCTCATTCCCGCGATGTGCCACAGTTAGGCGGATGAGTCACTTGTTGAAGTCGGAGGATTCGGAGATGTCGGATCGAGACGCGTGATACGAGTGCGACCGTTTGACAGAGGCACAAGAGAAATGACGTCGAGTGTCACTCGACGTCCAGATACCAATGTTTCACTCTATCATTCTCCTTACTACGCTAATATACGTATCGCAACGTGTTTTTCCTTATAGTCTCCATCCATAGCGAACGAGCATCTCAGTCCATCCGCTCGCCTCGAAACTTGAATATCACTTGTTGAAAGCATCTAGTACTACATGATAAAAGTGAATCTTTTGGAATGGGCGTAAGTATCAGCACAGTAGAGTTTCCAGATTAATCCGAACTTCAAAATCAATTAGCCGCTTTGTTGCTCTACAGCTCTACTATGAACTAACCCCAGCGCTGGTGACGTGACCGTGAGAAGTCACGTCCAGTTTATGACACGCAATGCATTCAGCACCTCACTCTCATCCGAGTCGACGGTCGAACAAGAGTTTGTTGAGCTTCACTATCCTCCCTCACAGCTTTCCTGGGAATGCCCCTCAACATTTTTCTGCGGCAGAGAGCTCACCCAATTGTGGCTTCATTCAATTATCACAAAGTTCTGCTCTATGGTCTAGTGTCTACAATTGCAGTTTCGGCAACCATCACAAATGCACTCCGGTATCACAGTAATTTCTATTCTGTCGCAATCTATCTTTCCAAGAGTAATAGAAGTGTATTGGTGCGTGGTGTATTAATTGTGATTTACGGTGTATTCAAACAGCTTTCAGATACTTGCAAATTTCGGCCTTCTTATTGCATTGCTATGTGGCCAGCTCGTGCAACAGCTATTTTTTGGTGCTCTTCGTCCTCAGGAGGTGGAGGTAGCTCTTATTACATTGACAGTCGATTCCGCGCTTAATTCCCACTAGCGGCTCTATGACCGACTATGGTTTTTCATCACAGAATCTTTACTGGCGTTCACAATATTCCGGGATGACTTTGATATTCCGTTTGCCTTGATGTTCGGCTTTTTGCTGTTTGTTAGGTCATTTCACTGGCTCGCTTCCGATCGAATTGAGTGGGTATGTGTCCTACTTCGCCTGATGTTGCAATGCACTGAGTTATAACCTAGATGGACCAACGCCCATTTCCCGGCCCACCTACACTTTTTCATATTCGAATGACCACTCTTTTTGTCATACTTTGGTGCATAGATCTATTGATGTTTGCGGTTGCGGTTGAAAGTACACTGAAAAACGGTATAGGGGGCATGATGATGTTTGCAAGCGAGGCACGTTTTCTGCATGTCCCATCAAGTTATATCTAATATTTCTTCCAGTATGCCATCTTGATGGCGAGCGCTATGAACACTACGGCAAAGTATTGCATTTGTGTCATCGATTTGAGACGCGCAGGGCAAAGGGGTGGCGAGAATGCACCTCCATGGCAGAACAAAAGCATGTGGGTATTCTATATCGAGTTGGTCACCGGTACGCAATATCCATATCAATGCCGAACCTTTGTAGACTTCTTTTTCAGATTTTTTAAAACTCAGTACATACCTTTTATTCTTCCTCCTTATCGTGGCGTTCTATGGGTTGCCGCTAAACATCATCCGAGATGTTTATCTTACCGGGCGGTCATTTGTGACACGATTACGCGCGCTTGTTCGATATAGAGCTGCCACCCGCAACATGGATGAGCGCTACCCTGACGCGAGCGAAGAAGAAATGTCGGCTATGACAGATAGAACGTGCATTATCTGCCGCGAGGAGATGTCCGTCCATGGCGTCTCTGGGAATCCGGAAGGGGAATCACACTCGAACCCTGCACAACAGAATTCTGATGGCCCAAACACCACCCCAAAGAAGCTGCCCTGCGGCCATGTTTTCCATTTTTATTGTCTTCGATCCTGGCTTGAACGCCAGCAAAGCTGCCCTACTTGGTGCGTTCATTCGCGTTGCGGAATCTCGAGATCACTGATGTTGAATTCTTTTCGTAGTCGACGCAGCGTGCTTGAGACTCCCGCGCAAGAACAACAGCGTGCTGCGGGTGCTCAAGCAGGAGCGGTACCTGGGCAGCCAATTAATTTCGGCAACCCGGTGGCTCCAGGAAACCAACCCCAAGCACCTCGCAATGTTAATAATCAACAACCCCCGCCGAATGCAGTTGCTCAGGGGTGGTTGCCCGGGCAAGCACCAGGCGTTGTTATTCAATACAATATCCAGTACCAGGGCCCGCCACCTTCACGGGATGCATCTCAAGCTACGGCTACGGCTACCCCTCAACCTGTGCCTCGCTTTCCTGGATTCAATGACCTTGATGGACAATGGCGTCAGTGGGGTATGGATCCCCGATGGTTTGGTAATGAGCCTTCGGGCGCCTCAGGTCAACCCTCAGCCATCGCAGGTGACTCGCGGCTGAATCCCCAAGAAGCTGCCGCCGCCGCCGCACTGCAGCGAACTGGGCACAAGAATACCCAGAGACCCCATGATGAGGCACCTGCATCATCCGATGATACATCTGTTATCAAGCCTGACTCTGGTGAGGCGCCCAACGTATCACCTTCTGATGCCAGTGTTTCTTCTGCCATGCCAGATCCAGAATTGGCAATCCCTACTTTCATTCCATTACACGCCCATGAAATTCCCTCTCGAATAGGGACATCACAAGGCGTTAACCCGTCCCACACCCACTTGTGGCAGCCACTCTCACCATCCTTAAATAGTGATGTGGTACCTCCGTCAAATCTTGGCGCTTCTGTCCACGCGGATGCCGTTCAGACGCCATTACGTAGCCTGCCACCCAATCTGACAGACGAGCAGCTGATGCTCATGGATCAGATTACTCGAGAAGCCATTGATGAGAGACTCAGGATACTCGAAGGAGTTTCGGTTGCAGTTAATCGTTGTGTGGATGATCTCACTCGAGTACGAAGCGCCTTGCCAGTTTCCAGTAACACGCCTTCAACTGTTGCCCAATCACACGATGCTTCACCTCCCTCTGCTACTGAAGAGTCTAACACGTAACACACTTGTACCGTTGTTACACCGTCGAATATCATCCTGACCTGACTCTATGGAAAATTGTATACTTGATTTGAATTAAATGGTACTTATTCAAATGTTCAACAGGAGTGCTTCAGCCTTACGCTTCACAGTGTTGGTGTCCACATTTGATTTGTCTACTTTAGAGTAGAAGGTTTTGTATACTTGCCCAAGGATTTTGCGTGAATCCCCATCGAGTGTTGTTTCAGCGATCACCTCGTTGAGAATACGGTCGATATCCACGTCCGACATCAAAGGGGGTAAGAAAGCCGCAAGAATGTCTGCTTCGCGATATTCTTTTTGGGCCAAGTCCGGTCTGGAAGCACTGATGAACTGAATGGCTGAATCACGCTGCGCAAACCAAGTAATGAGCAATATCAATGAATGAAATTCTGGACTAACACGTCGTAAGGCGGCTTTTCGTAGGATCGCGGTTATAGCGGAGGATGACACGGGTGAACCAGCTGACTTGTCGGCAGCATAGACTTCCGAGAGAATGGACTGCGTTATTAGGCACCTCAGAAATTAGAACCTTTAGCTTCACTGTTGAGAATAGACGCTCACGCGTATAGTTGTAGAAGTTACTGAATCCTTGGTCTATTTGAGCGTTTCATTGGCAAGTGCATAATATCGTTTCAACAGGACAGTCACCTTCATAGCGGTCTTGACTCCAGACAACAGTTGTTGGCGGACATCTGTATAACGTTTGAACCTGACGGCACCGGCTAAATTTTTTACTGACCTGTGGCTATCCCTGATGTGGCAGACAAAGCGCGCGACATCAATTGCATTTTGCAATGCGTTTGTCTCAAGGAACGAATTCGAAGTGGAAGTACTACGATCATCATCATCATGATCGTTGAAGACAGTTCAATTTGGAACTCCGCATTCGAGCATAGCGATGGATCTCGTGCTCTGGCTTTCGTGCGGTGCAACCAGGGCCCTGCTCACCTTCCCAAAGTGCTCCCAGCAGTACTGTGCACCACATGGTGGTAGATCCTTCACGTTCGTGCAACTTGTTGTGCCGGTGATACTTCTCATTTCTCTGTTTCTTGATATGCTTGCCTCAGCATTTTCGGGAGGCACGACCGTGACCTGTTCGAGAAAGGACAACGTATTTTGTGTCAGGCGGACTCGAACGACCACTACCAGTGCTAGTGATCATTGATGGCATGATGCACAGCTCGTGAGCGCTAAATTAACATCAATATGGATGATTCAAGACATGTGCACTGACAAGACCTCGAAAACCTCGTCAGCTGCAAATTTGCCTCCTTGTTGGAGTAATTTAAGTTACTCATGAGTCGTTACTACTAGTAGCAACAGCGGCGGTTAAAATTTTTCAACTTTCTGGCCCTCGCCAACGCCAAACGATGATTCGTTTGCACGAAAGATGTCACCTAAACTCAATCTACCAACAACTCGGGTTGTTCATTACCTATCTCTTTCAAGTTCCTTGTCCAAAATACCCGTTATCCGTGCTCATCTAGTTTTCAAGTCGAGTCTCATCAGTGCATGTGGCGACGTGCGCCCTCCACCGCACCAAATTCTACTCGTCCATCGCTCGCTGCCCTCGTCCTTCTTCGGTATTTGAGGGTGCACTTTGAGCGCCCACGCTCTCATATGGTCACCATATTGTTCTCCGCGAAAGCCTGCCTTACCTCTGCCAAACTCATCCTACATCATGATGCCGACTGTCACCAAGTTATTCAACATCGATGTTTTCGGCCTCAACCGCACCTCCTCCAGGTACGGAGGGTTGTATTGCTCGTATCTTATTGGCATCATTATCGCCAGGTGTTCCAAAACACGAACCTGCGCCGGTATACCACCCCTATCGGCCATCATCGATCATCATCCTAGCACTCGCAAACAGCAACGATAACTTAGGCACGCTGCCTGTTTCGAGATCCTTCGTTGAAGTTGGATGAGCTTTAAAAAAACGTAGAGACATGTCTCCTTGTCCTGTGTGTTGGTTTTTTTACTTAGAGTGTTATTTGTATTGCCTGAATCGCATTCCGCCCAGTGCTATTCAGGAAGTACAATAAGCACTCCGTCATTTTCCTCGTGCGACTGAGCGAAAGCAGGAAGTGGCATCAGGAAGTCACGTTCTGGTGCGGGGATCGGAGTCAGCATGAGGTTTCAAAGCTTAGCGCGAGGCTTCATGAAGTTGGGTTGGAGGTTAGGTGTGGTAGCCTGATAGGCGGGCGAGAGACTGCAGGCCAGGCCCCTGGTGAGCAGTAATAAACGTGCGATGGGCACCATTCGGACAAGGTGCTTGACCTTATACACGACAGAAATTGCCTTGACGAGCGATGGTGGAGGTATTGACCGCTGATGCGGCACGCATACGGTATGACTCCAAAGCCGTCGTTGTGTTTGTTACGATTTTGGCCTAATGTTTTGTGATTGGTACACGAGATATATATGGTACGGATATGTGAGTGTTGATTCAGCTTGATCACGATAGACTAATTTCGAGTATGGATCTTATGCTGATAGCTTGTCCTGTACGCCCCATGCACGCATATGGTTCATACACAGTTATATCAAATACCAATATCAATATCGAGCCCGTATGTTGCCCACTGATTCGAATAGATAGGCTGGTCTCGGGTTGGGCATATTTACCGGGTTCACACACTGACACTGCCATTGATTATAAGGCTATACCAACGCTTCTCCAAGTTGAGTTACATTTACCGTCCCCCATGGATCCTTCAGAGATAAGAGAGAAAATCGGTCGCTTTCGAATCCTCGTTACAGGAAGAGCAAATGCAGGAAAAACCACCATCCTCCAGAGAGTCTGCAAGACACGGGACAATCCCGAAATCTACGACAGCGCCGGGAAAAAGGTGGACATCACAATGCTAGTAGGAGGATGGTACTGACCCATTGACATCAGGTGGATCTTGCAGTTTTAGCGCCATCCAGAGAGGTAAGTTGTGCTCTTAGTCGATCGAGTCGTGAACTGACGTGCTCTCAGCGCGGACTGCACGACATCGAGAATGAAACGGTGTTTCGAAGCAACCCAGGCTTCGTTTTCCACGATTCACGCGGTTTCGAGGCAGGCGGCGAATCAGAATTCATCAAGGTCAAGGCATTCATCACTGACCGTTCCAAGGAAACCAAAATAACAAATCAACTTCATGCTATATGGTAATTGCAACTTATCAATCGCAACATGCGCTATCTCAAGGTTTCAACATAGGTACTGTATTCCAATGGATGAAGCAAGCAGGTCATTCACTGCAAGTGAAGATAAATTCTTCTCTCAGTGCGACACAGGAAGCAGTAAGTTTTCGTATCCCACGCTCGTTGACGTTAGACTGATGCGCAGAATCACAATCCCCAGTTCCAGTGATCGTATTATTTACAAAGTTTGATGCCCTCTACGGTGTCGCATACTCAGAACTAAAAAAGGAAGGAAAATCTCGGAAGGACGCTAAAGAACTTGCCCCGAAACACGCCGAAGAAACATTTCGAGATGGACCACAATTGAAGCTCATCAATGGCGTCCAATGGCCTCCAAAAGGTCATGTATGCCTTCCTAGTAAGCCGGTTTATGATCGAGTTGCAATACATGATGACCGTTGATCGATCAGATATGGACAAAGATAATGCAGATTGCGGGGCGCTGATCGAACGCACGGCTGGAACCTTGGATGACGAAGCACTGAAGCAATTCTTCGTCTCGACACAGCAGACCAATTTGGAGATCTGCATGAAATATGCAATTGAGAGGTAACTACTGGTTTCATCTACCTCTCGCAAGCGTTAGCAACTGATATTGTCCAGAACACTCCCAGAACATTTTGACTCGGCAGAAAAAACGACATCTGAGGGTCATCAGAAGATAATAAGGACCTTGGCCGACTGGTTTCCGCATATTTCGGTAAGCTTATTGGAAAGTTCAAAGGTTGCTCTCATTTACATCAACCGTTTACTTGCAGGCAGTACGTTTGTTAACCCTCATTCGAGCTCGAGCCATGCTGATCCATTTATAGGAAACACTTCAGCACGATCACCTCGTAGAAATACAGTCCAAGGTACTCTCTGTGGTACGTCCAATTGGTCACAGACTGTACACATTTCTCATGTTGCGAATCTACCAGCCCTCTAACGAGTCATCACCCTTGGAGATCATTGTTCAGCTCATTTCTGGTGAATTTCAAGTTTACGTTGTGATCAACCTGCTTATTATTGACCATTTAGCTGTTGTCATTATCTTTGAACACTCTTTCTACATTTTCGACAAGCGGCGCTATCTTCAGGACGAGCAGGGGTCCGATTCCTCTTTTCATGTCGCTCTGGAGCAGTACATGGCATCTCCCCATGCAGCTGCTGTCGAGAAAGGTGTGAACGCTACCGTCCACGCTTATGAAAAGGCTGTGGCCACTGCCGCGAAGGAGAAAGAGTATCTGTGCCGTCCGGCGAAGGAGGAGTTAGTCAATGCTGTCCTCGAAATCACTTTGAATCATCGCCTGAGTACGTTTCATGGTCATGTTGTGGCAGCAATCCCGCTGATCCGCTTGTCTTCAGCAAGACCCTAATGTTAGGCAATGCAACACAATGTAAATGGCGTTCCGAAGTGGAGCTGACGTGTCTTAGCAGTGAATGTACGTTTCTTTAGTGGTCTATCGCCAAAGGTAGTTTCAGGAAGTGGAATTGTACGAAACAATTGTATTATTACACAATATGGCGCCTTCCCCGGTATGGTGTACGCGTGTTTGAAGCATGTCGGTCAGTCGCGCTCTGTGCATCCCTGGGGCGTCGGTTGGAATCAAACAATGAGTTTATTGACCCCCGTTCAAGACGGTATTATGTCATTGCTCAAGACCCCACACACTCGAGTCTGACCCGTGCCACCGCTCCCTACGCCCTGCCTGGTGCCACGTTTGTTCTCCATCAGCAGGCCTCACATATATATGACACTACAGCTCTTTACTGATCAGAATTTTCTCGACGTATGAAAATCAACTGCGGAACAGCGTCGAATCGGACTGCGACTTGAACTGCGACTGGATTAAATCTTTCATCATATACGGTAGTTTCCGTCATTTTGCACTTCAACAGTCTTGCATATACATGAGATGCACAGTGATTTGCGGCCTATGGAACCTGATTTCCCCTCATCTGGGACGTTCGTCTCATCTATCAAAGAGTCTTGCCGGATCGCGACAGTGGCCGCACATATCAAGGTGAGCGTTTTGACGAGTACTTAATTTTTCTCCGCATTCAGCTTGTCTTTGAGTGTCGCACCATCCATGTCTGTTTGTTATCCCTGCAATCTATCGCATACGTTTCGTGTCGATCTGTCAAGGATTTCTTTCTGCGATCAGCCTTTGACCGGTTGATTCGTTAGGTCGAAGATGCCGCTATCAGACGCCTCCTGGAATCTCCGTCCTTTCAATCCTCGTTTCATCGCGTCTCAGGCTCTCACGGGCTTGCATTCCCTCTCAAGTTCCCCTCACTCTTATCAGAGCTAAACTTTTTGTCTGTTCTTTCTCTCCTGAACTTCGCTTCCGGCTATCGAGTGCCACTTCACGAACAGACAGGACGAGGCGCATGGGATAATATACGGGCGTTTACTTTCTCTCTTTATTTGTCCTCTGCGACAGGGCAAGGAGATCTACTTTCTGCGAAAGGCATGAAGACGATGAGTGAGCAGCAAGTGGCACAACACATGGGCGTCACGATCCACGTCGAGCGACCTCATGAGAAGATCCCTGGTCTCACGGTCGGGGAACTCGGTGGACCAATATATGAGCTGGTGAAACTGATCAGCTCGACCCTGATCGAGACGGGTCAGATTCTGGAGACTTCAGGATATTCGGACCTAGGGAGCTTTATTTTGGAGAGCTTGAAGGAAGGAGCAAAGGCTGATCCTAGCGCAAGTCTTGGAATCGTGTTAGAGAGGGTGGGCCGCGATTTTCTTATACCTCGCAACCACCGAATAATCAACTCTTTTGAATTAGCTGGTCAGAGCTATTCCAGCTTTCCGTGACATGGCGGTTGTTAACGGGAAACGTGAGTGGGCGGCAGATCATAGCTAAAACTGTCGTCACACTCATCAAATTTTCGAAGCTGTGTACTGCTTCAAAAAGGCCCTTTTTCTTATACATGCAGTGAAGATTCGTTTTGGTTCTTCGCCACCGTTTCACATCCCCAACACAGCTCAGGCACCCGTGTTCACCGATAATGTTTTGCCGTCCCTTTTGGTCCATTTGGGAGTTTTGGACCTGAGTGGCGCAACGTCTCACGAACTTCATGATTTGTTCCCTGGTGCCGAGAGCGAAGATAGGATTAACACACTCTTGGCTTCACCTCCTGAGGCTTCACAAGGAGTTGCGCAAGATACCAAGAAAACACCCCCAAAGGATGGTCCTGTACTCACGACGGAGCAGGCCTATCTTTTGCGTGCGGCTGCCGTACACGCTTGCGAGAGAATTGTTCAATATGCAAGGGGTGACGGACAACTCAGTAAAGAGCAAGCATGGCTGAAAGATATCACATTGCCCGAACTAGATATCTGGCTCTGGGCAGTAGCCAAAGATCGACCAGATTACAGAAAGCTGGAGAGATTTGTTCTGCGGGGTACAGTGTTCTTTTGAAGTCTTTTAGTCGCAGTTTAGTAGCATAAGTAACCACCTTGGTTACTATGGCACTGTCATACACGTACTGCCCATCCGTTGAAATCCTATAACTTGTATCTTCGTGTGCGTAAATGAGCGGGACCATTCCAATAAGTTCGTTCGCCAATTGCAACTCTTCACCCACAATCTTGAGACTTGGAGGCAGAGGTATAATAGTAACTTTGCCATAGCAATACGGTCACATCTGGGCTCTAGAAATCGTGGGCGAGCGTTGCTGAGTTGTCCGGGGAAGCCAATTTGGTGCTATTGATATCAGTCAGGCCGCCTTAGGCATATACGGAGCGCCTAGGCCGCAGTTTCTGCATAAGCAGGGTCCGTGAGGCGTTACACCTATGCAATGGTGATTAGACTGCAATTTCCAAATGAGCATTGATGATCAAATGTAACTGAGTCATCCACCTAGCCGTTACGCTATAAGGCAGTGATACTGAAAGCTTTATCTTGAACAGCATTTGTGTAAATTATGGGAATTCTAATAAGCCAACGTGCTTACATCAAACAAACCACGGTGACAAGAGACGATCAAATGGACAGCCCCCGGTGTCCCTGGACACCTGACACCAAGTAGGGACACCTGTGCAGATGGAAGTATCCCTCGCAGGATGCTTGGGTGGGAAGGGATGCCTCGTCTAATCTGCAGGGCCAGATTTAGGTGTGAAGGGTCCCAGAGGTCAGGGCTGTTCTGAGAATAATAAGTTCACGTTTGTCGTGTAAATGATGTCTTATGTCCAATGGCGATGCTCGACAGTGCTGAAAATGAAGATCTTGGTATATTATAATAGACAGTGCCATCGAGAGACGTATCGTATCAGCCATCAAGGTGGCTGCATCTGAGTTGTCTGGGAGACTTCTATCGAAGCCGAGGCTTGAGCTTGAAAACCTGAAGCGAACAAATATAAAGTTGTAAAGACATTTGGGAATCAAAGGAGATACTAACTTCCCAGCTGCGTCTCCCAATAATAACCGCAGAACGACCACAGTATATCTGGCAGCCTGAAATGTCTGAAGAGATTGAGACGTATTCCACTCCACCAACCTCGCCAGCAGACGGACGAGCAGACGGCATGCCCACAGAAAACGTGATTCGACCCTCGATATCGAGAAAAAACAGTCGGCTATCGCTGTTATCGTCGTTATCGTCGCTGCATACAAACATCACATGGCATCATGATGTTGTGGTAGAGCAACAACCACCTTCAGGAAAGGCAGTGGCACAACGGATAAGTCCAGGTGATAATCCCACAACATCAATTCACAACGACCTCTTTATGACACCTCCATCTACCGAATCGCCCAGATCAATTTCAAGCTCGAGCTTAAACTCCAGTCCCAGTTCATCGTTAGCAATGCCCATCGAACACAGGAGTCTATCTGCAAAGTCACCTTGCTTCGTACATTCGCACCTAGATAAAGGAGCATCGCTACAGGACTGGCTTGATGTCCATACTAAGGATAACGAGGTACCTGGATCAGACGTTGGGGTCGCCAAGGCTCTTCAGCAACGCCATCAGCCTCAACACCACCTTGAATTCTCTTATCCCGATGAAGTCTCGGAAGATGATGATAGTGATACATATGGCGGCAACCTTACGAAACAGCTGGCAGAGACAGCGGTCGGGGTTCGTGAAATGAGCAAGCAACTCGGTGAGCACTGTTCTTATTCTCAGACTTTCCATTCACTCAACGACTATGCTCCTTCAGGACGTGCTCGAATAAAATCCAATATCCAGAGCGTCCTCATTGTAACCAAGGCCAGGGATAACCGCCTTATCAACCTGACGCGTGAACTTGCATTGTATCTGATGCTTAAACATCGTCAAGGGGGTCGAGGCCTCATTGTGTGAGTTTTGAGCTTAGTATAACATTCAGGGCGTTTACGATGACTTCACCAGCTATGTAGACCATCAACTGCGCAATTCGAGGAGGTTTGACGCCGAAGGTTTACAAAGAGATCATCCAGAATTGTTCGAGCCTCTCCCACGAAGACGGTCGTCCAGCAGCAACTCTCTCTCTTCCTTGTCATCGTCATCCACTCCTCAAGATGATTTCAACACGCCCCAGGAGGGTCAGCTACGATACTGGACTAGTGACATGTGCCGAGATAGTCCACATCTGTTCGATTTTGTTATCACGGTGAGCGATCAATCTCACACGTCTCGTTGTATCCACTTATTTTGAGATTTAGCTTGGAGGAGATGGCACTGTTCTTTTCACATCATGGCTCTTTCAGCGAATTGTTCCTCCCGTTCTCTCTTTCGCACTCGGCTCCCTCGGCTTTCTCACTAATTTCGACTTCGCTGACTATCAAGCGGTTGTAGACTCAGCCATTGACACAGGTATTCGTGTCAACCTACGCATGCGATTTACTTGTACAGTCTACCGTGCTGTATACGACAAAGGGAAGTGCCGCAAGGCCGTGAAAAAGGGTGAAACAGGTGAAATCATGATGAAGGATGTAAACAAAGGAGGGTGGGAGGCACTCGAAGGAGGTTGGTCTGGCGGATTTACCACTTCGGAGGGCGGCAAGTGTTCAAAGGATAAGGAGATCATGTGCTTCACGACAAGACCAGTTGAGACGTTTGAGGTTATCAATGATCTTGTGGTGGACCGGGGACCCAGTCCCTATGTCAGTTTGCTTGAATTATTTGGTGCGTTACCTCCCCTGATATCTGGGATACGTATATTTATGATTTTGAAGGCGACGAACACCATATGACAACTGTGCAAGCTGATGGGCTTTGTGTAGCCACGCCCACCGGTTCCACCGCTTATTCGGTAGGCTTCTCACTATCACTGATCGGTCACTGATATTAACTCCTCTCGATGTAGTTATCTGCTGGAGGATCCTTGGTTCACCCTGAGATTACCTGCAATCCTTATCAGTCCCATCTGCCCTCACACGCTATCGTTCCGTCCCATGCTTCTTCCCGACAGTATGGAGCTTCGCATATGTGTCCCATATAATTCTCGTAGTACCGCTTGGGTGTCTTTCGACGGCCGAGGCCGTGTGGAACTGCAACGTTTGTCATTAGATGCTACCTTTCATTCCGTCGCTTACTTCTTTTGCAGAGGGTGATCATATCAAAATAACTGCTTCCAAATACCCTTTCCCAACTGTTTGCGCGGATAAACAGTCAACTGACTGGTTCCACGCCATCTCACGAACCCTAAAATGGAATGAACGCGAGCGTCAAAAATCGTTTGTTGTAGTCGAAGAGGGTCCGTCACGGAAATCCAGCCTGGGGAAAACGAGGAGGCCTGAAAAAATGAAGCTTGATGATATATTCGATGAAACTTTGGAGGATGAAGAGGAGGATGAAACGTCTGACGATGAAGATAACAAATTCGACATTGATGATTCGTCCCCTGAGGCTTCGACCATCGGACGTGCTGGTATCCAAATTCCGAACGAGTTAAATGCTACAGATGCTGCAGTTGGTCTTGCAAAAGCTCGTGAGGAAATGGGCTCCCAGACAGATGAGGATTTACTCTCGACACCGCAGTTGGCTGCGCTTGCACTCACTCAAGGACGTCATCTCAAATCATCTCGCTCGGCCAAATCACGTTCAGCGTTCAAGGTCGGGTCTGCGCTCTGGTGTCGATACTCCAGGACGGTTCGCTGGACCCGCACATCGTCCGCCTCATATCAATCCCTTCCACATTGACCATCAATTAAGGACGCCCTCCCCTGCACTTTCAAACTCTTCGGATGATTCATTGTCGACCATGCACGTGGCGCAACGTGGTACTCGGGACGATATACATTCTCGGGAACAATATTCAAGTGGCCGTAGTCGTATTCCCAAGGACAGGGAATTTGATGACAATCTTCAGACTCCCACCATTGCAGATACACTCTCGGGTCGCAGAAACCATCACCGAGTAGATTCGAGGGATTATGACCAACATCAACCTCGCGCATTTGCTGTCTGGGGCAACGATGAGACCGACAGTAATGCGAGTGACAGTGATGCTTAATCATCTGGAATATGTTAGGACTTCCTCACCGTTCTTCCGTTGCCTTCTTTCCTCCTCCCCCTTTTTTAAATTAATCATCTTACCATACCCAGACACCTTAACTATGTGTTACTAGCATCATTACTTGTACTTGACTTGTACTATGATTTTTATAGGGATTTTCGGTCACATGCATATAGGGTCTGCTTGTGCATACTACGTCGTTCGGCCAATGTTGTTTCATTAGTAGATGGACATCGAATATTGTATCCTGACATGATGGATACATCGGATATGTCCGAAGGCATTCCAAAGAGCAATGCATATATATAACGATCGTTCTGTTGAGTGTACCTGCATCAATCAGCCGCCCACCTCACAGCATCCCTGTGCGCCTTTGTCGCATCAACGTCAAACCAGATCACCGAAGTAGCCATACACAACGCAAATAAGAACGAAAACCACTTCCGTCTTGTTGATGATGACCTATATGACATTGGGTCCTACCATAGAAAAAGCGCGATTGGATAAACCAAAGAGACCGAAGAACTGGTTGATGTAAGCCGAACGCAATGGGGCGGGAAATACGACGAAGGCAAATACACCATGTTATCAGAATCGGGCTCGGCCATCATTGTCTGGGACAACGCGTAGTAAGGCGCCTGGAAAATGCTGAACGCAATGTTGTATGCCCTGAGAAGGATATAAAACAAGGTAGGGAAAAGTGGGTTCTCGACGAACCAGAACTCCCAGATGTTATGGAAGCTGGTGTACATGTTAGAGCGATGATGGGTGGAAGAAACAAGCTGAGCGACACCGATTCAAGTTTTTCTGTCCGTATTCCAATCATACCCCACTGCAAAATCAAAATAGAAACATTAGTCATCACAAGTTGTACCGTTGACGATCACATAAACAAGTACGTGGAATACTAGTGCTACACACCAATCTCCTTCGTACTCATAGTCGAGATAGTCGCCTGTGACAAGCCCAAGGGGGGTATTTTGCAGGAACGAGAAACTGAACTTGCTGTTCTGGCAAATGGTAACGAGAGTTCCGGTGGTATGAAGATGCTAGGTATGGCTCGAGAGGCAGACAACCAAACAGTACATCTGTGAGAAGGAAGGAGAACAGATAAACAAAGCTGTAGGGAAGATACTTGTATGTATTCAGCGCAGCGCTGACTCGATGTTCGTGTGAGTCGATTTCTAAGGAAGATCTTGCCAAATGCTCACCTCCTTCCATCCAATCGTTATGTTGTGTTCGCCTTCAGGTAAACTAGGTCCTGGCCTGGGTCCCTGGAATATAACTCGGAGGTTCTCAGCAGCCTACTAGAGACAAGCTACAATATACTCACACCACCAGATACCAAGTACTACCCAGTACGTGGTGAGACTACACATCAATCAATACAAACACTTCAAAGACTTGGTTGACAAAAAATTTACGGCACAAGGACATAATTGTCCAACTTGGGGTTGTTCGTCATCGGTAACAGAAGCGCTAAGTTCAGCAATAAGGTGGTTATATACCCGACATTACTATGAACTGGAACTCACGATAATAGCTCCACAACTCCCTTCTGCCCACGAGCGGTTCATCCTTGCTGACGGATGTAATAGTAATCTTATTCGCGTCCTCCATCTAGTCTGAGGGCCCCTGATTCCAAATCCTTAGAGGGTGGGACCGCGACAAGTTACAAGACGCACCATAGACAAGCAGATATTCTATACTAGTCTACGAGGGGCGTAAGGTGAGCGGCCATGAGACGTAAGACTTGAACTTGAAAGTTCGTTGGAGAAGTGTGATACTCGCTTGATGTCTCGGTAGGGCTTGAAACTGTGAAGATAAATGTCGGACGCATGTAGCCAGTGCAACCAGTTATGACTGGTTGGGAACATTCTTGCTGAAACGGTGATGGCGAACTGCCTCGTGTCTTGGGCGTCTATGGAAACGAGGATGGTTAGCGCGGTGAAGCAACATAGAAAGGCACAATACACGCACCTCTGTAACTTAGAGAAAGACGCCCACAATCCCTCGGCCGTGCTCAACATCATCAATCTCCAGTAAAATGTCACAGCTGATTCCAAGCACCACACCCATTCGAACTTTTGAAGATCATGAGGACCGTAAGGGCAGTCGCAGTGTTCCCCGATAAACGACGAATGCTTACGGGTTCATACGACAAGACACTTCGTCTTTGGGACTTGGAGACAGGTGTTGTGTTGAAGAAGATGAAAGGGCATAGCAGCGGGGTGGAGGCACTGTCGATATCGCGAGATGGTAAGATAATAGCAAGCGGCGATGGAAATGGAGAGGTCATCGCCTGGCACGGTGAAACTGGCGAATCCATCACCCAACACATCAAAGCCCACTCCGAAAATATCAGCTCGATAGATTTTTCTCCGAATGGAATGGTGCTGGTCACTGGTTCATTTGAAGGCACAATCAAGTTTTGGTGTACCAAAACGTGGCAGATGCAAGGAGAACCAATCGGGTGTGGCAATTATGTCTACTGCGTTCGACATTCGCCTTCTGGTGAACTTCTTGCCATCTCAACAAAGTCCAATACCCAAATTTATAATCCAGGCACAAGGGAACGCGTCGCATGTCCGACAGGTCCCAAATCAAGTAATTACATATTGGAGTGGGACACATCAACCTGGCAGCAGGTCGGTCGCCCCTGGGAAGGCCACACTCAGGCTGATGATATCTACACCCGGGCCATTGCCATTCATCCCACTGGCACCCTTGTCGCTTTTGCATCTAATGACAAGCATGTTCGTCTCTGGCGGGCCTCAGATCAACGAACCATCGCCATCTTTCATCATTCATCTGCCGCGACATGTGTCACGTTCTCTGTGGACGGCAAGCGCATTCTCATAGGAGGTGAAGACAAAAAGATCTCAGAATGGGCAGTACCACATCCAAAGGCGAGTGGCCATTTCTGACTCTCATTACGCAATTCGAGCATTCGTACAGATCCTTAGTATCACAACAGCCCGCGATGCATGTCTGGCTGGGGACTTGTCTATCGCTGAAGAGCTCCTCACCCAAGAGATCCACGCCGACGCCGACAACTTTACTTCATATGCCAATCGTTCGTTCGTTATGGCCCGGAAGCACAACTTGGACAACGCTCTCGAGGATGCAATCAAGGTGAGATGGATCCACCCATCATTGTCATCTTACGGAAGGCTAACATTCATCCGTGACATAGTCAATCGACATTAAACCATCATTGATTGGCTTTATCTCAAAAGGCATCGCCCTCTGCGGAAAAGATCGCGTCCGAGAAGCAAGGGTGGCATTCGACGTTGCATCTATGTTCACGAACCATGATTCAGAAACCAACCAATTTCTTCTCTTGATCAAGGTACATTCGATCCGTTTCCCATACTACCTGCTTCATCCCGCAAGCCAGGCCATCGCACTCTTCAACGCAGATCAACACGAGGAAGCAATGTTGTCTATCAAAGAGCTGGCTACTGCTTGTCCAAATGTCGAGCCTCTCGCGCGTCGTGTCGTGGAAGTCAGTATCATGAGCTAAGCTTGGTCCTCAATACTGACCTTCGTCGCTCGTACATTAGACATATCTGCGTGTTCGTCTCGGAATCACAGCCTTGGATGGTGCGCGTTACCACGAGGCCGCTGATCATTTCACTTCTGCCGTCAACTCTACTGCATTCTCGTCAAAATACATTCATTTGACATGAAGACTTGACCGTGGTGCGTAGACATGATGCATACGTAATGCTTTTCATAACCTAGTACTTTGTGCAGCTCTTTGGCTGGGATCTCAAGTCCTTGTTGCTTACGACACACCAGAAACGGTGCCAGGCTTTCCTTTCAGCAGGTAAACCCGATCAAGCCCTCGAAGCACACAAATACATGATAGACGCCATCGACGGCACTGCGAAGACCAGCTGTCTCGATTGGTCCAATGGTGAGTCTTAGTGATATCACCTGAGGCAATCATACTCACCTGCATTTGGTTCAGAATTCAAGCAACAATGTAGCGTGCTCTGTGCTGCCAACGGAAATGCGGCCCTCGCTGCCAGCGATTATGACAGGGCTATTGACCTATACTCGGCGGTAATCAACTCCAACTCTGCATCTGATGTTGTCTTTGCAATTCGTAGCAAGGCACAGTTGAGAAAAATGCTATGGATGGAAGCACTTCTCGACGCGCAGAAGGTGCGATGGGAGCTATCGTGCCATAGCCAATGCTCATCTAGGCGATACATAGGTTATTGAACTCCACTCTTTGTCTTATGTTGGACACAACTTGAAGCACGCAGCGCTTCATGGTGCGCGGCGCTATGATGAAGCGATTGAGACCTTCCAAACAATGCTCTCGATATTGGACAATGCACCTGATGTTCAGACACGAAGTAAGGCTCTGATAACGCATTCGTCGACATGTTTGACTCTTTCTCCAGAGCTGCGCCAGCAGTATCTCAGACCTTCGGAGGTAGAATGCGCCATTCGACGGGTCATTGATGCCCAACTCGACAACGCTCCGCTGCGTGTACTCGACACCACCACAGGTCTCTTATGCGATCGGGAGATGCAGATAGACACCTTCAAAATGAGCATGTTGTATAAGGAGCTTGTGTCATCAACAATTATGCATGCTGACTTGCACATCGAGCACATCGAAGAAGTGGTGAAGAGATACCTGCAATATGCCATGCTATCACACAGGTGGGAAGGGAAGGAGCCGCTGCTGCAGGATATCCAGGGCAAGTGCGTGTACGACTCGGAGTTGGACCCAGTTGGCGGCATGACGAAGCTGCGGTCGTTCTGAAAAACTGCTCTTGATGCGGGGTATAACTGGGCATGGAGCGATACATGCTGCATCGACGAGAGCAACAATGTCGAAGTCCAAGAATCGGTCAACTCCATGTTCGTATGGTATCATCATTCTGCGCTCACGATCGTCTACCTGTCTGATGTTCCGCCTTCGTCAAATTCTGGCGCACTGGCAAAGAGCGCTTGGAACACGCGGGGATGGACGTTTCAGGAGTTCATCGCTCCCCAAGTCATTCTCTTTTATCAGAATAATTGGACTCTTTATCGCAATGATCGTACTCCCAACCACAAGGATTCCATTGCAATCATGCAGGAGATCAAGGATGCGACAGGCATAGACCGACCGGCCGTTGTGGCCTTTCGTTCCAGCATGCATAACGCGCGAGAAAAACTTCATTGGGCGTCAACCCGCGTTACCACGCGTCAGGAAGACATCGCATACTCGTTGTTTGGCATCTTCGGCGTCCGTCTGCCTGTAGATTATGGCGAGAAGCGGGACAAGGCTCTCGGGCGGCTCCTGCAGGAGATCGTGGCTCGGTCAGGGGACATCACTGGCCTCGATTGGGTCGGAGAACCATCAGAGTTTAACAGCTGTCTACCAGCCTCCATCACTTCCTACGAAGCTCCACCATGCGAGCTACCACCCCTACCCGAATATGAAATTCAGTCATTGGCTTCTTCGCTGCGAAAAATGAGGGTTGCTGATTTTGCTCCAGACCTTTATACTCAGCTTCGGAACACGAGCGCCCCTCGCTTCGCAGCACAAAGACTACATCTGCCCTGTATTGCATTCAATGTCACGGAAGTCAGACGCCGGGTGGGTAGTCCAACCCCGGAAAGTCATGTCATGTATAGGGTGAAGGCAGGCGGACTTCACGACTTGCTTATCATCACCGGAGAAACCCTGGTTCAATTCTGGCCGGCAAGGCCCACTGAGCAGCAATTTCTCCTCGTCCGTCCCTGGGACCGGTCTCTTCTGGAGCTACCTGACTTTCCAGAGTTTCCAGAACCGTCTGACCATGGAGATGATACGGAGAGCGAGGAAGACTATGAGACGCCGCCTTCTTCTCCATCAGACGACTGGTCTGGTGGTTCTCCTGTAAAACAGGGGATGTCTGACCTAGAATCACGAGCATTGCGGTTGCTTGTTCGCCTTGGGCAACCTTTCAGCGCATTTTTGTTAGCGCAGCAGCGCGGTGGAGAATACAAGAGGATCGCGACGGATCATGATATCATTGGACAAGTCCAGGACGTGGTTTTCGTTGGAGACTCGATGGACATCAGGACCATAGAGATATTGTAGTGGTATGTTTTTGTTTCACAGTTTTTGGACGACTTCGAAGATGATACCATACAGCTGCAGCATACGTATCGCACATGCATGTTAGATGTGATTTTGGCACTTAGGTAGCAGCTCAGGTACAGATTATGCTCCGAGTCCTGTCGCTTCCCTATCATTTCTTGCAACCCTTTGTTCGTCCTCAAATAACTGCATTTCTGATTGCTTGAATTTGGTGTAGGAGAACCGTCGATCGGTCGTTTTGACGCGCGATTCGTCGAAAATGAGATACACTTTGAGACATGTGCATGTAGCTATCAGTGTAGAACGCGTACTGTACCTTTGCAGGCTAGTACAGGCATCGGGGTGAATGTAGTAAATGAGGATCAGGTGAACGGTGGTTCCAGGTTCCTTCTATCAATTTAGATCATATAAAAGGGGCCAGGCCTGACCCACATCGTAGCTCCGTAAATATCGAGCGTCTGTATCGTGCATAGCAGTAATAATTCAGAAACCAGCAATTCATTGACATCACGGTATTTGGATTATTTGGATGCTAATCTATGACGCATTCACCGGCACCCTCCGAGTAATTGGAGTATGGGTGCGCCTGCAGAGTGACAATCACGTCTACCTTTTTTGTCCTTTCTCGATCTTGAATATCTTGGAGATCGCGTAACTGTCATATTCCGTATGTCCTGCACGCCCTCATATCCATCTCATTTCAAGGATTTTAGGATCCCTTCTTCAAATAACTCCATTCTGCAAACATTCAAGTCTTTGCAATTATTCCTGCTGTTTCTGCTTGTACGAGGCTGAGAGCACGATCACAGTCTGTGTTCTTCATGATGTTGATCAAAGCATCAACATTGTCGACAGATTTTCTGAACGACCTCTCGACATTTTGTGATGCAGCTCTTTATTTTCATTTCTGGTTTCCACAAATGACACAAAGTCTGTCCTGTGATAATGAGGCTTGTTCTTCCTTCCGGTACTTTGTGCCGGATACTTTTTCTTACAAATCAATGGCTTTGATGACTACTATGTAGTCTTCCATTTGCAGATCTACGATATTTTCGTTGTCCAGACGTCCATGGTTGGAAGTACATGGATCACTCGCCGCGGCCTGGTGCAATTTCAGATCTCGGGATCTCGAGCTTTCGCAGTTTGACAATGACAACTTTCGGTATAGACCACCATCTAGTAGGGTTGCAACATATTCCAGTGAGCCAGTGCAGACTTAAAATGCATCCATGACTAGTCAACAGCGCGTATGAGGGGAGGAGTCATGGTGCCATTGAGGCTTCAATGTTCAAGCGTACAACGAGACTGCAAAACTCGTAAGTACTTTAGTCATTCTATTTATTCAAGTATTTCCCCTATTCCAAGATCTCCATTGCTCGAGCGGCAGTCAAATTTGTTCGCAACCAAGACATTGGTCAAATCAACATCAATCTAGTAGAAATTTTTATGTCGTGCCATCAGTCATCATGTGCACCGATGCTGATTGAAGTAGAAATACGACTCACCGTAGTTGAAACGTTTGCATGTCATGCAGTCATTCGTCTTAAACACACGTCAAGACGCGCTACCACGCCGGTGAGTCGTGTGGTTAAATCCAAGACGCAAAATACTTATACTCACATATATGAGGCCCTCTATCGTACATTTCTTCCCAGGGCAGCAATTTTTTGACGTGCACAATATAGGACACCCATCGCTGCTATCAATGTCAAGGGGAGTGGCAGACACTAATGCCATCAAAGCAAAAGCAACGACGACGACAGAGGGGAGATGCATTGTTTGTGAGGATGTGATATGGGGTCAAATCGATCTGAATGAGACGGTAAGCAGACGGCTTTTTATACTATGCGCTGAATGTTATTCTTCGTGGTCCGGGTGACGCAGGAAGAACATATCCATTTGAAGTCCCTTATCGAACATACAACTGGTGACACGCGTCCAGGGCCTTAAATTCGGACATCTCTGTCCGTCAGTGTGAAGGTTGACGCCCTCGTGTTTCACGACACATTTCATCCCGTGATCCTTATGGTTCATATCTTGCAGTGTACGCACATGAATTATTTTATTGGAAGAGCGATATGCTTCTAGATCTGCGGTACTGCACTGATTAGGACCAGTTCTACCGGTCTGAGGGGAAAATGCACTCAGCCGTATGATACTTACTAAAACAGCAAGATTGTTAAGGATGAATGATGGTGCTGCGATGATGTCTGAGCCGGGAGAATCATCATCGGATTTCACTATCGACACATGTCAGATATGGGCACTTCCCGACAATCTTGACTCACTTTGGCTGTTACGAAAATTTCGTCGATCATCATTGGATGGATATTCTTCAGGTTTGGTCAGGCCGGTAATAGAGGTACTGGTTGTGACGGCCTTAAGACTGTCCATCCAATGATGATTAATGAAATAGTCACCAATTTTCGTAACAGCCAAAGTGAGTCAAGATTGTTGGGAAGAGGTTAGCATAGAATCGAGTCTACGCATGAGTGAGGCACACCTAGGCGTGTGCTACCTTGCTCTGACCCACGACGATAGCATGATAGTTTAGTCTTAGTTGTTCAGCAGTAGCCTGAGATCTGCCTGTTTACTCCATTTTACTTTATTATTCCTTGGCACCCACCGGTCCCACCCGCTGCCTCCTCTCTCAGGGTGCGGCTAAACTACTCAATTCCTTCTCCTGCGGTGCACATGCGCCTGAATGAGAAGCCCACGCCCAAACATCCTTTTCCTCATCATTTAGACCCTGTCAAATCGCTGTATCTAAGTCATTGTCCAATTCAGTTCGTTCTCGCTCACCAGCCACCACGCTACGAAAGCATAGACCGGCAGAATGCCAAAATACAGGGGATCACAGTGAAAGATGTTCTATGTAATAATTTTCTTCACCCTTCTCGATCGACTCAAAGCAACTGCAGTTCCTTGTAAAGTAGAAAACAATCAGTTGTACAGCCACCTACAATCAAGAATTGCTTGATCGGATGATCAAGGATCCATCTACACCTGCCTGTTACAGAGACCGATACTGCGGTGTCGTGGATGGTTCGACTCCATGCTGCGAATACTTATGGAGTAACCAAGATCGAACTCGATCGGGCATTGCTTCCATGTTCAGACAGAACCGGAATGTCGTATTCTTGTGCTACGTGTCATGACGAGGACCGAGGACCTCAGTCTTCACGGTGGTGGTCGTGCCATCAAGAAGCAAAGAAATAAGGAACGCTGACACATTGTTGTATCAGATGCTCCTTATTTTTACAAAGCCTTTGATAGAAATGAAGATATGCTTGTGATCGAGGAGTGCAGGCAGAATCTCAATCTCTCAGGAGAGATGTGTCCCGCAACAGCGGCACTCATAGTCGAGGTAGTCGCCTGTGACAAGCCCAAGGGGGGTATTTTTCAGGAACAAGAAACTGAACTTGCTGAGCTGGCAAATGGTAACGAGAGTTCCGGTGGTATTCATCCCCGGTACAAGAAGACGTCAGGTATGGCTCGAGAGGCAGACAACCAAACAGTACATCTGCGAGGAGGAAGGAGAACAGATACACACAGCTGTAAAGAAGATGCTTGTATGTCTTCAGCGCAGCCCTGACCCGATGTTCGCGTGAGTCGATTTCTAAGGAAGATCTTGCCAAATGCTCACCTCCTTCCATCCAATCGTTATGTTGTGTTCGCCTTCAGGTAAACTAGGGCCAGGCCTGGGTCCCTGGAATATAACTCGGAGGTTCTCAGCAGCCTACTAGAGACAAGCTACAATATACTCACACCACTAGATACCCAGTACTACCCAGTACGTGGTGAGACTACAGATGAATCAATACAAACACTTCAAAGACTTGGTTGACAAGAAAACGTACAGCACAAGGACATAATTGTCCAACTTGGGGATGTTCGTCGTCGGTAACAAAAGCGCTAAGTTCAGCAATAAGGTGGTTATATACCCGACATTACTATGAACCTGTATCGAAATATTGTTAGCTTCCGACGACAACCGACACAGCCCTTGCAACGCACGGTAAAGACATTACTGATCCCATTGTTTTCCATAAATTCTTCTTACTCATAAACTTCAGGAGGAATCTCGCTGCTTTCATACTTTTCTCTCAACTGGCGTGCATTCGGAAACGCACAGGTAAGCGCCATACAGTCATATCGTGCAGCTCAGCATACCACTGTGACAGCAAGTACCGTCAGAACGTGCCACAGTCAGTAATAGAGCCGACGGTAGTGAATATGGCTGTCATTATGGCGGAACTGATGACATTCGCGATCAGGATCACACTAGAAACTGACTTGGTGCCGCTACCCCAGGGAGATATACATTGGCCAGAAGCAATGGTTGCAAGGCACGATGAGCCGGGGCCTGCGAAGAGATCATATCCTGCTGCTGTGGCAAGCCCTGGAACAGAGTTTGTGTATAGCCCAAAGGATAAACACACTGGCTGTGTGAAACATAGATAAGCAAAGTGGGCCCGATAATATTCCGCCGACTCACATTGTCACCATTATAGTTTAGCTTTGACAAGGGTCGATACATATGGATCGGAACTCATGACAGTAGCTTCATAACTCCCTTCTGCCCACGAGCGGGTCATCCTTGCTGATGGATCTTGTTCGCGTCCTCCATCTAGTCTAAGGGTCCCTGGTTCCAAATCCTTAGAAGGCAGGACCGCGACAAGTCACAAGACGCACCATAGACACGCAGATACTTTATACTAGTCTACAGCGAGCCGTGAGGTGAGCGGCCAAGAGACACAAAACTTGAGCTTGAAAGTTTATTGGAGAGGTGTGATACTCGCTTGATGTCTCGGTAGGGCCTGAAATTGTGAAGACAAATATCGGACGCATGTAGCCAGTGCAGTCGGTTATTACCGGCTGAGAGCATATTCTTTGCCTCGTGTCTTGGGCGTCTATGGAAACGAGCATAGTTAGCGCGGTGAAGCCACATACTAAAAACGCACAATACACGCACCTCTGTAATTTAGAGAAAGACGCCCACAATTCTCGGCCGTGTTCAACACCACCAACCTGCAGTAAAATGTCACAGCTCATTACAAGCACCACACCCATTCGAACTTTTGAAGGTCATGAGGAATTCGCAGAGGCGGTCGCAGTGTTCTCCGATAAACGACGAATGCTTACGGGTTCATACGACAAGACACTTCGTCTTTGGGACTTGGAGACAGGTGTTGTGTTAAAGAAGATGGAGCATAACGATACGGTGGGGCATTGACGATATCGCGAGATAGTAAAATAATAGTAAGCGGTGATTATGATGGAGAGGACATCGCCTGGTACGGTGAAACTGGCGAATCCATCACCCAACTCATCAAGGCTCACTCCAAAGTCATCACCTCGGTGGATTTTTCTCCAGAAGGTACGGTGCTGGTCACTACTCACCTGCATTTGATTCAGAATTCAAGCAACAATGTAGCGTGCTATGTGCTGCCAACGGAAATGCGGCCCTCGCTGCCAGCGAATATGACAGGGCTATTGACCTATACTCGGCGGTAATCAACTCAAACTCTGCATCTGATGTTGTTTTTGCAAATCGTAGCAAGGCACAGTTGGGCAAAATGCTATGGATGGAAGCGCCTCTCGATGCGCAGAAGGTGCGATGGGAGCTATTGTCCCACAACCAGCGCTCATTGTAGCGATACATAGGTCATCATCAGTGAATCGATGATTCCTTGATATTGTAGCCGTGAGAACTATAGAAGGATACAATTCTTGTTTCTGCTAAATAATATCATATATACTGCGAGAAATTTGACTTGTAGATACATGGCCATTGATATCCGTAAATGCAGAGTAACATGAGCAATCCACGACGATGTCGTCAGATTGCGCCATTGCAGTAGATGGGGGGCGATAGTTTGCTTGTGCCAATTATTTCGAGCATTGTCGTTTTGCCTTATTTATATGTTGAATTACGACACTATTCAAGACATTATCGTGATAAGTAGCTCTAGAACTGCTCATCTAACTTATACTCCTATTAGAGTCCATCACAAAGTCGTGACATGGCGCCATCGCAACACATGAGGTATGGTAGCACATTCCTCTCAACGTCGTTTACTGTTTTCTTTTTTCTTCTAAATTAAGATGTTATCTGAGGTCATCCATGACCTTTTCGTGGGAAGTGGCTTTGGCGTTGCCCCACTAGTGTACAATGCTATTAACGTTCACCACAATGTCGTGAAACGGCACCATCACAACACACAAGGTATGGCAGCACATTCTTCTCAACGTTGCTAACTATTCTCGTTCTCCCTCGTTTTAGTATGCTTTTCTCCTGGTAAATATGGCTATATATGATACTGTGATTTTCTTCCCAGGAGATAGCAGGCAGGATCAACGGATAACATTTATTTGTCATCGACTGAGTCTTCACAACAAATCAAATTGCTCCAAGACATCATGGTATACTATGGTAAAAACGGGTATAAATATGCGAAAGCTTGCTAGATTAGTAGATTCCGGGTATGAACTTATATCTAACGATAGAACAATAATGCTCCCAGTCCTTGCCATACTTGATCGAGCAGCGTTCAAAGTCATGCCCGCAGCGATGGATGAGTACTGTGATGAAGAAAACCGAGTAGAAGTAAGGAATGATGGTTGCACTTCCGATAACAACACCCCAGCACAAGCTCATGGTCCAGTCGGCAACATAGTTCTGAGAAAGAACAACGAGGTTAGCAGACCGAACACATTATTATGGATCTAGCCTACAGGTTTGTGAGAGTATCTCCACCAACCACTGATGAGAAGGCGGTTTCTAAAATTGCAAGGTAAGAGAGTCGATCAGTTAAGAATTGCTGCAAGACTTGCCCATGTGCTGTCTGGATAAACTCAGGCTTCTTGAGGGTTCCCCCTGGAAACTGCGTGAATGTGTTGCGGAAAGTTGTGATGCCCTGTGTTTGCATTTTGAAGCGACTCTTTTGAGACATTGAGGTGTCCCAACTATGAGGACACATGTCAGCTGAATGACGGAAAATGAAATCGTAAAGTCGTACATGTAGTATGCTGTCAGTAGAGTGGTGAAAAGAACGACATATGTAGGTGTAGAGAATTGATAGTTAGAGGGATCGTGCGAAGCCATGTATACCACAGAGTATATGTAAGTCTGCAACACCACAGATCAGTAAAAGTTAAAACATGATTGGAGTTACATACGAAGGGAACACCAGCAAAGTTCCAGAAGATGACCATGAAGCCCCATCTAAGAAAATGTCAATCAGATAAACGAGCATAAGAATTACTACCCACTTCTCATGATACATATCCCATGTTTGGGGGATACACTCTTCGCCCTTTGTGCTGAAAATTGGATCAGGAACACAAGTTTTAAAAAAGGGATGCACAGGGGTGACATAACCATATTGTTCATACTGGTGGCAGCCTCCAGACATGGCCAAAAAGAAGACAATTACCCAAGGAATCCGAACCTCAGCCCACATCTTCAGATCAACAGAGCCGATACGGGGATTCAAACAAGCACCCATGAAGACATCATAGATGAAGTTCCCGACATGCGGATCTCGTTTCCGGCTGCAACTGTAACAAAATACATACCAAAGGACACAGCGAAACTGTAAATTATGGCGATGGACATGATGTGGCCATAATTGTCGATAATTTCGGCGAGATGGAAAATGTGGTAGTAGTGCAGAGCAGCAGCAGTCAGCATAGTTGTGTAGAGAGAGTAGAGCACATTGCAGTTATACATGAGGGTCTTATACCCAAGAGAAGGTACAGGAAGCCCTTCTTGTTGGTACCCTGGCATGACCAATGCGAGGAAGAGCTGATAGACCACGAGACTGGTATATATTTTCTAAGCGTATGCATTGGGGCTTGCATCCTGTAGCCATCGTTCGCAGCCTTCTTCCTGGTTGTACCCTTGGGTGGCCTGTAGGTTCAACATTGAACCGACAATAAAATCATCATAATGCTGTCGCGAGCAAGGCAAAGTGGTGAAGAGGACTACGCTACGACAAAGCCCGAAGGACACCGAGTAGCTGACTAAGCTACGATGCTACTCGGCTGCTACTGCACCCCTCGCCATCGCACTACTCGTCCAATTCCAACATATTTATGTAACAATTCCACATCTCCAGACACGCTAAGTCCTGAGCGCCAGATAGCTGGGAAACAAGCCAAGCAAACTTATCATATTCAACGGAGGTTTCGTCTGACGCCGGCTGACTCGAGGATGAAGGCAAGCCAGGTGTGGATGGCGAGGGTGGAGACGGTCGTAGTTGAGACCATTGAGACCGTTGAGACCGTCATGGTTGAGATTGGGGGGGGGGGGGTGGAAACAATGGTAATGGTGGAATGAGTGGAGGGTGAGCGGGCGCCGGTGTTGGTTGCGAAGTCTCCAGCCGAGTGGGCGTGTAGAACAGGATGCTGTCCAACTTGCCACGGGCTGAACGCTGGTCGTGCTGATCAACACATTTGAACTGTTGCTGATGACCCGGGTCGTACTGAGATATAATGTTAGTCGAGGAGTCGAACACAACCTCGATAAAACGCTGGGGAGGTACTACAGTACATTGTAAGTATGTTTGAATTGAAGAGAGAAAAAAATGCACCTTTTGGCATTGTTAGTGAAAAGGACTGCCTGCTAATGCGGGTGGTAGAGTAACCAGAATCCCAGGGCAAGTATTTAAATGTGTGTGGTGGCAATTGCGACCACACATTTATAATATGTAAGATATCTTTTTGAGTATAATGAGCATATGAGGTTAGAATCGCAGATTGAATTAGCTGAGCTTACCCTGCCCACGACGTTCCTTGTCCCTCAGTTTGAATGAAGGCATCAGTGACCTTAGGGAATACGCCAGAATGAGAGGAATGGAGGAACAGGCAAGCATCGACCAGCATGGCTCGAACTCGAATGAGGATCGACACACTGCGAGTGGCAGACAACGACTTCAATCAGCATGGCTCAAACTCGAATGAGGAATGACAGACTCACTCACTGTGAACCGCGGGCAACAACTTGGATCAGCGCGGCTCAAACTCGAATGAGGATCGACAGACCCACTCACTGCGAACTGCGGGCAACAACTTGGATCAGTGTGGCTCAAACTTGAATGAGGAACGACAGACTTACTCAATGCGAACTGCGGGCAACAACTTGGATCAGCGCGGCTCAAACTCGAACGAGGATCGACAGACCCACTCACTGCGAACCACAGGCAACAACTTGGATCAGCGTGGCTCAAACTCGAACAAGGAACAACAGACTTACTCACTGCAAACTGCAGGCAACAACTTGGATCAGCACGGCTCAAACTCGAACAAGGATCGACAGACCCACCCACTGCGAACCGTGGGCAACAACTTGGATCAGCGTGGCTCAAACTCGAATGAGGAACGACAGACTCACCCACTGCGAACGCCAGGCAACAGCTTGGATCAGCATGGCTCAAACTCGAACTAGGATCGACAGACTCACTCACTGCAAACACTGGGCAACAGCTTGGATCAGCATGGCTCGAGCTTAAAGGAGGACCAATACACTTACTTTTTCAGTGGAACTTGAAGGTAGGTGTTGTGTTGAAGAAGATGGAGGGGCGTAGCACGCTATAGTAAGCAGGTGTAGTAAGTAGCAATAAAGTACATACTATCCATCCCAGCTGGGTCGTCACCCGTCAAGTAACACTTGTGTCACAGTTGGTCACAGCTGCCATTTCTAAGCCCGCTCGGCAGTGCATCCGACCCAGATGGCGGCTATCTCCGAGTCTGACAAGTTGTCACAGCCAGTCGTAGTATCCATTTAAAGCTCCGCCACGGCAACGTTCGGCTGGCTGTCACCAGTGTAAATCTTGCAGGACTTTGGCTGCTTTCAAAGGGCTTCACCATTTCTTCGTGAAAATCAGTAGTTCAACCTCGCAATGAACAGTACAAATTAGAAATAGTGATTTAAGTTGTAAATTATGTGTGGAAGCAAGAATTGAGTGAGATATGTAGGTAGTGATGACTTGTAGGGGTGATGACTCAGCTGGGATGGATAGTATGATATGTTTGTTTTTAGATATGTTTTTTTTATGAAAACATTCACTTAACCACTTTTTCCATCCCCATTGTCATTTTTGAACTATATATGTGTAGAAAGTACATATATTATTAGTGGTGGCCGGGTCCGGTTCTGAACTGCAGTTCAAACCCGGACCGTTTCGAACCTGACCGAGGGTCCGGTTCAAGGTTCGGGAAATAGGGGGGAACTGGACCATTGGTCCAGTCCATGGTTCGAGGACTTCCAGAATTCCAGAACCGGTTCTGAACCTGTTCGAACCTGTTCGAACCGGCGGCAAGTCAGTACATATTTTTAGTGTAGTACTATTAATAATAGGGCGTAGATCTAATTCTATAATTGACAGACCTAATGTAACCGGCAGAACACGGTAGGCTATTCTTAACGACGACCTCGATGTTGCCTCATCATCCGTTATCCTCGTCAGTGCCCTCGATGTTGCCTCGTCCGCGTCATCCATCATCTCTCTGCAAGTCTTGGATATCCCTCTGGCGCCTCTCCTTTTACCACACCAGGAGGCACCAACACCATCTGCGACTCCGGCACCTTGACAACGCCACTTTGGACTCTCATTCAGATTCTCAAATTTCAATCAATGACTTTCAGGTAATTTATCAACTAATTTACTGATTGACATTTCCTGAGCTTTTTTCGATTGATAGGTGCAGCTTAAAGTTGGGTTGTGTGATTTACATGGTGAGCTGATCTGTCATTTTCCCGCCTACAATCATGTCTGACCAGTGCGCTGTTGGTCCTGACAGCCATCTAAAAGATGCTTCCGAAATCGTATGGCACAATGACCCAGACAACGAGGAGCCTATATCTGCCCCTGGTCCCATTGCAGCAAGTTCTACTCCTCCAGTGCACCATTGTTTGTCTATTGGCGACGTAGTTATGTGCTGACTCATTTAAATAGTTTAATGCATACTATGTCCCCAGCGCCTCAGCACCTGCAGGTGAAAACACCGAGCAGGAACCTGCTGGACATGGCCAATATGGCCGTTCATGGGTCCTTGCGGCTGTGCAAGCCCGTCAAGTGTCTGATCGTGTGCAGGCTAAGCCTCGTGCTGAACTTACAGCATACCTTCAGAGTCCCCTTGAGCAAACTGAAGACATTGTACGTTGGTGGGGTGTAAGTTTCTATTTTGTTGCAAGTCCTTTTGTATCTAACTAGCTTATTTTATTGCAGCATCACCAATCATTATATCTGACACTTTCGCGCATGGCCAGAGACTATCTGGCTATTCAGGGTAGTAGTACCGCATCGGAGCGCGCTTTCTCAAGTGGGGGGCTTACAGGAACAAAACGACGGAACTGTCTTAAGGAGGATGTATTCGAGAGTTTGCAGCTGCTGAAGAGTGCCTATCGTAATGGTCACATCTCGGCTGCTAGCGATGCTGAACAGCATCTGGATTCATTGACTGCTGCATTACATGACGAAGATGACAAGGATGTTGCGCTAGTTTAGTTTATTGGACTTTTGTACCTAGCTACATTTAAACATTTTGACATTTTTTTTTGGGTCCGGTTCTCGGTTCAAACCTCTGCTGAACCAGAACTGGACCATTATTGGACCGAACCGATGGTCCGGTCCATGGTTCTGCTTACTAGGAGAACCGAACCGATGGTCCGGTCCACGGTTCTCCTAATTTCCTGGAGAACCAGACTTTTCCATCACTATATATTATCCTACTACATATGAACCCTTGTGAACTTATTAGGGCTGCACACTGTACCGTATATGGTAGACAGCTGTACACATACAGTAGAGATATGGTAGATGGTGAACCCATACACTGTATATGACATTGGGGGCAGACAAAGCGAACAGTACAGTATGGAGTATAATATGGCCGTATACAGTAGTGCCAGTGTACGGTACATACAGAATGAAAATCAGTTATAAACGAGCCAAATGAAGTCTTGCCTTCACAAGCATCAACATTCTGATAGTCTCAGGCTTGAGACTTGCACCTACATAGGTTTATGTATAGTACATACAAGCGCTTTATTCACCTTCCGACATTACGTTTGCTGTTGTTTTTTCCTCTTCTTCTCTTGGAAATATTGTTCGAATGTCTCAGCAATGTCATACTCTTGAATGCGCGGTGTATAGCTGTCTGTGTGTGAACGAATATGTGCGCAGGTCAAGCATGGCTTTTTCAAGCGTCAGCCCTTGAAATCTGTTGAAAGTCGTTGCATAAAAGAGGTCACAGGGGAAACTGTCTGCGATTTTTATTATGGTGAGGCTTTCCCGGAAACAAGCAGGGTAATGATGCAGATGTCACCACATCATAACATTGGTAAGAAGTCAACTGATGCAGCACAATGTGATAGATCTGATCGGATGCCTGAAAGACAAGAAGAGATGATGACATGGACACCTTGTTGTGAGTCACCGTAATCAACTCACCATCCAACCACACACAGCCTGCAAACAGCTCAGTGCATGAACCACAATGACCACAGTGCTTAAAGAAAGATCACAAGAGCCAACAACTGGAGAATTTGAAGCGCAATGAATGACATTGAAAGTAAGAAAGTGCATTGTAGGAAATGGGCAACCTGAGGTAGCATGGGGAACCACATATGGTGGACAACAGCGGCACAAGACTTTTCAGATGAATGTCGCACACTGCGGGAAAGGATAATCCAATGCACAGAACAGAGAGCCTATGAATAAGCAGTGTAGGATACCATGACAACAGCAATAACACTGGCAGAGTTAAAAGGTGGACCATACATAGTTAGGGAGAATTAGTATCGCGGTCAGACAATATTATAAGGAACATACTGACAGTGCTGCTTCCATCAGTATGAAGCACACACAGCAAACCATCAGAGACGTCACTGTTGTTGTTGTTGTCGGTGCAGAGCATGGCGGTTCAGGGCAAGAAGGTATGGGATAAATTGGCACCCATTCCGACCATATAGGCTGTATGTAATATGGCTTGTATGGTGTACGGTTTGGCCGTACACCATACCTGTCTGTCTCCCTTTGCAGGCCTGCCGGTATGGCAACTGTATCCTTCGACGGTTGCCATACAAACTGTCTATTACAGAGACAGTGTGCAGCCCTAGAACTTATTGTAAGTTTGCCACAGCTGTCCACAAGAGACAAACCTGTCACAAAACTATCATGTAATGCAGCACAGAAATTCCCATGAACCTAAGGTCGAAGTTATATAGTACTAGATGTACCCACAAGTTCGTGCTTTTGCTCTAGCACATACAAATCATCACAAATCATTTTGGTATATAGAAATGAAATGATCCTGCATTGTCAACAAGTATGTCTATGTCTTCATTTCTTACAGAAGGTTTGAATATTTTGTTGTGCAAGTGTTATGATACAATATACACTGTTTGGAGACAATTTGGCACACTGATCAGTGTCGGGAAGGCAAACTCACCTGAGCAGGGGGGAAGGTGTGAGTGTTGTCACAGATGACCTTGGATGCGAGCATGAAAGCGGATATGAAAAGATGGTCACCTGAAGATCCAGCAGTAGGGAAGGAGTAAGTGTTGTCACAGATGACCTTGGATGCAAGCATGAAAGCAGATACAAAAAGATGGTGACATAAAGATTCAGCAGTGGGGAAGGAATAAGCGTTGTCACAGATGACCTTGGATGCATGCATGAAAGTAGATAGGAAAAGATGGTGACATGAAGATCTCTGAGCAGTGAGAAAGGAGTAAGTGTCGTCACAGATGACCTTGGATGCAAGCATGAAAGCAGATACAAAAAGATGGTGACATAAAGATCCAGCAGTGGGGAAGGAGTGAGTATTGTCACAGATGACCTTGGATGCGAGCATGAAAGTGGATACAAAAAGACGGTGACATGAAGATCCAGCAGTGGGGAAGAAGTAAGTGTCATCACAGATGACCTTGGATGTGAGCATGAAAGCAGATACAAAAAGACAGTGACATGAAGATTCAGCAGTGGGGAAGGAACTAGTGATGGAAAAGTCTGGTTCTCCAGGAAATTAGGAGAACCGTGGACCGGACCATCGGTTCGGTTCTCCTAGTAAGCAGAACCATGGACCGGACCATCGGTTCGGTCCAATAATGGTCCAGTTCTGGTTCAGCAGAGGTTTGAACCGAGAACCGGACCCAAAAAAAAATGTCAAAATGTTTAAATGTAGCTAGGTACAAAAGTCCAATAAACTAAACTAGCGCAACATCCTTGTCATCTTCGTCATGTAATGCAGCAGTCAATGAATCCAGATGCTGTTCAGCATCGCTAGCAGCCGAGATGTGACCATTACGATAGGCACTCTTCAGCAGCTGCAAACTCTCGAATACATCCTCCTTAAGACAGTTCCGTCGTTTTGTTCCTGTAAGCCCCCCACTTGAGAAAGCGCGCTCCGATGCGGTACTACTACCCTGAATAGCCAGATAGTCTCTGGCCATGCGCGAAAGTGTCAGATATAATGATTGGTGATGCTGCAATAAAATAAGCTAGTTAGATACAAAAGGACTTGCAACAAAATAGAAACTTACACCCCACCAACGTACAATGTCTTCAGTTTGCTCAAGGGGACTCTGAAGGTATGCTGTAAGTTCAGCACGAGGCTTAGCCTGCACACGATCAGACACTTGACGGGCTTGCACAGCCGCAAGGACCCATGAACGGCCATATTGGCCATGTCCAGCAGGTTCCTGCTCGGTGTTTTCACCTGCAGGTGCTGAGGCGCTGGGGACATAGTATGCATTAAACTATTTAAATGAGTCAGCACATAACTACGTCGCCAATAGACAAACAATGGTGCACTGGAGGAGTAGAACTTGCTGCAATGGGACCAGGGGCAGATATAGGCTCCTCGTTGTCTGGGTCATTGTGCCATACGATTTCGGAAGCATCTTTTAGATGGCTGTCAGGACCAACAGCGCACTGGTCAGACATGATTGTAGGCGGGAAAATGACAGATCAGCTCACCATGTAAATCACACAACCCAACTTTAAGCTGCACCTATCAATCGAAAAAAGCTCAGGAAATGTCAATCAGTAAATTAGTTGATAAATTACCTGAAAGTCATTGATTGAAATTTGAGAATCTGAATGAGAGTCCAAAGTGGCGTTGTCAAGGTGCCGGAGTCGCAGATGGTGTTGGTGCCTCCTGGTGTGGTAAAAGGAGAGGCGCCAGAGGGATATCCAAGACTTGCAGAGAGATGATGGATGACGCGGACGAGGCAACATCGAGGGCACTGACGAGGATAACGGATGATGAGGCAACATCGAGGTCGTCGTTAAGAATAGCCTACCGTGTTCTGCCGGTTACATTAGGTCTGTCAATTATAGAATTAGATCTACGCCCTATTATTAATAGTACTACACTAAAAATATGTACTGACTTGCCGCCGGTTCGAACAGGTTCGAACAGGTTCAGAACCGGTTCTGGAATTCTGGAAGTCCTCGAACCATGGACTGGACCAATGGTCCAGTTCCCCCTATTTCCCGAACCTTGAACCGGACCCTCGGTCAGGTTCGAAACGGTCCGGGTTTGAACTGCAGTTCAGAACCGGACCTGACCACCACTAGAAGGAACAAGTGTTGTCACAGATGACCTTGGATGTGAGCATGAAAGCGGATATGAAAAGACGGTGACATGAAGATCCCTGAGCAGTGGGAAAGGAGTGTTGTCATAGATGACCTTGGATGCATGCATGAAAGTAGATAGGAAAAGATGGTGACATGAAGACCCCTGAGCAGTGGGAAAGGAGTGTCGTCACAGATGACCTTGGATGCAAGCATGAAAGTAGATATGAAGAGATGGTCACCTGAAGATCCAGCAGTGGGGAAGGAGTAAGTGTCGTCACAGATGACCTTGGATGCGAGCATGAAAGCGGATCTTAAGCAGAAAGGGAGAACAGTTTCAGGAATGTTCAGGTGCTCACATAGTTTTCGAGTAGATACTGTTACAATCATGCTTTTCTTTTGCTTCTCTGTTCTCTTTGTCCGATAGTACGCTTTTCATTTATGATCACTTACCTTTCTTGGACTATGTACTTATATCTCACGACTACCTTGGTCTGTGCGCACATATTGACTTATTTAAGCACATGTATTAGCCTTGTAGAACTTCACTTGAATCTTACTAGGTTTTACCAGAACTTCCTTCGCTTAAGACCTCCAATCTTAAGTCCTCTGAACTAGCATTCTTAGTCGAAGCATTCCTTTGACTAAGTCTTTATAGAACCCCCTTCTTTTCTGAAGGACTTCACGAAAACTCAGCAGCTAGAAACTCTGTCGAGTCGCTGTTGTTAGAACTACCCAGTTCGTAACAAAAAATTCAAGTCTTTCAAAGGACACCTGTATCCACACGTGTTCCGAAGAAAAGAAACAGAAGAACAGACAAGCCCTGGCTGAGCAAGACAGCTAGTGCAGGCAAAGAAGAAATGACAAACTGACTTCACTCACTCCCACCTTCCAAGCCCTTAATCTCAGTACCCCCGTACCACCACTGAATATGTCGTCTCCATCAAAACTATTTGAATACAAGATTAATCATCCGCCCATCTTCGATGGAGATCGAGAGAAGTCTAAATCTTTTATCCTATCCTGCAATGCATACATGGACATTAACGAGGAGTTATACAAAACCGACAAGCAACACGTCATTTTTATCGCCTCGTTCATGAATAAAGGAAATGCCCTGCTATGGAAAGAAGAATTCCTGACGGACGCCCAACACATCGACTCCTCTGGACAAAAGAAAGGATATGGAACGATGAAAGAATTCATGGAAGTATTCGATAAAGCTTTTGGAGCTATTGATCCTTCCGGAACTGCCTTAGCAAGAATCATTCACCTCAAACAAGGCAACAGAGAATTGCAAAGCTACATTGCGGACTTCCAAAGACTCCTCGCACAAGCAAAAATCAAAGAAGAACACATGAAAATATTCCATTTCCAGAATGGGCTGAACACCGGACTCCTTACCAAGATATTCAATGCTGGGGGAGTTCCAAAGAACCTAGACAACTATATCGCCGCAGTTGTAGATATGGATAACTGCTATATGCGACTCCAATCTATCAGGGTGAGTTCTTTTCCCCAACAAAAGAAAAGAAGATTTGGGGATCAACGATTTGTCCCCGCCAGGGACAGAGACGCCATGGTAATTGACAGAATCAGTAGGCTTACCGAAGCCGAAAAGCAGGAGCACATGCGGATCGGAAAATGTTTCAACTGCCATCAAATCGGGCATCGTGCTAGGGAATGTCCTCAGAAAAAGAATGGATCTTCCCCACCCATTCGACAAGTAGAAGAAAAGGAAGAAGAAGCAAGACAAATCAACGAGGATTTTTGAAGAGGAGGTCTACGTCGACGGTAGTATCTCCAGAAGAACCAATTCGTGTAATACAAGCAATAGGTGAAAGAAAAGAACTGCGTATCCCAATCACCCTCGTCTCGCAAACACGTCCAGAAAATGTCGAAACCAATGCAGTAATCGATTCCGGAGCAGCCGGAACCTATATCTCCGAAGACTTTGTAAAGAAGCACAAGATCCGAACCAAGAAACTGGAAAAACTGTTCTTTATCAGAACCGCAGATGGAAGCTACTTTAGTAGTGGACCAGTGGAGCGATACTGTATGCTCATCATCAAAATCAATGGGCGAATGATGATCGGAAAGTTCAATATCACAAAATTAGGAACTAAAGATCAAATTCTCTTAGGAATCCCCTGGCTCAGAGCGATGAACCCATCTATTGACTGGGCCAGTCAGACTCTTTCCCTCCCTGCAACGGAGAAATCTACTGAAGTAGAAAAGTACGTAAAAGAAACATCAAGACCAAAGAAAATGTTCTTCAAAGAATTCAACACCAAAGAAGACATATGGACAACTTCGCCGGTATCCCCTGAAGCTCTTATGGATAACGGAGAATATCTCAAAAGAATAGAAGAAATACCAAACGAAACACCAAAATATAGTAATAAAGCTCAAGAATTCGCATCCGAAGAAAAAGTCAAACAAAAGAAAACCTTCGAAGAACTAGTCCCTTCCTACCTCCACGACTTCTCAGATATATTTGCAAAAGATGGTCTAAATCAACTCCCCCCAGAAAGACCCGGTATCGATCATTGGATAGAAACAAAGCCTAGTTTCATTCCAAAAACATCCAAGATTTATCCTCTTTCCCACAACGAGCGACTCGCGGTTAAAAAATTTATCGCTGATAACCTGGCCAAAGGATTTATCGTCAAATCAAAATCCCCACAGGCAAGCGGATTCTTCTTTGTAGGAAAAAAGAGCGGAGAACTTCGCCCATGTCAGGACTATCGTTTCCTTAACGACCAGACGATAAAGAATGCGTATCCCCTTCCACTTCCTTCATCTTTGGTCGAATGATTACATGGTGCTAAATTCTTCACTAAAATGGATATCAGATCTGGATATAACAATATTCGCATCCATGCCGAAGATAGATGGAAAGCAGCATTTATCACTGAAGAAGGATTGTTTGAACCAACGGTTATGTTCTTCGGATTATGCAATTCTCCCGCCACGTTCCAAGCCTATATGGATAGCACTTTCCGAACGGAACTTAACGAAGGATGGCTGGTTATCTATATGGATGATATCCTAATCTTTTCCACCACGATCGAAGAACATCAAACACGAACTCGTATTATTTTAGGAAAAATCCGTCAAGAACAGTTGTTCTTGAAACCGGAAAAGTGTACCTTTGACTCTCAAGAAGTGGAATATTTGGGCATGATCATTAAACCGGGGCACGTAGAAATGGACAAAGACAAAACAAATGGAATACGAGACTGGCCTGTCCCTCGATCAGTAAAAGAAGTTCGCTCCTTTCTAGGATTTTGTAACTTCTATCGAACCTTCGTCTCTCACTACTCGGATATAGCGCGACCTCTTATCGATTTGACCAAGAAGCACACTATATTCGTCTGGACCCCATTGTGTCAACAAACATTTGAAAAACTCAAAGCATGCTTCACCAGTCACCCGGTGCTCCATAATCCTGATCCTTCTTGACACTTCGCTATTGCAATGGATGCCTCTCTTGTTGCCTCTGGAGGAGTGCTGCTTCAAACAGATGAGAATGGCAACTATCATCCATGCACTTACCTTTCTCAGTCGTTTGGACCAGCCGAACGAAACTACCCAATCCATGACAGGGAATTACTGGCCATATTACGAGCCCTTTCTCATTGGAGACACTATCTAGAAGGACATCCATTCCCCATCCTCGTATTCACTGATCACATGAATCTCTTATATTTCCGAAAATCAGAATGACTCTCTAGAAGGCAAGCACGTTGGCAGCTATTCCTGACTACTTTCGATCTGGAATTACATCATGTTCCTGGATCAAAGTTAGTCGTTCTGGACGCGTTATCGCGACGACCGGACCATGATGATGGATCTGCTGATAACCAAGAAGCAGTATTACTACCGGATTCTATGTTTATCTGACTCATCGATGATGATCTTCGAGCTGCCTTATCTTCGGAAACTTGTGATCCTATTTTTATCACTGCACAAGATGCCTTGAACGGTCTCTGCTTGCCCCCAATGAAATCTTCTCTCTTGGACTGGTCAATTTCTGATGACATCCTTTTTTACAAAAATCGTGCGTATATTGCGCCCGATCATCGGCATCGAATCTTAGAAAAGCACCATGATCATCCTACCGCGGGGAATCCTGGTCGTTTTAAAACGGAAGAACTAGTCAAAAGGGAAGCATGGTGGCCCGGTATGGGAACATTTATTAGGAAATATGTTGATGGATGCGCGATCTGCCAGCAAATGAAGGTCGATACTCATCCTACCACCCCTCCCCTAACTCCTATCGCAACCACAGCCACCCGTCCATTTGCGCAGGTCTCTGTGGATCTTATCACCGACCTCCCTGTATCCTCGGGCTTCGACAGTGTCATGGTCGTGGTAGACCATGGGCTTAGTAAGGGGGTGATCATTACCCCTTATCACAAAACCATATCTTCCGAAGGAGTGGCGAAACTTTTCCTAAAACATGTTTTCAAACGCTTTGGTCTCCATGACAAAGTAATTTCAGACAGAGGACCCCAATTCCTCTCCAAATTCTCGCTAGAATTGGCACAACTCCTTGATTACACCATCGCTCCTTCCACCGCGTATCATCCACAGACAGACGGACAAACAGAACGGCTAAATTAGGAACTAGAAACCTATCTACAAATATATTGCCAGAACAACCCGTCCGAATGGGTAGAACATCTCCCTATCGCTGAATTCATCCACAATCATCGGAAACATGCTACAAAAGATGCTTCCCCCTTTTTCATCATGATGGGATATGAACCAAAGGCTCTTCCACACATTCTCCCTGAATCAAAGATACCTGCAGCAGAGGAACGAGTAAAACTTCTCCAAAAGATAAGGGAAGAAGCAGTAGCCTGTCATAACATCGCTATGCAATGAATGACGGAAAGATCCTTCGGGCAGAAGTACCAACCGTGGAAAGTTGGAGATAAGGTATGGCTATCTTCTACCAACCTCAGGTTAAAACTTCCATCTTGGAAACTCGCTCCGAAATGATACGGACCATTCGTTATCTCCACAGTACTATCACCGATCACCTTCACACTCCAGTTACCACCGCAATGGAAGATCCACCCCACGTTCCACGCTTCTCAGTTATCGTCCTATAGTGAAAATAACGAACACGGTCTGAACTTCTTAGAACCACCACCTGATATTCTAGAAGAAGAAGAGGAATATGAAATCGAAGCCATCCTTGCGCATAAAGGAAATGGGAAAAGACACCGTTATCTGGTATCTTGGAAAGGATACTCTTCCGCCAGTAACAAGTGGATTCCTGAAGAGAACCTGGGAAATGCCGCAGAGACCCTCGACGCCTATAAAGCCAGAAACTCGCTTTGAAATCAAAAACTACATCGACGATATACTCTTTACCCAAACCCAAGAACCTCCAGCAAGAATGTCTTTCCCAACCTCTTTCACACTCCCCTATGAATCCACCTTCTCAACCACTATGTTCGCAAATGATGAAGACCGATATGAAGCCTTTATCACCAATGCCGAAGATCTCACTCTCATCAAGGCAGCTATGCTCTGTCCCCAACACGCTATCGAACTCAACAGAATCCTCTTCGAAAGAAATGCATACTCCATTAATCTCCTCGTCAACATCATCAGAGCCACAGACCTTATCGAAAGACTTACGCGCCTTGTCGAGGACGAATCAGTTCGACATGGCATTATGCACCTTCAAAGGCGTATACACAACTTTACTCTGCGTCTTATTCCTGATGAGGTTAAGATGATATTAGAACCGTCATCCATATCGTCGCAGAACGATCAGCAGGCGTTGCTCAGTCCGCCTTCTCCATCCCCTGTCAATAGAACAACTGACAACCCGCCCCCATCTTACCACAATGCAGTACCTGTACCTCCTCCTCATATTCCTAACAAGCTGTTGGCTGCTGTCAATAGTCTCACGCAAACCACGGAAGCCATGATCGCTGCTCTCCATATAGAAGAACAATCTCCTCCCATAGAACGACAAATCACACCACCTGTAGATACCCCCATTGAAGAAACTTCCCCGCCTAACGCCTCCATCGAAACACAAAATCACCCAGAAAACCTTTATAAAGCATTCTCCGCCACCCATGAAGAAATAGAAGAAAACCCTAATGAGCAATATCTCTCCTACTACGAAATCAGAGATCTTTCAAACGCGCTCGAAGCACTTCATATTCATCCTCCAATGACCATTCCTAAATCATTATCCACGCATACATTTAAAGATGGGATTGTCCCTGTCGAGACGCTAGGAGCAACTGCTCCTTCTACTCCTGCTGAGCTAATCGTGGAGGTGGAACGACAAGATGTCGTCTGTGATCACCCTATCGAATGAAAATCATCTACCGCTCTTCGAAAGAGGACACGTGGGCAGTCCTATAAAGGAAAAGGAAAGAAGCGGGCGACTAGTGTGGATGAAGCATTAAGCCCGCGACCTGGTCCCTCCCCGTTATGCTCTACTTCATCCAATCCAGACGAAAATCGGGTTTGCCAATACTGCAAAACTCTTGGGCATTGTCAAGTACATTGCTCAGACTACTATTGCAGAGTATGCAGAGAGTTAAGTCCTGGACATCTTTCGTTCTATTGTCCTAGATATACGGGCAGCACGCCTACCACTCTGACTTGGAAGGATGAGGGATTTTACACCGCACTAGCTCTCTGGGAAAACACCAGAGATGAGCAATACATTGCACAGTGTCAGGAAGAAGAAGCTTTCTATTGTTCTGAGCAATTAAAGGGAGGTTCTGATGACTTGGATTATTGCGATGACCCCATTTACTACGCTAACTTAGATGATTAAAGTCGGTGACTTTATGCCTAGTAGGGGGGTAATGTTACAATCATGCTTTTCTTTCGCTTCTCTGTTCTCTTTGTCCGATAGTACAATTCTCATTTATGATCACTTACCTTTCTTGGACTATGTACTTATATCTCACGACTACCTTGGTCCGTGCGCACATATTGACTTATTTAAGCACATGTATTAGCCTTGTAGAACTTCACTTGAATCTTACTAGGTTTTACCAGAACTTCCTTCGCTTAAGACCTCCAATCTTAAGTCCTCTGAACTAGCATTCTTAGTCGAAGCACTCCTTTGACTAAGTCTTTATAGAACCCCCTTCTTTTCTGAAGGACTTCACGAAAACTCAGCAGCTAGAAACTCTGTCGAGTCGCTGTTGTTAGAACTACCCTAGTTCGTAACAGATACCCTTCAATGTGCTTATGTCGCTTACCTCACTTACAGCTCTTTTTGGAAACTCACGTGGCTTTGTCACATGTTTTTGAGCGCCAACTCAATTGCCGTTGCAGTGCACTATTCAACACAAGTGTCCCTATTGTAATTGTTTATGGTAAATAATAAAACTGAAAATGGAACAATGTATGATATCATTATGCAGACAGGGGGGACAACAAAGATATATGTGATGACAGGACATGAATGACAAAAGGTTGTGAACAAATACATCAAAAGGAAACAAAGAGACTCAAAAAATGGAGAATGGGAGATCCAGGAGGACAGAAAATTGGGAATGGGAAACAGGAAGATGGGAGACGGTGTAGAGACTCGCGTGTCTCAATGCCGAGTATCCGGCCTTTATCCATACATTCCTATATGATCCAGCTCTAATCCAAAGGACCAGTCTCGCGCGCCTTACCTGCGCTCGCGCTATGCACGCACATCCGTGCGCCTCCTCCTAGGTCTTCGCGCTATCGTCCGTCCATTCGTCCCATGTCCTTACTGATTTGCTGGTGCATTATTCCTATCTCCTTCATTGAACTAACAAATCTTCGGTCCAAAATCCGCGCTACATATAGAAAGTCTATTTAAACTTAGTTATAATTAGAGTTGATATGGTTACTTGGTTTGGGAGTGCGCTCGGAAGCGCACTGCATAGTGTAATCTCCATTCTTAAATAGAGAAGGGAATCTTTGGGGTTCTGGTACTTACTTTCCCCTTATCTTTGTGTACTGGAAAGTGTATAGATCACCTCCTCACTTGATATCTGATCTGATTCTCCTGTCAGCCATCCATCTGTGCATCCACTCTTCAAATAGGGCCTTTCCCTTAACGTTCTAGGCGCGCCTTCGCTTCGTGCGCGCGCATTCTCAAACCTCCCGCTCACGCGCGCATCTCGCGCGCCTTTGCCTCGCGTACACACGCCTTCGCGCGCGTTACCTTCTCTTGCTTGCTAGCGCCCGCCTAGCTCATACAGTCTCCCTCCATTTTTATTTCGAGGAACTTCTCTCAGTGGTTGTCCTTTGGGTCGAGTCGTTGTCTCGTATCCTGGTCTTGCTGTAGAGCACCCATTTGTTTTAAGTGTTTTCACCTATAGTCAAGATTCCTCTTCTACAACGGGAGACGGGAGACGGGAGACAGACAGGACATGATGAAAAAATACATACATTCAATGATGCTGTTACATGTTTTGTAATTTTACTTTTGTCAAACTCCTGCTCAAAGAATGTTGAACTGACTGATATTATGTACTTTTAGTGTTTTTGAAATGTTGCTCATAAATGTATTGTCAAAATCCACTATCAAGGCATGATCTTATTCAAAATTCACAATTTATTAGGATGCAGCCTGAGGTCAGGAAGCCAAAGGAGGGCACAGCCCTCCTTGGCTTCCTGTGATGAAGGAATAATGCTCATAAGGAGCCTTCTGAATTGTTGGGATAAAGCTGAGGCCAGAAAGCTAAAAAATGAGTGCAAAGCGCTCTTTTTTGCTTCCTGTGCCGAAGGCAGAACAGGTGTGTGGTAGTAGGGAAAGACGGTGACCTGAAGATCCCTGAGCAGTGGGGAAGGAGTAAGTGTTATCACAGATGACCTTGGATGCAAGCATGAAAGTGGATATGATAAGATGGTGACCTGAAGATTTTTGAGTAGTGGGAAAAAAGTGAGTGTCATTACAGATGGCCTTGGATGTGAGCATGAAAGTGGATACAAAAAGACAATGACATGAAGATTTAGTAGTGGGGAAGGAACAAGTATTGTCATAGATGACCTTGGATGCGAGCATGAAAGCGGATACAAAAAGATGGTGACCTGAAGATCCCTGAGCAGGTACAGATCAGATTGCTGGTCACATCAAAGCCCCATTCAAGGCAGGGCCAATTTGGCGAAAAGACGAGCAGGATAGGATAGTTTGGGCACAATTCGAAAACATGTTATTTTCACATCAGCATAGCAATGATCATGTAGCTCAATTCCATTTGTCAAGTACATAGTGGAAATTTTTAGTTGCCATTTGTCACATCTATTTATGCATGTGGTTCATTAACCATCTTTTTACCTGTCCGGAGTACTCCCCTTCATTTTCTAACTCACAAGTCAAGCTTCCCCATGTCATTGCTTATGCCCTTCACTGCACTAAACTCCATGCTTCAGTAACCTTTGCCACCCTCATTCTCCTCCAACGACTCAAGGAGCACTTTTCCACTGCTTGGCACTCTTCAGGTCACTGTCTTTTCATACCCACTTTCATGCTCACATTCAAGGTCATCTGTGACTACACTTCCTCCTTCCACACTGGTGGATCTTCAGGTGACCATCTTTTTGTATCTGCTTTCATAACAACACTCACTCCTTTCCCACTGCTCAGGGATCTTCATGTCACCGTCTTTTCATATCCGCTTTCATGCTTGCATCCAAGGTCATCTGTGACAACACTCCTTTCCCACTGCTTAGGGATCCTCAGGTCACTGTCTTTTTCATATCCATATTCATGCTCACATCCAAGGTTATCTGTGATAACACTGACTCCTTCCCCACTGCTTAGGGATCTTCATGTCATCATCTTTTTGTATCCACTTTCATGCTCACATCCAAGGTCATCTGTGACGACACTTACTCCTTCCCCACTGCTGGATCTTCAGGTCACCATCTTTTTGTATCCGCTTTCATGCTCGCATCCAAGGTCATCTGTGACTACACTTTCTCCTTCCACACTGCCGGATCTTCAGGTGACCATCTTTTCATATCCGCTTTCATGCTCGCATCCAAGGTCATCTGTGATGACACTCACTCCTTTCCCACTGCTGGATCTTCATGTCACCATCTTTTCATATCCGCTTTCATGCTTGCATCCAAGGTCATCTGTGACAACACTCACAGGAAAGCCATACCAGTGACAAGGTGGTACTCATCTGGTGTGTTTGCACCGAGTTTGTCATAGATGGGTCAGGCCATGCAGGAGTCATGCCAGCTGCCTGGTGTATTCATTATATGGGACATATAATTCTAAGTACTTAGATTTATTTATTTGAGTATAGCTACATATGTACTTCTCTACTTGAATCAGAATTGTTCCATCTTTGGACCCACTGGTAAAAGTTTGACTTCCGCTGGGAGACCATGAGAGTGACTGCACCATGTAGCTATGACCTGTCCAAATGCCTTTGATCATCTCTCATCAGTTTGGAAACACTACTGTTGGTGAGGGATATAGATGACATGATGATACATATGTCAATCACATGTATCATCTCATTAATTGATCATCACATGCAGCTAGAAAAACAGTTCACTTTGCAAGGGAAATCAGCTACAGCATATAGAATTTATTAATACAGGTAGCTAGAATTACTCTAAGGTACCTATGACCACCACTTCCCCCAGGTTATCAAATGATTTTACAAAGATTTGAAAGTGCTGTTGAGAAGTTCAGATGTTGAACGAGATGATATAATGCCAAAGTGGCTAAGATTAAGAGCTAGTTCGGTAACTCAAGGTAAAGTAAATTTGCCAACTTCAAGGATGATGTAATGTCAGCATAGTAGCTTCCAGTTTGGAGACTGACATCAGAGCTTGAACTTCCTTTGATCCCATGTCTAGCTATCATATACCTCAGCATACAACTCAAGATCTATGCAATCGGAACAACATCTGGGCTAGTGTCATATCAATAGTGTTATCAGCTCAAGTCCACATCCTCTCCATGGCTCAGGAGTCATCTCATACTACTACAAAGAGGGCTGTTTGGACCGACACAGAGGTTGATCAGTTTCTCCTCTACCTATCCAACAATCGGGACAAGATTGGCGATGCTGGCAACCTCAAAGATGCAACGTACAATGGCACTGCAGAGGCTATTGCTGAGTACCTGGAGCATGGTCCAGTGAAGACTGGGGCAATGTGTAAGACAAAATGGGTGTCAGTAAGTCATATCAATATATCATTATTTATAGACCTGATAAGAGATCGTGTAGTTAAAGCAGACTTTCAATGCTATTCAGAAGTATCGCCAGCAGTCTGGTGTCCACTGGGACAATATTAGAGGGGCAAATGTTGAGGGCGAGGCTTCAATCTCAGTATGGAATGAATATGTTTCCAAGAAGGTACATCAAGTTCGCTAATGCTATTTCATGTGTCTCACTGTTTGATAATAGGGAAATTCAGTCATGTGCCCTTTTTGTGCATCAGGATGGAGACACTATGAGCAAATGGACGGCATAATACCACGAGGCAGTGGTGCCTGAGGGCGCACAGGGTACCAACCCAATATAGCTCTCCCCCCTCCCTTAAGCTCAAGCTCCAGTCCTAGTGTACCCACAGGTGAACACAATACCATTGATCCTGTTATTGTCACGTCTAGTGCTGGTGTTGCTGGTCCTAGCACTGCCCCTGCAGCAGCTGCCCTCACTTCTACACCTGCTTCTCCATCCTTCATGCCTCCTCCTGGCAAATGTTCTCACACTAACATGCTTCACAAGCTGACCGCCTCATCTGCATCTACCTCAGTTTCTCAAATGCAAATGCCGCCTCCCTCCGAGTCAAGCTCTATCAAAAGAGCAAAGACAGTATCAGGCCGCGCATCAGGCCATGGATCAGGAGGCCATGCACAGACTCAGGGTGGTTTCTAGCAGGCCCCGCTGCTGCAAAACAGTCTGGTAATCTTCCCACATGCAGCGCGCAATACGATTGCACACTTCCTTCATGCCTCCTGCTCCATCAGAGATCTCCTCATCATCGGGGATCCCTCGGTGCTTTGGGTTGTTGTAATCAAAGTGTTCATCATCATCATCATCATCATCATCATCATCATCATCATCATCATCATCATCATCATCATCATCATCATCATCATCATCATCATCATCATCATCATCATCATCATCATCCAGGAGCACATTGTTGTCAGGGTTGTGAGTGGATATGAAATTGTGAATCGTGCATAGTGCGGCAGGTATACATGCCTGGATGGTCATAGGATATTCAGGCGATAGCAAAAGAATGCGAAAATGGTGTTTTAACATGCCAAAGATCCGCTCAATCACATTTTGAGCGGATGAGTGTCGCAGATTGAAGAGCTCTTCTTTAGTTGTTGGTCTGCAAACATAGAATAGTTATTAGAAAGCCTAGAGTATGGAATAAATATAAATAAAACATACCTGAGATTAGTGCATCCTCATTCAGCCAAATGATAACAGACACTGCGGTAGGAGACTAAAAGCTCATCACACAATGGGAACCCCACATCTGCTAAGAAATATTTGCCAGGAGGGACATACAAGCTGCCTGAATGAGCCTCGTCATAGAGGCGTGCATCTGTGGTGGATCCCTCCCAGCCAGTGAGAGTGTATGAGAACTTGAGATTGAAGGTGCAGGCGAATAGACAGTTCTGAGAAACAAAACCCTTGCAATTACGATATGAGGGGCGGTCAGATGATGAGGGGCAAGCATGTATGTGGCTGCCGTCAATCGCACTGATAGTGTCCTTGAAGCAAGGCCAGAATTGAGGGTTGTTATGGATGTTGTTGGAGATGTCATCAGTGTCGTTGGGAGAACATACATAGGTTGTGTAGAACAAGGGGGACGCAAAGATGAACAACATCTTCCGGAAATACCTGGAATTAGGTGTGAGCTCATCATAAATAACATTAAAAACAAACTTACTTTGAGATGGTATTGTTTGACCATTGAAAATGCTCCCCAACATGACAGATTGTTAGCCCTGTAACGCACATATATAAAAAGATGGCAAGTTGCTCTTCGAGCGAAACGTGAGCTAGCATAACCCCAAACATGAAGTTCGGCTATGAGCACATGAAAGACATCTGCATGCATGCCAAGCTCGCATCACATACAATCCGGGACCCATTCTTCACCTGAGAGGGCCAATGTGTAGGGATCTGCACGGGTATTGGTAACCCATGCGGGTCATGGGTACGGGTACTACTGGGGTACAGGTACAGGTTGGGATTCTAAGACCCACACTCTTACCTGTACCCCAGCTATACCTGTGCCTTCCATAAATGGTAGCACCTCCTGCATCAGTAATAGTGGACACCATACTTCCCGCGTGCATGCTACAACTGGCACCACCACCAGCACCTAATGCGCCTTCCCAAGTCCACCAACTCCACGTTCACAGTGCACGCGCCTGAAACGCGTCAACAAGTGTTGACGTGATGCAAACACATGCAGACAACAGGCGAAGACGAAAGGACAAGAGAATCGAGGAAGGGAGAAGGGATGGTATAGAGATGAAGGAGGAAAGAGGCACTCGAGGAGACAAGACTTTGGGCATGCTGAAAGTGAGTACTCACATTGAAGACTCTACCCCCAGCAACAACAACAACGTCATACGCGTCACGTCGTCAGCGCCTATCTTCATGCACCCAGCACTTGCACCACCACCAGCTTTCACGCCAACACCACCATCCACAATGCCAACACCACCATCCCATCCACAACGCCAACACCTACACGACACACTGACTTGCCAGCATTGAGCATACACACTCAGACCATGCCAGCGAATGCTGGCGTGGCATACCCGGGGGTTTACCCGTGCAGTTCCCTACCAATGTGTGGTATGCCTCAGGTACAGAGTCCTGAAGCAATAAGTGTGTAGCAGTCAGAAGGACACTGACAAGTCATGCAATGTGACGTAGGATTTGCATATGATTCTCCCAACGGCCTGCAGCTGGTGGCTGAACAGCCTGGGCTTGAGCAAGTTGTTGGAGCAAGGGGTCAATGGTATCCATAATCTATCCCTACAGCAATGAGTGCGATGGATAACAAGTACTACTGATATTGATATAATAAGGTTGAAACTCAGCTATTGGCACCTACTGTGCCGGCCTTACATCATCCTTGAAGTTGGCAAATTTACTTTACCTTGGGTTACCAAACTAGCTCTAATTAGTAAGGTTTTTGCTTATGGTAAGCAAAGTGTCCATGTTTCGGCTTTCCTTTCTCCATTGCACGCCGGGGCATGCAAAGATTTGTTCATTTATTATCTCAATGAATTCCAGTCTCCTGAAAACATCATTATCATTGTATTATCTGCATATACATGTATACTATTGTCATTATCATCATGATGTTGACTCCATATCAAGTCTCATTTTGAAGTCCGACGATGATGCCGAACTGAGCTACAATGTAACAATGTAGACACTTATATGATGTCAGCATTTTCAACGCTTAACTGATGTTTACTGAGCTTGCCGAGTTTTGAGGAACATGTTACCTCAAATGCCACTAGAAACTTTCAGCTCACATGATAAGGTACGAGGTGCAATCTCATGTACGCAAACATTATGTTGATGATTTGCATTAGACATTGAGAGCATCAAACATACAGAACACTGCAACAATGTTTTCTCCAACTGCCAATCAATTTGTTTCTGGTGAATTTATGACAGTTCTTTTGATTGCCTACATTAATCACTATCCAAAATCCGCTACCAATGAAGTCTTACGCTGGCCTATCACACATGTCGGAAGCACAGGTAAGTCTTACAGTATTGAGCATGAACATTTCGACTTACTTGTGAGAATCCCCATTCAACTCCTACGCCCATCTCAACTCCTATGCCTATTTCAACGCCTGCACCCTCGCAGCAATGCTGGCATCAGAGACGTCGTTTTCGGCTCAACAAAGAATATTCTTGGGACTGGTCCGTGGATATTTACTTTTGAGTTTCAGCTTTATAGGAGTTTATAGGAATGCATATTGTCAGCATGGCATATGGTGTCTATGCTCTGTATGAGTCTCTGGGTGCTGAGTACGTACCACTTTCATTGACAGCCAGTCTCAAAACTCATGTTTATAGTGTCATTATCTCGCATCTCCCTTTTAACTCTAGTGTCACACCACTTGTCCCCCTTCTCGCATGGCCGACGGACTGACAGGCACATGCCCAGGAATTAATACAATGGGAAATGTTCTTCTTGCTCCCAAGCTGAATGAATGGTGGTCATACGTTCATCCCTACCATTTCTTTTCCTTCTCCTGGTGCGAATTTGTTGAGTGTAGCATGACCGAAATATGGAGTTTGTCGAAAGTTTGTCGAGAATAGTGAACCATTACTTGGAGGCACTAGTGACTGCGTATTGTAGGAGCATATTTAAGTATTGCTCTGGTAGCCTCTGACAGATCATAACAGATGGTATTGTCAAGTGCTCAATGGACGCTTCGAGCGTACGCGTTCCTCCAAGCTAAAATCCACGGACCTATTTCTGATTGCCTCATCTCACGACTGACATGATCTATGCGACAGACGACACCTGGACATCAGTCCGAACGGAACCTAGACTCTTGTATCTCACGTAGGCGCTCATACTCGTCTTGTAGGCATTTGAGGGATGGATCGCAAAGGCGCAATTGTGCAAGTATATATAATCACCGGGACCCAACAATTGATGCAAAACACTCCCTCCGAGGTGTTCATCGTTTTGCAGTGTTTCATAGTAGAGAATTCTCTTTTTCAGTCTGCAACAAGGCGAAAAACGATCATCAGGTTTCCATTTACTGAATCTCGCTACAGGCTCAACATCCAGAATTCCCCTCCCGATCAGTGACACTAGGTAAGGCTTCGCAGATTGCAAGAAGAATTGTGCTTTGCTTATCAAGGACTTCTTTGATCCCAACCAGAGCTCCACCCAAGACCACAAATTCATGTGCGATCTTACCTAGGGATTGAGTCAGTTCCCCTTCGAACGATTTGGATTGCCTGCTGAGGTTCCTGCGTTTTGATGGCGGGAGTTTCGTGGCGGGCCCTGATGCTGCTCACATGTTGGTAATGTCGCTATGCACAGTCTGCGTACGGTAGTGAGTACATCATTCGCAGGATCAATGAAAAATTGAGCGCGCACTCACATCATTCTCGTTACGTATCTTGCGTTTTAGACCTAATCCATTGACATCTTCGAAGTCGCCATCACCAGATTCTAATGCCTAAATCAGACCCATCAGAATAATCTCGTAAAACCTGCAAACCTATGACATACCTGTTCAAGGTCTGGAGGTGAGAGCTTGAGGACTTTGTACCTTTCCATCTCTCTATACCTATAGCAGCCACAGGAATATACAGGGGCGCCTTGCCCATACACATAATATTCATGGCAGTCCTTGTGGCTTTCCGGGGTAGAACCCCTTGATTGATCGTCTCCTGTAGGAATTTCAATCTCGATGCTCGTGTTCATCAAGATGGCTTCAGCTCCATCATTGAAATCAGATGGATGGGAGTCCATGCTACGGGAATCCCAGTCAGAGTCGAGTGACATGTTTCTTGTTGAGCAGCCTTTGAAGGGTAAGTCGCTTTATAGTTTCGGAACCAGTCTCCTACCCTGACATCTACTTCACTCTCACGCCCCGATTAGGATTTCCTGCCTTATATATCATAGTTTGAATTTTCCACTATGACCATATGTTCTGGTCGCTACACACAATAGATGTGGGACCAAAATTTCAACAGTCCTGAAGGAAACCTGTTAGACTGGAACATGCATGGCTGGAGAACAACAAATTTAGATACCGCACTACTCCGATTAAAATCTCATACTTAAGGTATGATTCATTCTGGGTTGTATATACTACTAGTCCGTAATATGTCTTCGCCATCAATCCCATCATCCTGTGGTCTTTTTGGCTCTCTTCATGGAGGCGGCAAGGGGTTCCCAAACAACTGTGCAAGCATAAAAAATGCTGAGCGCAAAAATGAATTACAATCATATCTGGTATGAATCCCTTTCTTTCACTTATCCGCAAGCACTGAGTAATTTGCCATAGATGTCTCTCGACAGACTTGATAGGGATGAAGATGACCAGGATCAGTTGTTCATTCAACTCAGCGTTGACACTGTATATGCAAGTTACGTTGCAGCACGCAACCGTGTTCAGCAGTACACCCAACTATTGATACTTCTGAAGCGCGAGGAAGATCTGTGGGCACAGAGAGTTGAGAAGGCAAGAGTTGTATTGCCAGAATACAACACTAGATGGGTGCCAAGCTTGTAGCAGTCTCGAACCATTCTGCCACTGCTCCCTCCGAGTCGTCACTTACTTTTATATTTTAACAATGCAGTCATCGCCCAATTCTCACCATAGCTGGCCTTTTTTCTTTTTCAATACCACTTCAAATGTACTGTTGTGTACTGGATTTTGATCATACAATGTATCCTTGATGACGACAATAATATTGTGTTCACTACTGGCATATCATTCTTGTAGCTCGAGACTCCAACAGCCAAGGTCATCAAGAACTTCGCTGTCTGAGTCCTTCACTCCGTGCCATTCAATTATGGTTCTTTATGGTTTGGCTGAGCCGAGGGACGTCAAACACTTCACTATTTGTATGGCACTATTGACGAGATGCCTAAATAAGAATGTATAGTAACAGGTTGTATACTAACACTCAATCTTTTTGCTATTGCAGCAGCCACTATAGTACTGGAATGCGGCTACTTCATCCACCCAGAATTCTGTTCATCAGCATCATCCTTCTAATGGTGTCCTGCGGTGCATTACATTGCTCATGGGAGAGAGAGACAGATTCTCGCGGACTCAACAGGCATCGTATGACGTGCAAGTATTACCAGAAAGAAAGCAAGTTAGCTGCTGAGAAGAGGTGGAACCATGCAAGAGAGTCGACATCACGAAATTTGACCTCACAGCTCAATGCAACTGGCAGTAACAGTGTCAATCCTGTAAGTCATTAATCTACATACTACTAGCCGAGTTGATTCACATGCCTTTCGATCCTTAGCTCGCACCTATCCGGTCTGTGAAGATTCATTCCTCAAAGTCTATAGCCTACTGTATACAGACAGAATTCCTGCCACCTGAGCCTGTCAACCAAGATGGTACTGCTCGCGTGAGTGCCTTGATTTCTCCATCCGAGGATTTTGGTGTTTTGGATACTGCCATGGAGGATGCCACTGAAGGCTTTTCAGGTGTGTGCCATCGTGACACTTCGTTATGTCTCTACTTTATGAATTACTAGTAGGCTCAGGTCAACATCCCTCGCAACGCACACTTATGGTCCCAAGATCTTTCGATGACTTTCTGCCCGCCGACGAAGATACCAACCTTTCTGATTCGTCTGGACACGGCCCATCTACTCTCCCAGAAATTGACAATCCACCACAGCACAGAATTCAAAGAGTTCTTTTGACGTTGCGCGACTCTCTCCAAATGGCATTCACTGTGATTGGACTCAGTCGAAAATACCCTAGGCGCCCCTCATTTGAGCCCGACAAATTCATTCCATCCTCGCTATTAGCTACAACGTGTCCAATGATTGCGAATGTGCACAATACTCAAGAACTTGACCCATCACATGGGGTCTCTGGACCACCCTATCCCTTTGCCAACATGACCATCTACCGTCTTATAATGTGGATGAATTCTGGTAGCCATCAAAAATCAGAGGCAGAGGTATTGCCTCTTGTTAAAGATGTGGTCCAGGCGGAGGATTTCAATCCCAAGGATCTGGATGGATTTTCGGTAAGGAGGAGTCTGCGCACATTGGACGATAACGGCGGAAAGGGGACTGTCACCTTTCCGGATGATTGGCAGGAGACAGATATCACAATCGAGATACCTGCGAGGTCGAAGGAGGACTCGTCCAGGTCATTTACCATCCCTGGCTTTCACTATTGCCCGCTGGTTGCCACAATTCGTTCTGTGTTTGCTGATATCCAAGCTAGTGCATACCATCTGTTCCCTTTTCAGCGCGTGTGGAAAGATCCCCTAGATGGCCATCAAGAATGCATGTTCGATGAGCTCTACACCTCGGACTCCTGGTTAAATGCTCAGGATGACTTACATAGGCAGCCAAGAGAACCTGGCTGTTCGCTGGACCGTGTTATTGCCGGACTGTCATATCCCATATATTCACGCTTCTCTTCCGGACTTCGGACCCTGAGATCCGATCCGGTCTGATGTATAGATCCGCTTCCGATCCGATTTACGATAAGCTTTCTAATTCATTTCCTGTTCATATAACGTTAAACACAGCCTATTCGGTATTTCCTCTTCCCGGTGTTTCGGTTATACTTATTACCGGTATGCTTACTGATCTGTTAACCTATGTCTCATTTCCGACTCGCGTTTGATAACCTTTGCACATGCTTCGTACATAGCCTCAGACCTTTGCTTACTGATACTTCTGTTATCCTCATAGTATATAAACTCGTGTATATGTCCTGTAGTACCTCAGTTCGAATATCATCTTAGTTTGTCCTCTTTCTGTCCTCCGGACTTGAGTCCTTCTTACTCTTGTCACCCTCCGAGACTTCAGATAGATTCCGATAGTCTATATACTCGGCTCTACCTTTGGGTAGTCTTTACTCTGTTAGTTTCTAGTTTGGATACGTCCGGATTAGCCTTATACGCGTTTCCGATATCCGGAAGACATCCGGATATACTACGAGACCCGTCCGGACCTTCGGACATGTTATCGTTAGTACTTTGAAATAAGGGACAGTACTTGGGAAAGGGGCACAGCGTACAAGCTGAGGCCGAAGTCCTTCGGATCCGACCCTACGAGAGTACGACCTTAACATGGACTCATGTTCTTTTCAGATGCAACACATCTTGTGACGTTCGGAATGGCCAAAGTGTGGCCCCTATACTTATACTTCGGAAATTTAATGAAGTATGCGCGCTCAGCACCCAAATCCGGTGCATGTCATCTTGTCGGTTTTTTCCCTTCTGTAGGTGAATTTCCTCCCACACTGTTGTCTCTCTCATGTTGAATTTTTAGCTTCCGGATAGTGTTAAATATGTCTTTAGCACCTTAGATCGAATATCGAAAAGCGGCATGGCAGTGCTTCATATGCATTGCCAGCGCGACTTGTTTCATGCATATTGGAATCATCTCCTGGATACAGAATTCCTTCATGCTTACTGCCATGGAATTGTGCTCTTGTGCCCAGATGGAGTATATAGAAGGATCTTTCCACGTATTTTCACTTACTCGGCCGATTATCCAGAAAGGTTCATTTCATTTTTTTTCATTTTTCTTCATTGACGTACCATTCATTTCATCAGGGTTCTAATAGCTACAATCAAAGATATGGGTTCTTGCCCATGTCCACGATGTCTCCTGCCGAAGGCTTTGTTCGACCTCTTTGGTCTGTTTAGAGACCTGCAAGATCGCCTCGCTGATCTTCGAGCTTACTGTCTGGAGAGTGTGACCATGGCCCGCAGCTTCATCTATAGCAGGAGAAATACTGTCAATGGCTCAAAGGTACAGTCAACTCTTGGTGAAGGATCCTGGGTGCCGACCATGGTGAGTTTCTTCGGAGTTCGTCCTCTCATGACTACTAAGTACCTGACCTTCAACCAGAACACATTCATAGAAAAACTAGGACCTTTCGGATTTGATGCCTTTCGCATGCTCGTTGTAGATTTCATGCACGAATGCGAACTAGGTACATGGAAAGCACTATTTACACACCTCATCCATCTGCTATATGCCCTTCCTGGTGGTGACCAGCTGGTCGCAACTCTTGACAATAGGTTTGTCCCATGCCATTCTCCTGACTCAAAGTGACAATGTTTAATTTAGATTTCGCCACGTCCCTTCATATGGTCATGGGGTTATTCGCAAATTTGCGAACAACACCTCCGAAATGAAAAGGCTCGCAGCACGGGACTTTGAGGACATTTTGCAGGTTTGTTTCATTCATTCAGTTATCAACATTTGCTATCTAAATCCTTCTTAGTGTGCTATGCTGGTCTTCGAAGGACTTTTTCCAGAAGACCATGACGTGCTCATACAAACACTTCTGTACAGATTTGCCCAATGGCACGCCCTCGCCAAACTAAGGCTACATTCCGAGACCACATTAACAGTTTTAGATCAGACGTTCAAGAGGCTGTCCTGTCAGCTACGAAAATTCCGAGATCTCACATGTGCCGCCTTCACCACAGTAGAATTACCAAAAGAAAGGGCTGCCCACGAGCGCAAGGCTGCCTGTGAATGCTCAGGTGCCGACAACGCAGATGCTGGGAGTGGTTGCCGAAAGGGTAAGAAATTTAACATGAATACTTACAAGTTTCACGCTATGGGAGATTATCTACACTCCATCAAGCTCTTCGGGACCACAGATTCATTTACGTCACAAATTGTACGTTAATCTCTATGTTTTCTTTACATTCCAATTGATTCCTGGTCAGGGAGAGTTGGCTCATAGAGCCCTTAAAGCATTCTATCCATTGATCAGCAAACTCAACACGCCAGCTCAACTTGCGAAGCATGAACATTGTCGTCGAGTCCTTTGGCAAGTGGCAGGACATAATTTGCACTCTACGGAACAGCCACTGGTTGAATTACCTGTCGGGCTGAAGGATCACCATTATATACCAACACTTTGCCACAATAACCCATTGGATCTGTTCAGTTTGCTTCGAGATCATGATAATGATCCAGCTGTCGCAGTAGGTGTTACTCTCCTGATGTTCATCTTATTCAGAATATTATGCAGGAGTTCATACCCAAACTCAAAGACCATATATTATATCGTCTTCAAAACTTACATGTTGGCTATTGTGACCATACTTTCACAGATGCCGAGCGCAATTCAGTCATAATCTTGAATAACAGGCTCTACTCTGTCCAAACAATGCAGGTATGATATGTACATTATCAGTTTGCTGGTGTATGATACTTCTATTTGACAGATTCGTTACACGACATACGACCTTTGGCGCAAGTATGATACAATCAATCCTCGAACATACGCCAACATCATGGTCTTATCTGGGGAGACAAGGCCCCGACATCCATATTGGTATGCCCGTGTTCTGGGCATTTACCATATGGATGTAATGCTCAATATCGAAGGTCCAACAAAGAGGCACCAAATTGAGGTCCTTTATGTCAGATGGATGGCGCCCTTGACCGACCACCAATCAGGGATGAGCTATGCTCAACTTCCAAAGCTTGTGTTTTTCGAAGATTCTGATTGCAATGCATTTGGCTTTCTTGATCCCAGCCAGGTCATCAGGAGCGCACATCTGATTCCCGCATTTGCTTCTCACCGCAGAACGACCTCTCTTCGCCACGGAAAGTCATTTGCATGACAATGTGGTGAATTGGACGACTGGGAAGCTTATTACGTGGGCATGTAAGTGCACTGTTTCGTCCTTTTGTCTTCACTCTGACTGTTAACATTCAGATTCGTCGACCGGGACATGTTTATGCGTTATACACACTACGGTATTGGACATTCTACTGTTCTGCGTGAACTAGCGAGAGACTGTGCCAACGCGGACTTCACAGATAGTACAGAATTGGAAGCAAATGAGGACGACGAGCGGGAGAGCAATATTCAGTCTCGTCGTAGTGTCAGTGGAGATGGAGGAGGGGAGGAAGATGAAGGTGACGAAGAAGATGATGAAGAGTCGGAGTGTGACGATGATGAAGAGTCTAGCATCCAAAGTGACCTGGACGAGGAGGGGATGGAGGTTGGTGAGGACATAAATGAGGAGGCAGACGAGGATGACAAGGATGACAACATGTTGTCTTTTTGATTCATAACTTACTATCTACGTATACCAGTACTAGAATTTTTGTTTCCATTATACCCCCCCTTGCGCTTATATACTCTCCTTATATCCAGCTCTTTTCAGCTAAAATGAGCAGCATGTTTCAAAGTTAAATTGACGCATCACGTGACGGACAAATCTAGGTCTGACGATGTTTGTCTACTTCGCCTTGCTCACAACGTCCAAGTCCAGTGGGTCTTTTGTTACCGATGGCTAACATACACTCATAATTATTATAGGGAAGCACTTTAAGTACTAGGAGCAAGTCAACTACTTCAACAACCCGGATGCCCAACGACCTCACAAGCCTCCAGTCCTTGATTCCATCATTCCTGAGACGCTCTCCTGCCTATTCACAGCATTATAACGCTATGTTCATTCTGATGTCCCAATTCTGGTAACTCTCGCCACTCCCTCCAAAGATGGTGCTTATGTCGTCCCAAAGGGCTACTATGAGCTTGCTTCTACTGTTGCAGCCAGGTTGACCACTGTATCTGGGCTAACCCCCATAAAGTGGGACCGACACAGTTAAATGATCCTGGGAGTGTTATTGCTCAGGCGTTCAAGACTTACTCCAACGAGAACAGCAAGAAGATTTCGGTGTTGTAAGTGAAGGCACTGAGAACCCGTACCAACCCTCCGGTGCTGGGCGGCGTAGATGCATTGGCGAGCATGATTACCTGCTTGCTCAAGTGAATTTGGCTGATTTTTTTCAATAGGTCGCATACCTGCAACTTGAGACCATGATTTCCAACATCATCCGCAAAGTCGATTTCGGTTAGAGGATGGCATCATGGAGATCCCAGCACACAGCCACCATGTATGTCTCTTCAGCCCATACTGTTCAGGAGTTTTGTTGATTGTCCTTCCATAGACCACGATCATGATGCCCGGAATATCTGCTACAGATGCAGGAGATTTGATAAGACTATATGCTCCACTTCCTCTAGACATCTATACCATACAAGCGATCCCCTTCGGGCAGTAGTGCTACAAGGATGTACGCAGACTAGTGGCCACCATGAACGCTGATGGGAACCACCACGCTCACCAGGTCTTAGAGCCACAGAAGCAGACACAACTGTCCGTAAGCGAGGGTCGTCTACTCCAGGCCAGTTGGCGCGAGGTCACTGCAGTATTACAACTCGCCTGGATTATATCTCGCCTGTAATAACCTAGTTCTGTGCCCTCCTCCCTTACCTTTAAAACTTTGTTTGGAGATGTGGTCTGAATGAAAGAAGGGTGTTGCGCAGATTTCGGAGTCGGCAACCCTGCAGTGCACGGTTTTTACCAGTCGTGCGGAAGTCTTCTCGCAAGTCCGTTTCTTTGTAGATTTTATTTGCACTGATTCATCTGTATCGCTAGCGGCAGAGCCAGTAATCCAAGTTAATATCACATTATGATACCATATTCTGAGCAACGAGACCCACTCTTCAGTTCTCTCTCCCCCATATCCTCTTTAGGCTCATTGACCTTATTGGGTTATTTCACCTGATACGTCTCGACATTTAGCGTGCATGCACACTATAAAGGAGGGGTTTCTTGTCTGCATATTCTCTCTCATTCTCTCACCATCTCTCATTATTTTCTCTTACTCGTCTCTCACTCGTCACTCTTTATACTTATCATGTTCGCTTTAACATCTCTCACTACTACCATGTCTGTGTCGGAGGATGACCACCACACCGGAGCTCACTCACTCGCACCTTCAGAACCCTCTGGTGCAGTCCCTACCTCCATAGAGGCAAGGGCCAAGCGTTGTATCGCCGCTTTGGAAGAGGAATTGCAGGTGATGAGGCAAGAAAGAGGAACGAAGCAAAGGTTCGTCACTCATCTTACTTACTATATACATTTCACTCATTGATCCTCAAAGAAAAACCACGTACTATGTTTCTCAAGGCCGGGCAGTCTGACGTATGGTTGTCCTCTATGATAACATTGAAGACTTAATTGCCGAGAATGATTGCAGATGCGAGGAGGGCTGGGAAGATTCTACCGCAGAGTAGGTCTTTTTTTCATTGTTCTATAATGTGTTTAATCATATGATATAGCCAAAATTGTTTGCAGCGTGGATACGTCGCATTGATGCAAGTTCTCCTGTGGATTCATGAAAAACTTGCACAACTTGACTCTGATGACGCCGAAGATATGCTGAAGAAGGTGCATACTCTCACTTGCTGAACTTTTTGCGCCACACACTGATAATTTTTAGATTAAAAGAGGAGTGGATGCAGCCCGCGGTGACGATACGTCCACTCTAAAGGATTTAGTTGCCACCTGGGTCAATGAAACTTTTCATCCGTCCCATCTACTCAACTCCGGTGACAAACAAATGTGCGGCTTCGCACATGACGCCTGTGGCAAGCTACTCTGCCCTGCCGAGTGGGACTGGAGTCAGGAGTGGTGAGCGTCAATCTTTGTTGAATATTACGTGGCATTAATAGGCTTGGGCAGCGTGAAGGCTGGCATTCGCAACAGAACTTCAGATTACATTATATCAGAAAACTCATGGCCGCTATTTGTGTACGAGAACTACTCAGTTAACAGTAGGGACCTTGAGCAAGGTCTTTTTAGGTCGAAGATACTGGTTCAGGTGAGTCGCTTGTAGTCGTAGTTGTGAATACTTATAAATTTGTAACGTCGCTAGGCTTTTAAAGCCACCTTTACATCACCATCCTCCGCAAAAGAGGCTGATGATGATGGTGATGGAGCCGACATCCTCGAGAACAACAGGTGCGCCCGGCGGGCACTAAACCAGGTCAAGGTCAAAATGTGCATTGCCTCAATCATCAACATGAGAAAAGTCACTCCCTGTTCCATCGCTTATGTCATTTGTCAAGTCAGTTGATACGATTACCCTCCGTTTACGGCTAGCTTACGGTTACTGTCTGGCAGGTTTGTTTTGCGCTATCCAGTGTCTCATCTTGGTGCACCGTTGACGGTGACTTCGACTACGAAGCGTTTTGCAACAACATCTTAGATTTCTTCGAGGACGTCCCTGGACCTGTTGTATGACGTAGGGTGAATACGCTTCTCGAATGGTGGACCAGGTATTGACTATGTTGTAGCATGTGTGTTATATATCTAACCTAACTGTTTAGGAAGGTTTTTGGAACAAACCATTGAGAGGACCTTACGCCCGAGGTAGTATCGAAGATGTCCGTCATGGCATTAGCGGAACAGAGAAAGGCATTGGAGGATGCTGTTTTTGATTCAGACTAGCCTAGCTTGATCATTGTTTTACCTTCCGTCGTACTACTGCTGCCGCAGTCCGGTCCAGAACCATGGTTTGAACCGGACTTTTGGTCCAGTTCTCTGCAGTTCGGTCCATGGTTCTCGCGCCAGCCAGAACCGGACCGGAAAACGGTTCTCGGTTCTAGATCTTCCAAAATGGTCCAGTTCTGGTTCGGCCTTCCCGAACCGTTCTGAACCCTTATTGACTTCGACTTCGACTTCGACAGCATCTGCCTCAACGTCAGACTGTTGTCTTCGGGATTCATGTTGTTGATTAATCAAGCTACATTTAGCCTTTTCGAAGGTAAGTACTAACTAATTAAACTCTCAAGTCTCTCACCCGCTCACCTCTATAACAGGAGGTTCTATTCATTGAGGACCGGCTACAACACTGTGCGGGCCAGCACCCATCGCTACCAGCGCACAACCCATCACATGCCATGCCACCTGCGCCTATGTTGATGCCTGCCACCTCACTGCATCCCCTCTTACTCGTTTGCTGTTCTTGCTGGCTGGCTTTTACTGGCTCGCTCGCCGTGTCTCACTCACCCTGTCTCTCGCTCACTGTCTCACACGCCCGGACGCTGAAGATGGATAAAGGATGAGAGGAGGAGAAAAAGAGTAGAGGAGAGAGAAATGCAGAGCACATGCAGCGCATATAGAGCCAACTCTAGATGGGGAGTTCTCTCAGCTGCAAAGGTGTGTCATGGTGTTTTATTGTTTCAGTGTCTAATGAATTTATTATCTGTATATGGTACCCGCACTCGTTGCCATCTCACGCCGCTGCTCACTGCCATCTCCTGCTGCTGCTCGCCGCCATCCTCAACCCATGCTCATGATCACCATCCTTCACTGCCGCTTTCCTATTTCTGGTTGTGTCAACCCCTCATTATCGCAATTGCTCTCCTGATACCTCTCGCGCATGGTAATTGGAGGGAGCAGCCATGTTATTAGATTAGTTACTCAACATGTAGACTACTTGGTACTTTGTTAATGTTTTTTTGCGTGCTCTTGCAATTTTTTTTTTTGGTTCAGTTCAGGTTCAAACCCCAAAAAAACTGAACTGGACCATAGAGAACCGTTCTCTATGGTCCGGTTCTGGGTTCGGACATTTTGTAGAACCGAACCAATGGTCCAGTTCTTGGTTCTCATCTAGGACCCTCTGAACCGGACCACAGCAGCACTACGTTGTACAAACGCTTTACTGTATCATTGTCTTTTAATATAATCAATCTGTGGTTTATGATAAAGATTGAATTTGTTTTCAAATTGGTGCATGCATAATGTTCACTGAGGATAGTAACATGGGTCCGCACCATTCAGCATGCCATCAACCATCAAACTTATTTTTCCTTACAACCTGGCCAAGTCATAGGGACACTTTCTATGTAAATAACTGTATTCATGACTGCAATAACGAATATTCTGCTGCCTGTGTGGAGCACCAATCGTGGAAATATGTGTCAGTAATATGCTCTTGGTGGAGGAAGCCACGCGCAGTCTCCACCTGAAGAACATCAGTCAACAATCCCAGACATGAGAGACGCATAATTGTGAGTGATAGAACTGCGGCAGACATAGATATGCCAAGATATATTCCAGCAGAAAGTAAAGTTAACGGATAATGTGTTTCTCCGGGTAATAATATGTCCTCCTTGTTAAAACGTGCAACTCATTCAAGATACCACGTTGTGTGGAGGCCACAGATGGATTGACCTGAATGAAACTCTGGACATACCTCATCACCTTCTCACAACTCCATCATCTTGTCATTCAGTCTCCAAAGGGCAAATCATTCTGCAAAACGAAATGTGTTGTATCCAGCATGCGAGTGGGCCGGGTGAATAGTTGTTATTATCATTTTTTGTCTTTGCCGAGGTTGATCTGAACCAACTGTCTTGCTATGCGAAGCTTATCCCAGAGCCATGCGACTTCATGACCATTGTGTCCAGGCTTCCCATCAGAAGAATATTCCGATCTTGTTCAGAACTAGCACCAACCTGATAGTCTTGCAGTTTGAGTTTAGCATGTAGCGTATCTCTCATTTCAGTTGAATGCTCCGTTGTTGCTCAGACAGAACACGAGAAGTATGTATTTTCACATCAGACATTTTCTTCGGTGTTGGTCCTATTAGCTGACATTGATTTTGGTATGCTAATGCGAACCACAGTTCCCCCGTCCACCAAGTGCACCTGTCATGTTAGAGTTTACGGATTGTGTTTTTGATGAAGGAAATCTAATGTTCATATTGTTTAGCAGATAATTGAGCGGTCATCACAATATTTCGTTTGATTCAGCAGCTAGACCGGAGGCTTGCAAATACTCATGCAATCCACTGATTGTGAAGATTGGACGTCACAAGCAAGATTATTTAGAGCTTCCAGTGTCATAAGCTAAGTGTACTCTTCTAAGCTATGCCGGTATACCGTTGTTGACAAAATTCTCTGATGTTGGATATGATGTGACATACCCACAGGACTCCATCTGAAGCATATGATGAACATCTCAATCAGTTCAAGCAAGTTTGTAACATGTGGGAGTCAAGGGCCCTGTGTTTTACCAAACGAATAGGTTGTCAAATGTGAACTTGGCATTTTCTTATTATGCAACCGAATACTCACAGCAGCTATTCCAAAAACATATGAAGAATCCCAGCCTTCGCGCCACATCAGGGAAAGCCTCCCCCCTGAAATTGAGGTAATTTCCAGTAAATCCCTGGTTTTCCTTTGATTTTCAGCGAAATCATGTTTTACTGTTTTATTTAAGTCCAGTCATAGTTTCAATGAATTAGTTTGAATTCCAAGTGATTTCTTCTGAATACCGTCGAATTCACGGTCATAATTCCAATGAATTAGGTCGAATTCACTCATCGGTCATTGTCAAAATACACGAAAATCAACATTATATTGGATCAGAATGGCCTGTCAGTATGTACGAAGTTGGGTCAGTAAATGATATACACGAACATGGGTATCTGAGACGACTATCAAACCAAGACGACTATCAAAATGTACAAAGTGAGATCAGTAATACATGGGTATCTGCGGGTGCACACAGCACAACAACCTTAGTTCAATCCTCGGACATTGCACTGAGATCGAGGTAGTCGAAGTTGCTCAATGCACCAGATGGCAGCAACACATTGTCCGACACACTAACATAGTATGTTAATGGCAGGCATTCGATCAGAGGATGATGAAACACACCAGACAGCCTTGTAAAGCCGTGCCATCAGCACGTGATACTGTTTTTTACTGCCTTCAAAGATCCGAGTGAGGGTTGCTTCATGGGCTTTGTAAATGCTAATGTAGACAGTAGCATCGAACGATTTGACTTGCAAGCTCGACGGTGGATTGCCGCTCCTCCAGTCCATCAGTATGGCATAGATCTGCAACAACCGTGACAATTAGTTAGTAAAGTTCATCTAGAAAATAAAAATAAAGAACCTACAACAGTTGCAATCAATGCAACCATAGCTATGGGGAGCTCCGGCTCATCATTGCCATCTAAGACCGACACAAAATCTTCATGTGATTGAACTCCAATCGAGTTCTCGCTGTCGAACAATGACTGATGTAGCGTATCGATCATGGCCTCATCGCAGAAAGGTTGATCACCAAGGACTTTACCCTGGGCAGTGACATCAATATTGACAGTGAAACATGACACTAACCACTCACATTTTGGTTAGTCGGAAAAATATACTTGTGACTCTTCAGGAGCTCTTCAACCTCCTTGGAACAACCTCTCCTAAGTGCGAATCGAGACACAACGATTTGATGAGCGAGCTTTTTGATACCAGTGCGGAAAGCACTAAGCCGTCGCATTTGCCTTGTATTGCATTTAATGTTACGGAAGTCAGACGCTGGGTGGGTAGTCCAACCCCAGAAAGTCATCTCATGTATAGGGTGAAGGCGGACAGACTTTACTACCTGCTCATCACCACCACAGAAACCCTGGTTAAATTCTGGCTGGCAAGGCCCACTGAGCAGCAATTTCTTCTCGTCCGTCCCTGGGATCGGTCTCTCCTGGAGCTATCTGACTATGAAAATGATATGGAAAGTGAGGAGCATTATGGGACCATCAGGAAAACCCTCCCATGTAAACTTAGGTAAAGCTGTTCAAATTAGATCTTTTTTCGTGCAGCTAACACATATTAGACATATTAGATGGGCTAGACAAAATGGCCAGACTATATTGCTGATTTTTAATTAGCCATACCTTGCTGCTATTTAGAACAATTAGATGTCCTAGTAGACAACTAGGAAGGCCTTGCACACCTTAGGAAACACAAATAGGAAGATTTTCACACTTGAAGTACACGGAAGAAATTGATGATATCATTAAAATTGTGTATCAGGCTAATGTGGTAATGTACAACTCATACGAGTAAAACAAACCACAAGAAAAACATAGCAAGCGGTCAGATATAATGAGCGAGTGAGAGATATCGGGGAATCAATGACTATCCAAACTGGCCCTTTGACTCTGCACAGAAAGCCGCCACAACTAACACGTCAGAACTCAATGGTTTTGGTCGCCTTGATATTTGTCAGTGACTCTGCACAGCGAGTTTAGGAATTGTCACATGGTATCTGCACGTGGAAGGGGAGATTAAGATGGATCCAAACAAGAGTGTCTGTCATGAAATAAGATTGACAGTCAGGACCATTTGAATATAAAGAATGTAATTAAAATTAAAAAAAAATCAGTGCATACCTGCGCAGCGTCAGCAGCCATCGAGCGAGCGAGTGAGAGAAACCATCAGCATTGGGTAAGAACTGTAATATAGAAGGAACAACAAATGAGAACTTACGCGTTGCAAACAGTCTTGCCTTCATCATCCTTCCTCCACAAAGGAATTGCCACCAGGACTCATCATCTCCACGACTCGGACCGGTGTCGCAGAAGAAGAAGAATGCGGTGGCGCTGCAGCCGAGGACAGTGTGGACAATGCAGAAGCCAAAGATGATGTACCACCTGCATCGTCCTTCTCCATGACTAGCATGCATGGACTTTGGACGTGGACGTTCATGCTACCAAAGAGAAGAGAAACGATACGTCTGCTCAGCAAAGTCCATACAACGTATATAGATGAAATAATACTACTCACCGATTGGCACCATCAAAGGTCGAAGTGCGGGATGGATGGTGTGAGTAGTTGTAGTAAGAGCGCACTTTGTTTGCACTTTGTTGGTTTTCTGTTGAAATCAACCGTGGGAGCTTTATAAAATATTAGTCATATTGATCGTTCGATTTTCGTTACACAAACAACTTCAAATTATTAAATGTTCTGCCTGCATATGGCTACCGCTGTCCTTCATCCCACATTACACTGCCAACAATGCTGACTTATACTGGTGCCGGGTCATGTAGCCTGCCAGAATGTCCCAGCACCACGGGTCCAGCTGAGCGGCTGCGCCGACTCTTCCCTTCATCTGTTTTCATTCTGTACTCACTGTCGAGCTCGTCGTACTCTACACCTCCTTGCTCATTTCTTCAAAGTCTTCAAATCCCGCCCACCACTCCCTATTCCACTCCCTTTATCCTAGGTGTCTATCAATTTAGTGTCCCACACACCATAGCTCATCATTTTTCCTTACTGAATTATCGTCACATTAATAGTTCCTTTTCGTTACATATCTCATTGAATAAACGGTTATCGGTCTTTGACATGTTCGAATTTCGTGAGCAGGTATCCTGCCCTCCCAGCAGCTCCACCTGCTCATGTACCACCCCAAGCTAATGCTCGGCCCAGCCCAACCTGGTAGAACATGTCAGCGACCCTAGAGCTAGACGAAGCTAGAACAGTTATTCAGCATCAATATTTCCGGCATTGTCTACCATAGTGCTTGCTAATGTTCTTGACGAGTGTTTATCATTTTATGTAAATACATACTTAGATCAATACAGTTTTGCAACATTGTGCTAGTTGCCAATGATTATCATTAGCTTGCACTATACTACTGTAGCGTTTCGACCTTAGGTTCATGGGAATATATGCACTGCATTACGTAACGGGTTTGTGACATGTTCGTCGACCTTTGCGACGTGCGACGAACCTAATTTAGGTTCGTCCAAGGCTCCAAAGTTATGCATCAAGGACCTCCGAGTCGCAAGTTCGGCCATCAATGTCCTCGCTTAGTACTCTAGGAGTTGCACTTCTGTGAGTCGTCAATGCTTGCCATCAATGTCCTCGCTTAGTGCTCTGGGAGCTGCACTTCTGTTGTGACTTCAGATCTGCCTAGGCCGCTTTGAATAATATAAACATTACTGCCAGGTATGTTTCCTGCAATTTGGTTTTTCACTGTTACTCATCATGTTTCCTCATAGTGATCTAGTTCTCAGATTTCCGCCTGTCTTGCAGGATCACCATCACCTGTTGACACCACCCCCTTACTTTGCATCTTTCATCCCTCTTCCCGATCTGTCATATCCCATATATTCACGCTTCTCTTCCGGACTTCGGACCCTGAGATCCGATCCGGTCCGATGTATAGATCCGCTTCCGATCCGATTTACGATAAGCTTTCTAATTCATTTCCTGTTCATATAACGTTAAACACAGCCTATTCGGTATTTCCTCTTCCCGGTGTTTCGGTTATACTTATTACCGGTATGCTTACTGATCTGTTAACCTATGTCTCATTTCCGACTCGTGTTTGATAACCTTTGCACATGCTTCGTACATAGCCTCGGACCTTTGCTTACTGATACTTCTGTTATCCTCATAGTATATAAACTCGTGTATATGTCCTGTAGTACCTCAGTTCGAATATCATCTTAGTTTGTCCTCTTTCTGTCCTCCGGACTTGAGTCCTTCTTACTCTTGTCACCCTCCGAGACTTCAGATAGATTCCGATAGTCTATATCCTCGGCTCTACCTTCGGGTAGTCTTACTCTGTTAGTTTCTAGTTTGGATACATCCGGATTAGTCTTATATATGTTTCCGATATCCGGAAGACATCCAGATATACTACGAGACCCGTCCGGACCTTCGGACGCGTTATCGTTAGTACTTTGAAATAAGGGACAGTACTTGGGAAAGAGGCACAGCATACGAGCTGAGGCCGAAGTCCTTCGGATCCGATCCTACGAGAGTACGACCTTAACAGATCTCTCAATATCAGCCCTCGTCAAGCTGATGATGGTGCAGAAGGTGATGCCGACACCAATTTGGATGAAGACCATGTTGCCGATGTTGATGAACAGCCTGGTGACGAGGCCCCGTTGTCGCTCCTGCTAGAGTTCATTGCATCAGGCAAGGATTGTGTACCTGACGGGTACATCACTGATGCAAATGGTTCGCTTCACATTGATACAGCTGCTGACATGTTCGAAGAAGTTGTTGTCGCTGGAGAACCTGAGGTCTTTGGGAGAGGAAAGCGGAGGTGTCTTGCTAACAAGCAATACAATGCATACGAGCAGCATTAGTATAGGTTATACATAGGTCATATTTTCTACAAAAATTGCATACGAACATAATGTCACAAACTTAGGTTCGTCCACCCATTTTTTCACCTGGGTTGCCCTATTAATAAGCCTTATTATACTTGGTAGTTATGTGTCTCGCCAACTATAATTAGGCTTGGTTTCATCAAATCCCTACACCAGTGTTAAATAGTGCCCCAGCTCCTCAAAATACCTTCAAAAAAACTATGTACACCTCACTATGGTGGGCGCACGCGCGCGCATAGGCTATATTCGGTAAGCATCCCGCCCCGCCTCAATTGCATCATATTCCTATTTTAATTCGGCACGCTCGGCAACGCCTGCTACGCTTCCTAATTCGAACCAAGGGGCCCTTCTCACGCTTCCTAGCTCTCCTCATCACTGTGCTCATCGTCCCTGCTGTTCCCCGCCTCCATCGTGCCCCCATTGTTCCGCCTTTGTCGTCGTTGTCGTCAACCTCCTTCATTCCTGCTGTTTCCCACCTCCCTCGTGCCTTCGTCGTCGACCTCCTTCGTACCTGCCGTTTCCCAACTCCCTCGTGCTTTCGTCATTGCCCTCCTTCGTATCTGCCATTTCCCACCTCCCTCATGCTTTCGTCGCCCCAACCCAGTAATGCCTCGTGCCTCAGGTGTCGGGAGGGTCAAAGGGCTCTCAAAATCCATCATTTCCCATGGTTTTAGAGGGGGTCATCGCTATTCCAAAGTCCTGGCAGCCGGCAAACAAAGCCAGTGTATGGCAGAGGCAGATTCCAGCCGCCAGGCTGCTATACAAGGTATGTACTATTTTCTTTTTTTATCATTAACGCTTATTGTTGTATTAGAAATGTCAGCAGAGGACCGAAGCCACGTTGAAAATATGATGGCAGATTTTGGAATGGACGTGGAGGTGTTCACCCATACAGTGCCTCCAGGTGAAGAGGCCTTTGACCTCAGTCACGCAGGTGGGGAGCATGAGGCATTTGAAGACCTTGCTCATCAACTGGCGGATCTAACTGGATAGTACGTATTCACCACTGTGTACAACTCTTCAAATATTAACACCCATTGTAGTCATCACATTGATCCACGAATTCGGGGAGAACGCATCGATACTCAAACCGCTCATTGGGGCCTTCAGATAGATCATCTTGTTGACGCCTACTTAAACTATCACAGTTGAGATTCCGGGGATGGTATGCCTGATATTTCAGATCAGGTCCTGTCAGGTGTCGATGCTTCATTCTCAATTAATGAGATTGAACTCATTGATACATTCAGTAAGTCTGAAATGTTCCTTGATATCTTGTACTTATTTTTTCTTTGCAGCACGAAGGTGTTCGCATCTACGACCATTACCGTCTCATCAATACCCGAATGAAACCCTCATCTACTATGGGTACATTGGGTGTGCCCCGATGTATCCTTCTGTTGCCATCTCGCTTCGTACACTCGCTGCCTACCGTCAGTCGCACCGAACGTGTCCCCAGTTCAGTATCAAATCACAATGCAAGACTTTATGTTACCTTCACGATGTACGTACATTCCTCACATTGAGGTTCGTTTATTTACGTTGAGTTTGTAGATTCCATATCGGCCATACTTAAAAATGCAATTCTCGGCAGCCTATGACATTTTTCTAGAAATCCTCCATCGCATCAACCAGCATCTGCGTCAGGCGCTCAAACGGGATACCGTCAACTGGCGTATGTTAAACACATGCCCTGCATGCTTTTACAAGCTCGACGATGAACCTGCCCTCGATTTTGAATGGCTGGTATCAATTGATGGTAACAATAGCCTGAAGCGATGGGACTCGTCCATCTATGGTACCACCGCCCGATCTGATTCTCGCACAGCTCGTTCGGATTATTGGATTCATGCTGACGCTGTTGACAAGTTTGAGAATGAAGTCAAATCCCGACAAGTAAGTGTTTACTATGTATACAACTATGTTCTAACATTATCTTTTAGACAGACTTGAGGAATGATGACGACTGGGAGGATGAGCCTACAGACCCAGATCATCCGGGAGTATTCACATGCATCAATCAATGGAGAAACACTGGCCCAGACTCACGTAAGAAGATGTTTGCCGTATTCCAAGAGTCAGGTATTTTTATCGCTTCATGCCGCCATCGCTTTGTGCTTCTCGTGTGTGATATGATCCGAAGCGGAGAACTGTAAGACCACATTTTGATCTAATTTTTATATTACTAATGTATTCTGGCAGTGCGAAATATCCGATAGCGATCATCGACAAACTCCTTACGGTATATGGAAAAAATGGAGGTTGCGCGTACGATATCGGTTGCGCATTCTCGAAGACGTTAGCTAATAGTACGTTGGGCCCTCGTGCACACGATCTCGGCTTTCGGATGATGGTTGGCGCCTTCCATGGCCATGCGCACAATCGAAGGTGTCAGCTTGACTGGCACCCAATGTATATCTCTGGAACTGGCCATACTGAGGGTGAGGGTTGTGAGCATATCTTCTCTGCATCTAACGAGCTTGCGCGTAGCACAAGGCATGCTAACCGTTTTCATCGCCACCAAGCCATCGAGGAACATTTTGCTTTTTGGGATGCTGATAAGTATGCTGCACTTAGTACATAAGTCAAAAAATCAAGCTGTAATTGTAATACTGATGCCACAGTGTCAGGTAATTATTTGTGGACTCATTATCGCGAAGCGTTGAAATCTGTTCGGTTGCTGACAGCCGAGCTAGAAACTATCAAGGCCGAGCTACGCCTTAGCGACAACGACTTCCCTGGATTCTTTGATCAGGAACGCATATATCTGGATGGTTTGAAGCAGCCAGCTCCACGAGATCGACTCTCTATACGTTACGTTGAAGTACTAGATGAACTCGCTGAAAGAAGGTATCGTGCCATCAACTACTAACTACCACCCATCCCCTGATATGAATTTTAATAGAGCTGAATGGGATCTCGCCCGTGAATCTGGCAATAACGCTCTTAATGGAGTACATATCGGCAGCTTGGAACAGATGCATGACGCCCTGAAGCAAGCTCGCATCCGAGTTAATTCTTCATACGCCAAATTACAGCATGCCGAGGGGCTTGTTGCTCATTGTGAAACACTCTTATCTGTCGATGAGAGATGGTTGATTGGCGGTGACGAATACAAACGTTTCAAGGAGGAAGCGACACTCGGCAAGTATCGTACTGCATTGGATGAACTCGAACGTTTGGTCGTCATGAGATTGTTTGAACTCTCAAAGCTCTCGTTATCGGGCACAGGTTTGAGATTTCCACTACTAGTAAGCGCTTGTACTATGACTGATTCGTTTACAAATTGTTTAGGATACAAACTACGTCAACAGATTAGTAAAGCTTTACAGCGGCACTCGGACACTATTCGCAATGCGATCAATCGCTACAATATCCAGGCTGCTTCCCTCATCCCACTGAGACAAACGATCACATGGAAAGACATTGCCGAATACAGTTTCCTTGGCGAGTTTGACCTTCTGCGTGACTCTCGTACTGACATCCAAGACAAGGATTGGGCAAGGCCAGCTCACCGTGAGGCGACTACAAAGTACTTCAAGCTCTGCCGAGCTCGCGAAGAAATTATTCGACTCAATATTGAAATTCGCCGGCTCCGAACTGCTATCCACGATGAAACCATTGACATGTCTGCCGTTATCGACGAACTTCTTGTAGCTAACCCTTTGCTTGCTGCCGAGTTGAAACGCCAGTGGCGCTCATGGGCGGCTATCAACGCTGTGCACACATATCGGTTAGATCAGATTGAGAGACTATTTGGATTCTCTGGTATTAGTGGCATTGGAACTCGCCTTGCGAATCCTGCGTTCAGCAGACCAGTCAATACCAACGGTGCTAGTTCCGGTGAGTGTGGATCTTTAACTACCTATATCGCATTAATTCTCGCCACAGCACAAGCAGAGAATCCTGATTCTTCTGCGTCGGAATTCCATGATATTGAAGCCCTTGACTGTGAAGAGCACAAAGTGGTCACCGAAGACATGGCTTATTTTTTGTACTCAATAAACGACTGACACCATCTCTGCTTTGTAATTGTTTTTTTTCATGTACCGCATAGGACTACATATATGAGAAGTTTTCTGGTTTGATCGGTGATATAAGAAAGAGTAGGTAGACAATTGTATAAGTGATTGTGTGGGTGATATAAGAAAGAATTGAACAACTTGAATACCTATGATGTTCGGATAGGTTAGTTGGCGACCCCGAGCTTTCTGCATGGTGACCTCGTCGCGATTCCTTGATCCAACTTGAATGTCGATGATGTTTGGATAGGTGAGTTGGCAATCCCACCTTGATCCAACTTGAATGCCGATGATGTTCAGAAGTTGGTGATCCCACCTTGATCCAACTTGAATGCCGATGATGTTTGGATAGGTTAGTTGGCTCTCAAGCTTTCTCCTGTGGTGACCTCATCGCGATGATATTCAGATAGGCTAGTTTGGCGACCCCTGGTAGGCTTTCTTGAATGTTAGGGAGACTCTTTGCCTGACTCGGAGGATTATGCGGCTATCTGAAGTGTCATGCCGTTCATAGCATAGTCCTTTGTCATTCCTGTATGAATATGCATTGTATACTATTTTGTACTATGTAGTTGTGTGATATCCGATCTTGCAAAGTGAGCTCACATGCTGTATTGAGTGTCAAATCACGGACAATGCAATATTCTGCTGAACACATGTATTCAGCTGAATTCTATAGCAGCAACTTGAAGTCGCCAGCCTTTCATTTTCTTCATGGTTTACGACCACTGCTATTTCGTGCTTGATCTCTGCTTCTGGAACTCATTCCAGAATTGCATGGCCTGCAAAAGTGAGTATTACATTTTACGTTTTGGCGCTTATCCGTGCTTTTAACCTTGCTTCACAACTACAGACTACATCACCGGTTCCACAATAGTCACTCCAATCTCTAGCCTCAGAGCCACTGCGTCTATCACCTCTGTTCAGCCCTCAAGTCAAACCACGGAATCAGCCACTAAAAAATTCGCCATCCCCAGTCTTGCCAATCTACACAACTCAACGTTCGCTCAAGGATTCAGCAATAATGAACGTCAAGCGGCCGCCAGGGCTTTACTGAGACACGACGTTCACATTGACGGGACACACTATCAGGCTAGACTGCCTGGTGGCCTTCACCCGTCGTACTTTGCCTTTAGCAGCACTGCTAAACGAACCAGTGAAAAATCCCTTACCCACGAGGAGCTTCTGGAGGCATCGCTGGAAGATGTCTTCGACGCCGTGAGTCATTCAAGTCAGTGTCTGCATCTTATTTATGTCTCACTTGTTTCCCAGCTGAGTATGCAAGATCGCCTTGATGGCGGAATTTCTGTCCTCATTCGATGCGCTGGGTCTGAAGCAGTCGCTTCACCCAAAAACCTCCCTGTCGACCTCTACATTACACCCCGCGAACTACAAGAAACTCCTGAGCGAATTGGCGGAGACCTTGCCATCTGGGTGCAGGTATTTGCCCAGGAGTTTGCAATGCCACACCTCGAGCGGTTCAATCAATGTTGTGTCATCGAAAACATCCAACCGCCACCATGCTGTAAGTAGTATATCATTTTCGGCTTCACTGTTCACACAACTGACTCAAATTCAACAGTTTCTGCGGCTCATATCAATGTCAAGGGCCCACAGTATCTACCTGGCCCAGTGGTTGCTACTGGAGCGCATATACAATGTTCTGCTCAACCGGTGTAGAGACTCGTGCATCTCATAGTGTGATATGGCGCTTTACACTAGGGAGTATACAGCACCAACTCGCAGCATCACTCTGTGTACCATCCACAGTGATTCCTATATGACACGCAGCTTTCCCGCGCAATGCGCGCCATGCGCGCACCATTCCCGCGCTTCACGATGTATACGCGCGCGCGCGTTCCCGCGCTTGCGCGCCCTATAGCGCCAGCCATCCAGATGCATCCATCCACTGTCCACCAAGCTCCCTAGTGCGTATATTTCCATTTCCTTTATTAGCATAGTTCCACCTTTATTTTTATCATAGTTTCTCACTCATATATATATTTACATACCTACTCGGTAGCGCTTCGGCTCCGCATGAGCGCGCTTAGGCGCGCTATATAAGCGCCAGCAGTACATACTATTATTTACCTTACTTTTCACCCAACTTTACCTAGTACTTACTACTTAGAAAGTCGCAGTAGAAATCTATTCATTAGCACAACACATCTCACATCCTTTATCTTGCTTATATCTTCACATAAGTTTAGTCTCTCTTATTTCCGCTTACACGCGCGCGCTTTCCCGCGCTTCGCGCTAATACGCGCGCGTGTTCCCGCGCCTTCGTACCTTGCGCGCACCTGCGCTTTCTCGCGCTTCGCTGAAGCGCGTACCTCTAGATCTCCGCTGCACCTGCTTCCCCTTTAGGGTCGAATGCACTTGCCATCTCAAGTATCGCAGACTAGGCAACGCACGACCTACAACTTTTTAGATACAGTCAGGAGCATTTCTTTGTTCCTCTCAGTATTGTTGTTTCTACACCGGCCCATACCTTCACGCAAGAATTGAAAGCAACTGCGGTGCACGATGCTCCTTCTGCAGCTATCCATGGGGGTGCAGAAATGAGCGAAGGTATTGGCGAGAACATTTCGCCACAGCTGACCACCCAACACACATGAGTTCACCGACGCAGGCACGCAGAAATTTTCACACCCGGCAAGGTAACTAATGATGGCCCGATTTTTTCGGTACCAAGACTGGAGCAGGATACTGCATGTGGACCGCCACTCATTAGTATTGGACCGAATACTGACGCCGCTCTGGATTGGATTAAGTTGGGGGATGAAGTTTTACCTAAGCTCCGTGTTCTAGTTCAAACTGTGCGTAGCAGCCGATGGGAGGCAGTGTTCAGGTCTCCAAAATGGGATCTCTCGTATGAACATGCTTCCATTCTGTCTAGGGCGCTCCTGGCTGACCTTCAGGGCATGCCATGTAGCCCTGATGTTGTAAAGGTCAGTGATATTATTTTGGCTGCTGCTGTCATACTAACTTAATTGAATGTCCATAGCAGCCGTCATCTGTCCTCATGTCCATTTTGAAGCTTATTGGTATATTGATTTTCTTATGCGGCCTATACTTTTTCGGCATCTTATTATTTTGGCTGTAGATCACTTTCCCCTTTTGAGTCTTAGTTATGAGCCATGTGTCCTGTTTTTTTGCCGTGGGTTAGAAAAAATAAATGCATTGGTGTGTATAAAATATTTGTATTCAACTACAAAGGCCCTTTGCTGATTTTTGCCATCCTTCTGTGGGTGATGGTCTCCCAGTCCTTCTATGCTGCGAAGCGCATTCAAGCACCACCTCGTAGTCGTCCTAAGGTCACCCTCAGCAAAGAAGCTTGCGCGGCACTCAAGTTTCAGCGAACCGAGAAGTCGCGTCAATTCAAGGATGCGCTTGATCTTGCATGGGGCCAAATTGACGATGTTACAACAACCATTGCTGCTACCCATCGCAAGAGCTTCCGTCGTGTACAGCATGATTTATACATGGGTCGGGGATCACTCCGTTCGAAGCATTCAAAGCCCAGCGTTTGGAATGCATTTTGCTGGAAGAAATCTCAGGAAGCGAAGAAAGAGAACTGTAAGTCTGTTGATTTGTATCATATGCATTTTCATGACTCAATGTTGAATTAACAGGCAATGGCCACGGAAAGGAAGCACTCCAGTCACTGGTCCGCGACCACAAGGATGAATACCACGCTCTCACACAGGAAGAACAACAAGAGTTGCTCCAGGAATTTGCCGACCAGAAGGAGACCAAGGTCTCTGGGTTACGTGTCTCAATGAAGTCGAAGATCAACGAAGTCGAAGATCAACGACATCACTCAAACCCTGAAGGCAGTAGAAAATGAGGTACGCACCCTCAAATTGCAATACAATGTTACTAAGTGTCTCGTTACTAGCTCAATAGTTTAAATTCTCGCACTGGCGCTGAGGTCATGTTGTATATGACGCGCGGTACTACTGATCTACCTCTCCGTGCAATCACCTTCACAATGCCGGGTGTCAATCACTTTATGGACTCTGTCATCGGCATCGATACTCAGGACTTCCTCAGCAAGATGGAAGGTTTCGCTATCCAAGGGATACAAGGTACAGTTTTTCCGTTGTTATTACATTCTCAAGTTAATTTCTATTTGTACTAGGTGCCGCAAGCAACCATCAAAAAGAGGTCTCTAAGGTTCATGGAGACATTCGAGCAATCATCACCCAGAAATTGAGTAAGTCTTTCCCATCTTTTGACAGCACAGAATTCATTTTATTCATAGGGAAGGTGACCGGAGAAAGCAATGCCAGGATGCAGTGGGCAGACTACTTTCGTAACGTGGTCAACCGCTATCAGGTCGCCATCAAAGGATGGCCGGAGCATATCCCATTCACAAACCTCAGCAGTGTGACCAACGCGCTTCCGGACCTCCATACTCTTTTAGACTGTTGGAAGTTGGGCGATACGAGGTGGGAAGTGTTGAATGACGAGGAACTCAAGCAACTCCGTCGCGAGCGCAATGAAAAAATTGACAGTGGTGACATTATCGAGTCCCGCCGCAGGACACGGTCCGACAAGGGTAAGAAGCGAGTACGACATGCGATAGCTGACCCCAGATGTAGCAAGAAGCACAAGAGTGCGGAGACCATTGAGTCCAGTGACGACGAAGATACCCAGAGTCATGGACGGACACCAGACGGTTCGGAGGATGTCAACACCACTCCGAACGCCAACTCGAACTCTAATACGACCGGGTGTACTGCTGGACAGACACCAGACGGTTCGGAGGATGTCAGCACCACTCCAAACACCAACTCGAACTCTAATACAACTGGGTGTACTGCTGGACAGACACCAGACGGTTCAGAGGATGTCAGCACCACTCCAAACACCAACTCGAACTCTAATACAACTGGGTGTACAGCTGGACAGACACCAGATGGTTCGGAGGATGTCAACACCACTCCAAACGCCAACTCAAACTCTAACATGAGTGGGTGTACTGCCGAGCACCCAGTAATGTCAATTCCCCCAGACTCAATCATCCTTTCCCCTTCGAGCAGCACCCCAGTACCATAACAATATCCCAGACTCAGCCATCCTGTCCCCTTTGAGCAATGTCCCTAGTTTCATTATTCCTGCGCTATAACTCATTTCTTGATGGAATCGCTCGTGATAGACTTAGTTTGTTTTTATAAAAGTGCAATGACATCTTAGTTTGATCTACAATATCACAGTGCAAGTAGAATATGACATAACCCAGTGAAATGAGGTGCGACAAACTACAAAGGGACAAAGGAGAACAACAAAGCTACAAAGGAGGGCGGCGACGAAAGCACGAGGGAGGCGGGAAACGGCAGGTACGAAGGAGGGCAACGACAAAGGCACAAAGGAGGGCGACAACGAAAGCACGAGGGAGGCAGGAAATGGCAGATACGAAGGAGGGCAACGACAAAGGCACAAAGGAGGGCGACAACGAAAGCACGATGGAGGCGGGAAATGGCAGATACGAAGGAGGGCAACGACGAAGGCACAAAGGAGGGCAACAACGAAAGCACGAGGGAGTTGGGAAACGGCAGGTATGAAGGACGACGACGATGAAGGCACAAAGGAGGGCAATGACGAAAGCACGAGGGAGTTGGGAAACGGCAGGTACGAAGGAGGTTGACGATGAAGGCACGAGGGAGGTGGGAAACAGCAGGAATGAAGGAGGTTGATGACAACGACGACAAAGGCAGAACAATGGGGGCACGATGGAGGCGGGGAACAGCAGGGACGATGAGCACAGTGATGAGGAGAGCTAGGAAGCGTGAGAAGGGCCCCTTGGTTCGAATTAGGAAGCGTAGCAGGCGTTGCCGAGCGTGCCGAATTAAAATAGGAATATGATGCAATTGAGGCGGGGCGGGATGCTTACCGAATATAGCCTATGCGCGCGCGTGCGCCCACCATAGTGAGGTGTACATAGTTTTTTTGAAGGTATTTTGAGGAGCTGGGGCACTATTTAACACTGGTGTAGGGATTTGATGAAACCAAGCCTAATTATAGTTGGCGAGACACATAACTACCAAGTATAATAAGGCTTATTAATAGGGCAACCCAGGTGCATTTTTTGTGTGACTGTCACAAAAAATAGGTTCAGTTCGTCAGGCTAGCGACGTTGTGACGAACCTAAGGTCGAAACGCTACAGTATTGGCCTTAGAGCTAGCTACTATAAAATTTCACAGCTTGCGAAAATTTGTCTAAGAACGTCTAATCTATCTAAGTCTATATGGGAGGGTTTCCTGATGACGCCGCCTTCTTCTCCGTCAGATGATTGGTCTGGTGGTTCTCCTGTAAAACAAGGGATGTCTGACCTAGAATCACGAGCATTGCGGCTGCTTGTTCACCTTGCGCAGCCTTTCAGCGCATTTTTGCTGGTGCAACAGCGCAGTGGAGAATACAAGAGGATTGCGACGGATTATGATATTGTTGGACAAGTCCAGTAAAGGCGTTTATGATGAGCAAGAGGGTCACGAGGAGTCTAGAACGACAAAGACAAGATCTCAGTTGTCTCGAACGAAAACTCCTATAACGGTGCGTCTACCTAGAACGACAAAGACAAGCTATAACTAACATTAGACGCGTTGTAAACTCTAGGGACTTGTTGGCACGTACATCTCAGTTGTCTTGAACGAAAACTGAGATGCACCTGCGGTACTGCTGGTAATCTTATAGTGAGTTGGTCAGGTACTGGAACATATGAATGAGAGACTGAAAATAAACTAGGACGCGAGCCGACGTCATACGTCGCTCGTCTTCGTCCGTTTTGGCACGCGCTCGAACCATTCTCCCCTTATCACTCGGATCCTTCGGACTCTCTCGACTCGGATCTCCCCCTGGCCTCGGATCTCTCGGTCTCGTACTCCAACACTCCCCCTCGAGCGCAAGCCACGCTCATCATCGTTCGCAACTTCTGGAGTCGCGGTCTCGGCAGGGCCTTTGTAAAGGCATCGGCGATGTTGTCCTCGGAGGGGCAGTAGAATAGCTTGAATGTGCCGTTCTTGATGTGGGAGCGGACGAAATGGTATCGAAGGTCTATGTGTTTGGTGCGTGATTGGAACTTGCCGTTGGACGCTAATGCGATGGCAGCCTGGTTGTCGCAGAACACAGGGATAGGATTGGGGACGGGGTCGTATAGCTCCCCAAGGAGCAACCTAAGGTAAAGTAACTCGCGTATCACACTGGTCAGGGCGATATACTCAGCCTCTGCCGTGGATAGCGCGATCAGTGGTTGCTTCCGGGCACTCCATGCAACGGGACCTCCGTTCAAAAGGACTACGTACCCGGACATAGAGTGCCGGTGGGGTTGTGATGCCCAGTCCGCATCCACGAAGGCTTCAAGACCTCCGTCCGTCGAACCGAGCGTTAGCTCGAAGTCTCCCGTGCCCTTAAGGTAGCGTAGTGCCCTCTTGGTGGCCTCCCAGTGAGGCCTACCAGGATTGCGCATGAATTGTGACAATGTCGCGACAGGGAATGCTATGTCCGGCCTGGTGCTAGTGGCTGCATACATCAGCGAGCCAATGGCTCGCTGATACGGTACATCGCGCATGGCCTGGATCTCCTGCACCGTGGCAGGTCCCTGGTCAACGGACAAGGTGAGTGTAGGTTCCATCGGCGTCTGTGCACTCTTAGCGTCTCCCATGTAGAAGCGCTCGACGATCGTGTCCACATAGGCTTTCTGGGAGAGTGTCAAGGTACGTGCGCCACGGTCTCGCGTTACCTTTAGCCCTAACAGCCAGTTTAGCTCGCCCAGGTCTGTGATTTTGAAGAATTTACGGAGCTGGGACTTGAAGCGGGTGATGTGGGAGGCCCGGTTGGCAGTAACGGCCATGTCGTCCACTGAGACGGTGATGACGACGTGCTCGTCCGGTGCGCGTCTGTAGTAGACTGCCTGGTCCACCTTGGACCGGGCGAAACCTATCTTCGCAAAAACTCCTGCTAACTCCTCAGCCCACTCAAAACCGGCCTGCTTCAAACCAGGTAAGCTCCTTCGCAGCCGCAACACTTTTCCTCGCTGACTCTCCGTGAGGTAGCCGGGTGGCGCGCGCATGTAAATCTCCTCCTGGATACTCGCATAGAGGTACGCACTTTTTATGTCGACTTGGTGGATTTCCCAGTCGTTCTGAGCCGCCATCGTCAATACAGCGCGTATGGTGCTCATGTTGGCTGTGGGCGCGAACGTGTCGAAGTAGTCGACACCGAACTGCTGCTTCTGGCCGTTGGCAACGAGTCGTGCCCGCAGTTTGAGTTTTTCACCGTCGGGTCCACGTTTCGTGGCCAACACGAAATGGCAGGGGATGAGGTTAGCGCCGCGAGGTAAGTCTACTACTTCCCACGTCCCCAACTTCTCAAGCTGACTTATCTCGTAATCAACAGCTTCCTGCCACTCTACTCCATCTGGTCCGTTTAACGCCTGTTGCAAGGTGGGCTCTGGTTGGGCGACTGCCAAGGCAAGGTGAAGGTGAGTTTCTTCATCCAATAAATCTACCTCTGACGCTTCCAACAGGTTCTCCATCGCTATGGCTGCTGCATTGCTGCCTTCGTTCAGGCTAGCATAGTAGCCCGGAGGAGGTCTGGCCCTCGTCGTCCTTGGAGGAGTAGATGGTTGAGGTTGCTGCTCGGTAGATGGTTGAGGTTGCTGGGCGGTAGATGGTTGAGGTTGCTGTTGCGTGGTAGTGGTGATGGGCTGGACGCTATGAGGTGAGTTATTATTACCGTTGCCGCTGTTATGTTCATTAACAGCAGTAGGCTCCCCCTCGTCCAGTGCATCCACCAGGATCTCTGCCGGTGCAAAGGTGAGGTTCCTCTCCACCGATACACGGCGTTTCCCCGGCCAGTACACTCTATAACCCTTGCTTTCAGTGTCTACCCCCACAAAGATTGCCTCCTCTGCCTTCGGCTCCAACTTCCCAGCATCCAGCACGTGGACGAAGACTTTCGCCCCGAACTCATGGGCTCGCGACAAGTCCGGCTTGGACTTGCGTACGAGCTCGTATGGCGTAGTGCCGGGGGTCGACCTTGATGGTAAGCGGTTTTTCAACCAAGTTGCATAGTTGACCGCCTCTGCCCACAGGTACTTAGGGAGATCCCTCCCTATCAGCATGGCCCTAGCATGTTCAACGAGGGTCCGGTTCAGGCGTTCGGCCACGCCATTCTGCTGAGGTGAGTCGTGGACGGTTAACTGACGCTCGATACCCTGCTGACGGAGGTACAGGTCGAACTCGGCGCTGAGATATTCTCCCCCTCTGTCCGAACGGACCTTGCGCAGCTTAACTCCCGGCATCTGACGTGCCAACCAGGCTTCATAGGCCTTAAACGCTGTAAGTGCCTCGCTCTTCAATTTGAGGAACTGAACTTTAGTCTGCCGGCTGTAGTCGTCCGTGAACGTGACGTAGTACAGGCACCCGGCGATGCTTGCCGTTTGGGCAGGGCCCCATAGATCAGTGTGCACGAGCTCACCATAGGTAAGTGCGCGGCTCGTGCTTTCCTCTGGGAAGGGCTTCCTCGTTGACTTAGCTTGCACACAGGCTTCGCAAAATTCGGCTTTCGATGCGTCATCCAGTTCTAGGCCGGTGACTAGGCCCTTCCGGATTGCATCAGCGGCTGCAGTCTGGGACACGTGGCCCAGTACTTTGTGGGCGCTGCTGACGGTAAGCTTCCCTTTTGCGATGTTGGCATGATGCTGACGTTGTTGTCCTCCTGCGACACTATACAGGCCTTCAACCTGGGGGATCTCTGCAATGACCTTCCGGTCTGGCCCTTTCGACAGGAGCTTGCACATCCTGCCCTCGAACAGCACGGCTAGGCCAGCCGCTGCAATACGATTCGTGGAAATTAGCGTAAAGGCCATTTTCGGTGCGTAGAGTGCGTTTTTTAATGTGACCTTTGTGCGTTTCTCACCGAGCGGTAGCTCCAGGTGCACATCTCCACGGCCAATCGCACTCAAGCTCGAACCGTCGGCTGTGCGAACGTCTTGGGGAGGGATGCTCACGAAGTTCGTGAACTTCGCCCTATCAGGGCAAAAATGAGAGGTCGCGCCCGAATCTACGATTGCGCCTCGTTTCTCGACAGGTACGTTCAGCTCGCCTGCCACGCTCGCCAAATCTGACGTAACGAAGGCGTACTGGTCGTCGTGGGCTTCTGGCTGTGTGGCCGAGTTAGCAGCCTGCTTGGGTGCTTTCTCGGCCTTCCTTTTCTGCTGGTTAGGGCCTTGCCCTTCCTTACCACCCCCCGGACGCCAGCAGTCCGTTTTATAGTGGCCCTTCCTGTCGCAATTGAAACAGGTGACCTCCGGATTCGTTTTGGGGGTGCCGGCTGATGCTCTGCCCTTCCCCTTAGCTTCTCTAGCAGATAGGGCGGAGCCTGAAGCTCCCTTCTTGTTGGGACGGCGTTCGGTGAGTAGGCGATGCTCGTACTCTTCTGTGATGATGCTGATTAACTCGTAGGAGGTGAGGGGACTCTTAGTTATCCTAGCTGCTGCGCTGATGGACGATAGGAGGGGCCGGTACGACTCCGGGAGCGAGCCTAGAATAATGGCGTGGAAGTCGTTATCGACGATAGCCGCGCCCATTCCTGCCAGCGACTCGCGGAGCCTTATGAGCTCTGCAAAATGGCCCTTGATGTCGCCTCCTTCCTCACAGCGTGTCTCTTGCAACCGACGCCGTAAGTCTATTTGCACGAGTTCAGTCTTACCCTCGTGAATCTGACAAATCTCATTCCAGATCTCGGATGCCTCCCCAAGCTTCTGGACGCGCAGTAACAGCCGATCGGTGATCGTGCTGAATATCTGCTGCTTTACGAGTGAGTTTTTCTGGTGGTACTCGTCGATCTTCTTATCAAGCTCGTCTATTTCAGTCTGCGTCGGCGTCGAACCGTCAGGCTTCTTTACGGCCTTGGTGTTCGGATCGATGACGAAGGGAATAGGTTCGCAGACGCGTCCATCGGTATATCGCATCAAACCTCGGGCTCCAATAGCCGTTAGCGTTCGTTCTTTGTAAGTAATCCAATTTGAGCCGTCTTCTGCGAGCTTCGGGATATTGAACAGGCTGGAGTTTGTACCGGGGAGCGTAGGTTCCATGATGGAGGCAGGGCTCATAACCTAAAGGCGTTTATGACGAGCAAGAGGGTCACGAGGAGTCTAGAACGACAAAGACAAGATCTCAGTTGTCTCGAACGAAAACTCCTATAACGGTGCGTCTACCTAGAACGACAAAGACAAGCTATAACTAACATTAGACGCGTTGTAAACTCTAGGGACTTGTTGGCACGTACATCTCAGTTGTCTTGAACGAAAACTGAGATGCACCTGCGGTACTGCTGGTAATCTTATAGTAAGTTGGTCAGGTACTGGAACATATGAATGAGAGACTGAAAATAAACTAGGACGCGAGCCGACGTCATACGTCGCTCGTCTTCGTCCGTTTTGGCGCGCGCTCGAACCATTCTCCCCTTATCACTCGGATCCTTCGGACTCTCTCGACTCGGATCTCCCCCTGGCCTCGGATCTCTCGGTCTCGTACTCCAACATCCAGGACGTGGTTTCTGTTGGAGACTCGATGGACATCAGGACCATAGAGATATTGTAGTCGTATGTTTTTTGTTTCAAAGTTTTTGGACTACTTTAAAGATGATACCATACAGCTGCAGCATACATATCACACGCGCATGTTAGATGTAGGTTTGGCACTTAGGTAGCAGCTCGGGTACAAATTATGCTCCAAGTCCCGTCACCTTCCTTAACATTCTTGCAACCCTTTGTCCTCGAATAACTGCATTTCTGATTGCTTTGGTGTAGGAGAACCGCCGATCGGTCGTTTTGACGCGCGATTCGTCGAAAATGATATACACTTTGAGACACGTGCATGTAGCTATCAGTGTATAACGCGTACTGTGCCAAATTTGCAGGCTAGTACAGGTATCAAGGTGAATGTAGTAAATGGTGAACAGGTTCCTTCATCTGGATTGCAACTAGGCTCGTGACCAGCCTGGCTTATTACCACTAGCAGGAACCTGCAATGGATGCCTTTCACGTAACTAATCTATGACGCATTTACCCTCAACCCATTTCTGTCCTTGTCCTGCCACCTCTCTCAATCTCAAACCATTCATCGTTCTTGATTCACAAATTCAATCTTTCGTGCAGGAGGTACATGCAGCTATCACGTCAGCTCAGCCTTTGTTACTTAACCTTATACTTGAATTGTTTACCTCTTCAAGCGGATACAAACATCAACCGGCCGGTACTTTGTGCCGGATACTTTTTCTTAATGGCTTTGATGACTACCATGTAGTCTTCCATTCGCAGATCCACGATATTTTCATTGTCCAGAAGTCTTAGTCCATGGTTGGAAGTACATGGATCACTCGCCACGGCCTAGTTCCATTTCAGATTTCGGGATCTCGAGCTTTCGCAGTTTGATAACGACAACTTTCGAGATAGACCACCATCTAGTAGGGTTGTGACATATTCCAGTGGTCCAGTGCAGACTAAAAATGCATCCATGACTAGTCAACAGCGCGTATGAGGGGAGGAGTCATTGTGCCATCGAGGCTTCATTGTTCAAGCGTACAACGAGACTGCAAAACTCGCAAGTACTTTAGTCATTCTATTTATTCAAGTATTTCCCCTATTCCAAGATCTCCATTGCTCGAGCGGCAGTCAAATTTGTTCGGAACCAAGACATTGGTCAAATCAACATCAAACTAGTAGTAACTTTTATGTCGTGCCATCAGCCATCATGTGCACCGATGCTGATTGAAGTAGAAATACTACTCACCGTAGTTGGAACGTTTGCGTGTCATGCAGTCATCCGTCTTGAAGACACATAAAGACGGGCTACCACGCCGGTGAGTCGTGTGGTTAAATTCAAGACGCAAGATACTTATACTCACGTATACGATGCCGCTCCTTAACATACATTTCTGCCCAGGGCAGCAATTTTCTGTCGCGCACAATTTAGGACACTTCCCGCTGCTATCAATGTTAAGGGGAGTGGCAGACACTAATGCCATCAAAGCAAAAGCAACGGCGACGACAGAGGGGAGATGCATTGTTTGTGAGGATGTGATATGGGGTCAAATCGATCTGAATGAGACGGTAAGTAGACGGCTTTTTATACTATGCGCTGAATGTTATTCTTCGTGGTCCGGGTGACGCAGGAAGAACATATCCATTTGAAGTCCCTTATCGAACATATAACTAGTGACACGCGTTCAGGGCCTTAAATTCGGATATCTCTGTCCGTCAGTGTGAAGGTTGACGCCCTCGTGTTTCACGACACATTTCATCCCGTGATCCTTATGGTTCATATCTTGCAGTGTACGCACGTGAATTATTTTTTTGGAAGAGCGATATGCTTCTAGATCTGCGGTACTGCACTGACTAGGTCCAGTTCTACCGGTCTGAGCGGAAAATGAACTCAGCCGTATGATACTTACTAAAACAGCAAGATTGTTAAGGATGAATGATGGTGCTGCGATGGTGTCTGAGCCGGGAGAATCATCATCGGATTTCGCTATCGACACATGTCAGATATGGGCACTTCCCGACCATCTTGACTCACTTTGGCTGTTACGAAAATTTCGTCGATCATCATGGGATGGATATTATTCAGGTTTGGTCAGGCCGGTAATAGAGGTACTGGTTGTGACGGCCTTAAGATTGTCCATCCAATGATGATCAATGAAATAGTCACCAATTTTCGTAACAGCCAAAGTGAGTCAAGATTGTTCGGAAGAGGTTAGCATAGAATCGAGTCTACGCATGAGTGAGGCACACCTAGGCGTGTGCTACCTTGCTCTGACCCATGACGATGGCATGATAGTTTAGTCTCAGTTATTCAGCAGTAGCCTGAGATCTACCTGTTCACTCCATTTTACTTTATTATTCCTTGGCACCCACCCGCTGCCTCCTCTCTCAGGGTACGACTAGACTACTCAATTGCTTCTCCTGCGGTGCACATGCGCCTGAATGAGAAGCCCACGCCCAAACATCCTTTTCCTCATCATTTAGACCCTGTTAAATCGCTGTATCTAAGTCATTGTCCAAATCATTTCGTTCTCGCTCACCAGCCACCACGCTACGAAAGCATAGACCGGCAGAATGCCAAAATACAGGGGATCACAGTGAAAGATGTTCTATGTGATGCCCTTCTTCATCCTATAGTACTAGTGACCCTTTTCGAGCGACTCGAAGCAACTGCACTTGTGATGTAGAAAAAATCATTGTGCAGCCTGCTACAATCGAGAATTGCTTGATCGGATGATCAAGGATCCATCTACACCTGCCGGTTACATAAACCGATACTGCGGTGTCGTGGATGGTTCGACTCCATGCTGCGAATACTTATGGAGTAACCAAGATCGAACTCGAAGGCATTTCTTCCATGTTCAGATAGAACCGAAATGTCGTGTTCTTGTGCTACGTGTCATGACGAGGTCCGAGGACCCCAGTCTTCACGATGATGGTCGTGCCATCAAGAAAAGAACTAAGGAACGCTGACACGCCGTTCAATCAGGTGCTCCTTATTCCCACAAGGACTTTGATAGAAATGAGGATATGCTTGCGATCGAGGATTGCAGGCAGAATCTCTAGGGAGGGACGTGTCCCGTAAATTTCAACAGTAAGTCATCAAGACAACGAGACAATCTATCTGCAGGGAATACCGTCAAGACATGTTTGCACTACCGGCGGCGTCATTCACCTATTACCATTGGGATGTAAATTCACCCAAGACGGTTCTCGGATACTAGCACCGCATATGCAAATGATAGGCAGGTGCAGTAACTAGACATGGCTGTAGATGCGACATCGAGGTGGGCAAATACGGTGTATGTTGAAGTAATGCCCAGAACTTCGCTGGGGTGCTGGCCTCAAGAGGTCTTGTACTTTTGACTGAGGGCCCATCATTCAGCTGCAAAATTTGTAGTATATTACTCACCACCTTTGCGATCAATAATATTCAAAACAACTATAATTGTCGTGTCTGGGAGGACACTGCGAAGCATTTCAATGCCTTCTTCGACTACATGCGGGATTTGTGAGCGTCCTGTTGGGAGAGAGGAGATATCTGAGAGGGCATACAGCTACTAGTGAGGCTTCGTCTGAGTTGAACGCCTCAATACTTGCTTGTAGGACACCTACCAGCATCATCTTCTCGGTCGCAAGGCTCTGCTTCACACAAGTGGCCATTCGCAAAATATGGCATGACGTTTGAGAACTGGGCCAGCTCAGGGCTCGAAATATGTGTCATGGGTAGAGTGGTCGTTGTAGACCCGTGATTTCATCGAACTGAACTGCGATTGCGGTATCTCTGAGTGGCTACTAGGGAATGATGTGAGTACGTGAGTGTGCACACATCAGGAGTACAGGAACTGGGTTCAATATCCGTAGAAGACGATAGACAAGCTGAGTGCGAAAAGATTGTTCGAAAACAGCTTTCTGTCAAGTACATTTTCCAGAGCTAGACAACGCAGAGGCAGCACTAGTGCTAGTGAGGGATCCCGGATACACCTGCAGTAGGGATCTTTGTAGATGTGAGAAGGGATGCCGAAGGTGAAAGAGGAATGAACGAATCTACTTTTCGATATTGAATCAAGACAGTTTTCAAGCTTGATATTTTCATTGCAAACAGCTTGCTGGATGCTTTCCGCAAGCCTAAAGTACTGGCAGGTTCAGTATCGGGTTACTCACAACTGATTTGCGCCAGTACCACGGTCAGCAAGATAAGTTGTGTATGGTCCAGGAACTGCAGAATAAGTGACTCAGCGGCACTCATAGTCGAGGTAGTCGCCTGTGACAAGCCCAAGGGGAGTATTTTGCAGGAACAAGAAACTGAACTTGCTGAGCTGGCAAATGGTAACGAGAGTTCCGGTGGTATTCAGCCCCGGTCCAAGAAGACGTCAGGTATGGCTCGAGAGGCAGACAACCAAACAGTACATCTGTGAGGAGGAAGGAGAACAGATACACACAGCTGTAAAGAAGATGCTTGTATGTCTTCAGCGTAGCCCTGACCCGATGTTCGCGTGAGTCGATTTCTAAGGAAGATCTTGCCAAATGCTCGTCTCCTTCCATCCAATCGTCATGTTGTGTTCGCCTTCAGGTAAACTAGGGCCAGGCCTGGGTCCCTGGAATATAACTCGGAGGTTCTCAGCAGCCTACTAGAGACAAGCTACAATATACTCACACCACTAGATACCCAGTACTACCCAGTACGTGGTGAGACTACAGATCAATCAATACAAACACTTCAAAGACTTGGTTGACAAGAAAACTTACAGCACAAGGACATAATTGTCCAACTTGGGGTTGTTCGTCGTCAGTAACAAAAGCGCTAAGTTCAGCAATAAGGTGGCTATATACCCGACATTACTATGAACCTGTATCGAAATATTGTTAGCTTCCGACGACAAACGACACAGCCCTTGCAACGCACGGTAAAGACATTACTGATCCCATTGTTTTCCATAGATTCTTCTTACTCGTAAACTTCAGGAGGAATCTCGCTGCTTTCATACTTTTCTCTCAACTGGCGTGCATTCGGAAACGCACAGGTAAGCGCCATACAGTCATATCGTGCAGCTCAGCATACCACTGTGACAGCAAGTACCGTCAGAACGTGCCACAGTCAGTAATAGAGCCGACGGTAGTGAATATGGCTGTCATTATGGCGGAACTGATGACATTCGCGATCAGGATCACACTAGAAACTGACTTGGTGCCACTACCCCAGGGAAATATACATTGACCGGAAGCAATGGTTGCAAGGCACGATGAGCCGGGGCCTGCGAAGAGATCATATCCTGCTGCTGTGGCAAGCCCCTGGAACAGAGTTTGTGTATAGCCCAGAGGATAAACACCCTGACTGTGTGAAACATAGATAAGAAAAGTGGGCCCGATAATATTCAGCCGACTCACATTGTCACCATTATAGTTTAGCTTTGACAAGGATCGATACATATGGACCGGAACTCATGACAGTAGCTTCATAACTCCCTTCTGCCCACGAGCGGTTCATCCTTGCTGATGGATCTTGTTCGCGTCCTCCATCTAGTCTAAGGGTCCCTGCTTCCAAATCCTTAGAGGGTAGGACCGCGACAAGTTACAAGACGCACCATAGACACGCAGATACTTTATACTAGTCTACAGCGAGCCGTGAGGTGAGCGGCCAAGGGACACAAAACTTGAGCTTGAAAGTTCATTGGAGAGGTGTGATACTCGCTTGATGTCTCGGTAGGGCCTGAAATTGTGAAGACAAATATCGGACGCATGTAGCCAGTGCAGTCGGTTATTACCGGCTGAGAGCATATTTTGCCTCGTGTCTTGGGCGTCTATGGAAACGAGGATGGTTGGCGCTGTGAAGTAACCTAAAAACGCACAATACGCACCTCTGTAACTTAGAGAAAGACGCCCACAATTCTCGGCCGTGCTCAACACCATCAACCTGCAGTAAAATGTCACAGCTCATTACAAGCACCACACCCATTCGAACTTTTGAAGGTCATGAGGAATTCGTAGAGGCAGTTGCAGTGTTCCCCGATAAACGACGAATGATTACTGGCTCACACGACAAGACACTTCGTCTTTGGGACTTGGAGACAGGTGTTGTGTTGAAGAAGATGGAGCATAGCGATACGGTGGGGGCATTGACGATATCGCGAGGATGGTAAAATAATAGTAAGCGGTGATTATGATGGAGAGGTCATCGCCTGGTACGGTGAAACTGGCGAATCCATCACCCAACCCATCAAGGCTCACTCCAAAGTCATCACCTCAGTGGATTTTTCTCCAGAAGGTACGGTGCTGGTCACTAGTTCATTTGATGCCACAATCAAGTTTTGGTGTACCAAAACGTGGCAGATGAAAGGAGAACCAATCGAGCGTGGTTCTGCCATCAACTGCGTTCGATATTCGCCTTCTGGTGAACTTCTTGCCATCGCAACAACCAGGAATATCCATATTTATAATCCAGGCACAAGGGAACGCGTCGCATCTTTAACAGGTGGGGCTGATGTATGGAACCTGTCAATCACATGGACGCCTGACGGCACACGCCTTCTTTCGGGAGGCAGTAAATCCATATCGGAGTGGGACACATCAACCTGGCAGCAGGTCGGTCGTCCCTGGCAAGGCCACACTGATTATATCTACACTATTGCCATTCATCCCACTGGCACCCTCGTTGCTTCTGCATCTAAAGACGAGCATGTCCGTCTCTGGCGGGTCTCAGATCAACGAACCACTGCCATCTTCCAGCATTCATCTGTAGCGGCATGTGTCACGTTCTCTGTGGACGGCAAGCACATCCTCAGCGGAGGTAAAGATAACAAGATCTCAGAGTGGACAGTACCAAAGGACGTTCATTCAAAGGCGAGTTTCCACTTCTGACTCTCATTACGCAACTCGAGCATCCTTCGTACAGATCCCTGATATCACAACAGCCCGCGATGCATGTCTGGCTGGGGATTTGTCTACCGCTGAAGAGCTCCTCACTCAAGAGATTCACACCAATGTCGACGACTTTGCTTCATATGCCAATCGTTCCTTTGTTATGGCCCGGAAGCACAACTTGGACAACGCCCTTGAGGATGCAATCAAGGTGAGATGGACCCATCCATCATTGTCATCTTACGGAAGGCTAACATTCATCCGTGACATAGTCAACCAACATTAAACCATCGTTAATTGGGTTTATCTCGAAAGGCATTGCCCTCTGCGGAAAAGGTCGCGTCCGAGAAGCAAGGGTAGCATTCGACGTTGCATCTATGTTCACGAACCAAGATTCAGAAACCAACCAATTTCTTCTCTTGATCAAGGTACATTTAATCCGTCTCCCATACTATCTGCTTCACCCGGTATTCCAGGCCATAGCACTCTTCAACGCAGATCAACACGAGGAAGCAATGTTGTCTATCAAAGAGCTGGCTACCGCTTGTCCAAATGTCGAGCCTCTCGCGCGTCGTGTCGTAGAAGTCAGTATCATGGGCTACGCTTGATTCTCAAGGCCTCAATGCTGACCTTCGTCGCTCGCACATTAGACATATTTGCGTGTTCATCTCGGAATCACAGCCTTGCATGGTGCGCGTTACGACGAGGCCGCGGATCATTTCACTGCTGCCGTCAACTCTACTGCATTCTCGTCAAAAGACATTCATTTGACATATGAGGACTTGACCGTGGTGCGTCGACATGATGCATACATAATGCTTTTCATAACCTAGTACCTTGTGCAGCTCTTCGGCTGGGATCTCAAGTCCTTGTTGCTTACGACACACCAGAAACGGTGCCAGGCTTTCCTTTCAGCAGGTAAACCCGATCAAGCCCTCGAAGCACACAAATACATGATAGACGCCATCGACGAGACTGCGAAGGCCAGCTGCCTCGATTGGTCCATTGGCGAGTTTTAGTAATGTCACCTGAGGCAATCATACTCACCTGCATTTGATTCAGAATTTAAGCAACAATGTAGCGTGCTCTGTGCTGCCAACGGAAATGCGGCCCTCGCTGCCAGCGAATATGACAGGGCTATTGACCTATACTCGGCGGTAATCAACTCAAACTCGGCATCTGATGTTGTTTTTGCAAATCGTAGCAAGGCACAGTTGGGCAAAATGCTATGGATGGAAGCGCTTCTCGATGCGCAGAAGGTGCGATGGGAGCTATTGTCCACAACCAGCGCTCATTGTAGCGATACATAGGTCATCGAACTCAACTCTTTGTCTTATCTTGGATACAATTTGAAGCACGCAGCGCTTCATGGCGCGGAGCGCTATGATGAAGCGATGGAAACCTTCCAAACCATGCTCTCGACATTGGAAAATGCACCTGATGTTCAGACACGAAGTAAGGCTCTGATAACGCATTCGTCGACATGTTTAACTCTTTCTCCAGACCTGCGCCAGCAGTATCTCAGACCTTCTGAAGTAGAACACGCCATTCGACAGGTCATTGATGCCCGACTCGACAACGCTCCGCTGCGTGTCCTCGACACTAGCACCGGTCTCTTATGCGATCGAGAGGTGCAGATAGGCACCTTCAAAATGAGCGCGCAGTATAAGGAGCTTGTGTCATCAACAATCACGCATGCAGACTTGCACATCGAGCACATCGAAGAAGTGGTGAAGAGATATCTGCAATATGTGATGCTATCACACAGGTGGGAAGGGAAGGAGCCGCTGCTGCAGGATATCCAGGGCAAGGGCGTGTACGACTCCAAGTTGGATTCGGTTGGCGGCATTACGAAGCTGCGGTTGTTCTGCAAAACTGCTCACGATGCGGGGTATAACTGGGCATGGAGCGATACATGCTGCATCGACAAGAGCAACAACGTCGAAGTCCAAGAATCGGTCAACTCCATGTTCGTATGGTATCATCATTCTGCGCTCACGATCGTCTACCTGTCTGATGTTCCGCCTTCATCAAAGTCTGGCGGACTGGCAAAGAGCGCTTGGAACACGCGCGCATGGACGTTTCAGGAATTCATCGCTCCCAAAGTCATTCTCTTTTATCAGAACAATTGGACTCTTTATCGCAATGATCGTACTCCCAACCACAAGGATTCCATCGCAATCATGCAGGAGATGAAGGACGCGACGGGCATAGACCGACCAGCCGTTGTGGCCTTCCGTCCCAGTATGCATAATGCGCGAGAAAAACTTCATTGGGCGTCAACCCGCGTTACCACGCGCCAGGAAGACATCGCATACTCGTTGTTTGGCGTCTTTGGCGTCTGCCTGCCCGTAGATTATAGTGAGGAGCAGGACAAGGCTCTCGGGCGGCTCCTGCAGGAGATCGTGGCTCGGTCGGGCGACATCAGTAGCCTCGATTGGGTCGGAACGTCGTCAGAGTTCAACAGCTGTCTACCAGCCTCCATCACTTCATACGAAGCTCCACCATTCCGGCTACCACCCCTAACCAAAGATGAATTTCAGTTATCGATTTCTTCGCTGCGAAATACGGCGGCTGTTGATTTCGCTTCAAACCTTTATACTCGGCTTCAGAACACGAGCACCCCTTGCTTCGCAGCACAAAGACTGCACTTGCCTTGTATTGCATTTAGTGTTACGGAAGTCAGACGCTGGGTGGGTAGTCCAACCCCCGAAAGTCATCTCATGTATAGGGTGAAAGCGGACAGACTTTACTACCTGCTTATCACCACCGCAGAAACCCTGGTTAAATTTTGGCCGGCAAGGCCCACTGAGCAGCAATTTCTCCTCGTCCGTCCCTGGGATCGGTCTCTCCTGGAGCTACCTGACTTCGCAGAACCATCTGACTATGAAAATGATGCGGAAAGCGAGGAGGATTATGGGATGCCGCCTTCTTCTCCGTCAGATGATTGGTCTGGTAGTTCTCCTGTAAAACAAGGGATGTCTGACCTAGAATCACGAGCATTGCGGCTGCTTGTTCACCTTGCGCAGCCTTTCAGCGCATTTTTGCTGGTGCAACAGCGCAGTGGAGAATACAAGAGGATTGCGACGGATTATGATATCGTCGGACAAGTCCAGGACGTGGTTTCTGTTGGAGACTCGATGGACATCAGGACCATAGAGATATTGTAGTCGTATGTTTTTTGTTTCAAAGTTTTTGGACTACTTTAAAGATGATACCATACAGCTGCGGCATACGTATCACACGCGCATGTTAGATGTAGTTTTGGCACTTAGGTAGCAGCTCGGGTACAAATTATGCTCCAAGTCCCGTCGCTTCCCTATCGTTCTTGCAACCCTTTGTTTGTCCTCAAATAACTGCACTTCTGATTGCTTTGGTGTAGGAAAACCACCGATCAGTCATTTTAACACACGATTCGTCAAAAATAATATACACTTTAAAACACATGCATGTAACTATCAATGTATAACGTGTACTGTGCCAAATTTGCAGGCTAGTACAGGTATCAAGGTGAATGTAGTAAATGGTGAACAGGTTCCTTCATCTGGATTGCATAGCAGGAACCTGCAATGGATGCCTTTCACGTAACTAATCTATGATGCATTCACCCTCAACCCATTTCTGTCCTTGTCCTGCCACCTCTCTCAATCTCAAACCCTTCATCGTTCTTGATTCACAAATTCAATCTTTTGTGCAGCAGGTATCACGTCAGCTCAGCCTTTGTTACTTAACCCCAGTGAAAATCGACAAGAATGAGGTAGATATACGTAGATAGATATCTAAAAAAATAAAGGCCCATGAAATCTATCGATGTATTTAGACAAATGAGACTTTTCGAGATGGAAAAAGAAAGACATCGAGAAAAAATTTAGACGTTTAGATACGATTCTCGATCTGTTTAGACCTACCAATACACATTTACATACGAAATATCACTCGATTTGATCCAAAAACAAATCTAACGAGAGCAAATGACATTATCTATAGGTATCGCTATCATTAGGTGAGTAGGGTATCGCTGCTCGCTGCGCCTCGTCCGCTATCCCGCCATCCCGCCATCCCGCCATCCCGCCATCCCGCCATATGCCCTCTAGTCATCGTGGTTGTCGTCCACTTGAACCAGTCCTGAGGAAGCCACCTATAGGACACTTGGTCAGTACATGTGATAGAATGCAGGCAACAGAACTCACCTGAACAGATACTTTGCGCTTGTATAACTAGAACAATTGTAGACAGAATTAAATAGATGTTAATATAAGAAAAAAATGACGCACCTCTTTGTCGGCAGTAGACAACCCATTCCAGTAAGTCGCGAAGACGCTCGCTGGTTCCTTTTGATTGCCGTTTGATTGCCACTCGAGGGCGCAAAGATTCCTAGAATGATAGAGTTAATCTAGCTATGAAAATAATATATAGAACGCACCGCGCCGTGATCTTGGGGCTCACACGCATCGGCTTGGTACTTGGCTGTCGCTTCTTGATGGCATCAGGCTTCGAGTTGATCGTGGGTTTCGTTTGTTCGGCGTGGGTCACTCCAACGAGTTCCATTTTTACAGCAAGGGAAGCTGAATCGGAACTCGATGAGATCTCTGGCCTGGAGATTGGCGTGATGTTGGTGGAGGGCGGCACTACAGCAGGGTTGGATCCTGAACTTGAGGAAACAATAGAAGGTGAAGGGGGTTTCTGTGAAACGGGTGTGGGTCGAGGTTTGAGGACAAGATTAGAGCTAAATGAATTGATCGCATCAGTGTAGCGCATCAATAGAATTGATGACTTACAGAGGGTTTTTGACCTGTAAGATCAGACATGTGAAATTAGTGCCAGGTACAACATGTACTACAATGAGAGACTCACCTCGACAGCAACAACTTCCTTCTCTTTGCCTTTGTCCATTCGTGGTGGAGGGGTTGGCTCACGGTTGGGTGTAGTGCCATCGTGTGATGGCGAAGGGGGTGACACTAACTGTACACCAACTATGTCAGTAGTATAAAACAATAATATTAAAACTTACTTCTTCGGTTGATATTGAAGGGGGTGATGCTAGCTATAGACCGATCATGTCAGTAGCGACAAGCAAAGAAGATGAAAACTTACTATATCCTCTGATGACGAATCTACGTGTGGGCGCTTTGCGGTGTGGTTCTCGTCAGAGTCAGACAATCTTCTTTTTTTAATGATCGGGGTCGTTTCGGAGGCAGTCTCTTCCTCTAGGCCCATGTCTTCAGACTCGGCCTTCACACGCTTGCCACCCTTTTTCTTGATGTGGTAGTTGTACCATTGGGAATAGTTATCGATCATGAGCCTCGTGGTTTTCCAGTTGTCGGCGCACAAACGAAGCTCCAGGTATTCCTTCCGCAACGTGTGAACCAGCCACTTGATGACGTCGAGTGAAGCTTGCCCGATCGATTCTGGTGCAAGTCCTTGGGTATGTAGCTGCCGGAAGCATGACAACATTGTTGTCCGAATTACCTTTGCGCGCTGAGCTGACACAGGTATGCCATTCTCGTCCTGGAGGTAAGTACAAGATACATTGATACCTTGCGCCATACGCTTGGAACCACGTGCTGATTTCTTCGAAGAAGATCCAGGTACAGCGGACGAGCTCGTTGGGAAGTGTTCCTGCCAATCCTTTTTCGTCCAGGAGTTCACCGATCGATAGTCTGCCGGATCAAGTTCGCAATCGCACTCCTCTTCAATCATTCTGTCCAGTAGGCAAGATGGCTTGCGTTCGTCTGTGGTATTTGATGTGTCGGAAGGGGGTGAGGCTGATGAGCTCGATGCGACAGAGCTTGCAGAGCTTCGTATATTCACAATAATGTTCCTGTACAAGCATATATGCGCATTTGAGTGAATATATGCGCGTGAAAATGATATGGCACTTACTGTAATGCTTGGCAGGTTGAGAGTAATGATGTTTTCTCACTCGTAACCCTAAGTAAATCTGCTCGGAGACTCGCTACTGTATGTTGTAGTTCCATAAGTTGGCATTTGAGTTCGACAACTAGATTGTCACTATCAGCAGGCACGGCGGGGTCTTGATCATCGAGCAGAGATCGCAGGCTGGAACTTTGTGATAGAAGAGACTGATATCAAGTAAGTGTTTCATGTCTCCGATCATGATCAGACAAGAACTCACATTATGATTTGGATCGGGGGCGTCGCCATGTATGAAATAGTATTGATGGGAACCGCTCGGATCACAAGACGGGGGAAATGATAGTGGGGGAAGATGAGTTTTGATCAACTCTGCATATCCGGCGGGGGTTATCGCTGTCATGTCCGAAATGTCGTTGATGGACATGATGGTATAGGTATGTGTTTGGTTGAATTCGAGTCAAGAAAGGCAACTCACCGAGTCCATAGTATATCGTCCAAACACATTATGCCATTGCCATCAGCCATCCAGGACTTTCTGGATCTATCATTGGATCCAGATCTTGATGACCTTGATAACGGTTACCAGGCTGATACCAGGTGAGTATCAAGTTCTCTGCTTCGGATCTTCTTTGCTTCGGGATCTGGATCTGACCGAACGATTATATTAAGTCTTGATTCCAACGACACCCGCTCGAGCACACCTGTTATGACTTTGTCAGACGACTTGGTTGCCAATCCTGCATGCTGGCCTTCTTCTCATGCTCTCAGGATTCGGGCACGTCTGGTATCATTTATGGACTTACCACCAGTGACACAGTGAGTTTTAAGTTTTTTAATGTAAGTTTGTGCATTTGACTTCATTAATTTCAGTGTAGCTACATCCACCACGGAGTCTGTCATGGAGTCAGAAAGCGAGCCAGAAGTGCCATCTGTTTTGGCGAAAACAACACCAATCCCTCCCCCACCAAAATACGAGCCGAGCAGTGTCACTGAGCCTGAGAGTGACATCGAAGAATTACCCCAGCCCTCGATCAAGAATCTTCCTAAAAACGAGCCAAGCAGTGTCACCGAGCCGGAGAGTGATGTCGAAGACTTACCCCAGCCCTTACCCCAGCCCTCGATCAAGAGTCTTCCTAAAAACGATCCCAGCAGTGTCACCGAGCCGGAGAGTGATGTCGAAGACTTACCGATCAAGACCCCGATCAAGAAGAAAAGCTTCTTCGACACTCCGAGTCCCCCTGGTCCAGATTCCTGTTATTGGAAGTATGTTTCACGAGAAGAAGACGCCAAATGGTATGATCGTGCGCATGCCGACAACAGCTTTCTTACAGTGCGTCAAATCAAACAAGACTTAAAGGACCTTCATTAGAATAGAGTAATGAATTGTATTTTCGTATACTAGAATGCATTGTACAGATGAGCGACTCAAAAATGCGTGAAAGTTATACAAACGATGTTCAAAATGATGCGATCAATGATGCGATCAGCTTCCCTTGTCAGCTTCTAGTCTTGGGATGTAGTCAGTTAATGCTGTCAAATACTAGTAGAATACTCACCTTAATCCTCATCAGGTATGTCCTCCTCATTGATACCACTCATCGTGATGATATCCAAACCTGGTCGCTCTATAAGATAGAAAAGTATACCGTTGATACCCGGAAACTGATGCGGGACCATAGCCACAACGGATTGAATGGCACAAACTTCGATCAGTTGCAATGAATTGTCCCCGCGGTGGTGACATGCGAATACGGTGTGAAAGGAACAATGAAGAAGATCTTGATGTGGATCGCTGTATACCGAGACCATGGCGAAGGTCCTGCGACAATCATGTATAGTCATGTTGAAGTAGTAATGTACTTCGCCGATTGCTGTCTGTCCGTCGAGGTGTAACTGTAAAAAATAAGTTTGCTGAACTATGTAGATGCAATAAACATACCTTAACATTGCGTGCCATCCTTGGCTGTTTTGTCATGGCGTTTTCCTTCCAAGCCGACCTTGCAACCTGGCCATTGGGAAGGCGAAGACGTGCCCACTTGGTAATTGGAGGTGCAGAAGGAATCTCGATGCCACTGTCATTGGCCAGGAATCTAACTATAGCTTGAGCTTCGCAAGGCCGGACCATGTGTGCAGTTCTTTCTCGTCGACGGAGTAAAATATAGCCTTCGCCGAGATCGAAGGATCCTTTAGGAAGTGCGTTTGTTGATGGTTCGATCGTGGGAATGATGGCCTTGAGGGCATTGATCTGGCAGCGTCGGATGGCACGTTGAGAAAGGTTGGCGTAGGCAGACGAGTTATGCAGGCGGATTTCTTGGCCGAGATTACCGATTGTCCTCTCCATAGTCCATTGAGAAGAACAGATGGGAGGGCCTTTGTTGACTGTCTCAGGGCCGATATGAGTGAGGGAATGAATCCATGGGCGAATGAAATGAAGCCGATCGTTGCGGCGCTGGTAATAGATTTCTTCGAATTCGTCGGCGAAGTCCAGAAGGTGCTGATGGCCATCAAGAAGTTCGGAACGGGAAATATGATATTGTTGCATGAGGCGCAAACCTCGAGCAAGGTGACAAAAATTGGACCAGTAGGGTTCTGGAAGGATTCCATAGAGTGTCGCTGGCCCCATTCCATAGAGATACAGAAGCCACTCCCAGGCTTTGTAACCGCTATGAATTTTTTCAGCGGGATTTCGAGGGGGGCGATCAAATGATCCGGGCAAGTATGGTGTCGCGTCAGCAATACTCGATCCATGCTTCCTCCAAGTTTCCTTAACGAGTACAGCCCAGCGCCATGTGGCTTTATCATCCGTTGGGTCGGCTCTAAATGTCCCTCTCCAGAGTGGTATCAGTAGATCTCCAGCGTTGATGGCAGCTACATGCATAATGTCTGAACCGAATGAGTGCGGCACTGGGAGAATGCGATCAGAATGAAATCCGCAGAAGATGCTAGGCTTTGTGATGCCTGTTTCCAGGCGCGCGAATTCATATTCTGCAGCGTTTCTGCAGGAGACAATGCGACGGAGATTTGCCTCGTAATCGAATGATCCGGCGGGGGGTAATTGATGGATGAGAATATTGGGGTGATCGTGGTTACCGATCGGCTGGCGAAGTACAGGATAGTAAGTGGGGGCACCTAGTTTATGTCGACCAGGAAGCCCACAGTAGAGCCTGCAGCTCATTTTGCCGTGATGTCCGACGAGACCGGTGAGAAATGCCATTCCAGGCCCATCTGCAGTTGCGACAAAAAGGAAAGGATTGGAGGTGAATAATCTGTGAAGTGCGCCATCCCAGATTGGAAGACCCTCGGCCTGGATCGCGCATAAGTGATGGAGTCCGGGGAATATGAACGAGTCAAGGTTTTTAGGTTTTTTGGGGCCAGGAATTATGCCGCCAGGGAGGACGTACTTCTTTTTATAGCGTTTATCCGGGGAGTGATCAAACAGGACCCAGATATAGATCCAGCAGTCCGACTGCTTGGATTCATACAGCTGGGCCCCATCGATCGAGAACATGAGTACGGGATCACCTTCTTTAATTTTCCCCGATTGGCAGGCGTCTAGATACTGCTTCCCATGAAGGACATCTTCATAGACGTCAGGAATCCCATCTGTCATGCCTAACGCCTCCAAAATTTCCTGTGTGCGCTGCTCACGCCAGCGCATCTTTTCGGCGTGATCAGGATGCCGCCATAGAGCCTGTAATTGGGGACCAATAGGATATGTGTCGAATTTCTGTCGAGCAACCTTCTTTTGCGGGGTGCTTCTCTTCTGATCCCAACGATCTTCCCCGCACCTTGGGCATTGATCAAGATCGACGAAGGGGCCTGTAAAGGCCAAGCACGTGTTGATACACATATCGTGCACAAGGGGTACAACCCCACTGAGTTCAGTGCAGAGCTGCTTGACACGGTAGTGGCTGTACACGTCGTCATCGGGGTGTCGTTCGGAAATGGCTGCGCGAATGAGGTCGTACGCCTTGATCGTCGTGTCGGCAAAAAAAAGCTTAAGGGACATTAAGAGATCGGGATCTGTGACGTCGGGGAGTGCACGTGGTGGGTTTCGAAGTCGATCGAGCGCATCAGGAGGTAGACGGGCAAAAGGGTCATCCAGAGAAGCTTTTCGAAGGGCAGTGATAAAAGCCATGGCGTCTTGAGCATCCTGAAGACGCGCCATGCAGTGAAGTCCGTCTAAGTCTTCATCAGTCCAGCCCATCGTTCGTGTTTCTGCCCCATTCCCCTCTGATCCGTTCCCCTCTTCTCCGTTCCCCTCTTCTCCGTTTTGATCGAGATCGTCGATATGATCAATAGGTGCCACCGGAGGTTGTTGGTCTGGCTGTGCGGCACCTTGAGAACCGCGAGGTTGGTCAGAATTTTGATCCTCTTCTAGAAGGGCCTCATCAGGAAGCCGATCGTCAGGAAGCTCCTCAGGTATGGTGTCATACTCGAGGCCATCATACTGATAAAAATCTAGATAATATTTAATTCTCGATCATGATCGAGTAGAAGGACTCGTACCTTCATGAGCGTCATCAGGGTGGGTGTCAGGCTGTTTAGAAATATGTGAGTGAGCCTCTGGAATAAAACAATCGGACTTACCTCAGATGTATGCACTAGTTCTGGGCTGTCAGAACGTCCCTTTTTCTGATTTCTAGGTCCCCCACCATCGAGATCTTCCTGTGGCCTCTTGCTGGACGAGGATGCAGCTGGTGGAGGGGTGTGTCGAAGATCTGGTGATGGGAGATCTGGCGCAATGCTAAGAGCGATCGGAGGAAGAAGAATTGATGCGGCGAGTCTGATGGGCTTGTGTCTAAAGTAAGTAGCTCGCGATACCTGTGTATTCCGTCCTCCTGTCTTACGAAGACAGGCATCACAGTCGCAGACATAGATAGTGGTGCCGTCGTCTAATCTGTGTGCGCCAGCCTGGATGGAGTCCATACTAAGCAGATTCGGACTTAGCGATTTCGAATGTCGATGCAATCTGATCTAAGCATGCACGAATTGCAATCAAAGTTTCCAAATATGCAAAATTTGATTGTAATTTGCATAGCATATGTTGCAAAATGAAACGCATGTTTGAGAACTTTGCACTTTGCATTTTAATTTCTCATTTTGCAAATTTCTCATCTCGAATTTCTTAGATTTCTATCTATCTCAATCTGTACTTAGACGTCTATTGCTACCTATCTACCTCATTCTTGTCGATTTTCACTGGGACTTAACCTTAACCTTATACTTGAATTGTTTACTTCTTCAAGCGGATACAAACATCAACCGGCCGGTACTTTGTGCCGGATACTTTTTCTTAATGGCTTTGATGACTACCATGTAGTCTTCCATTCGCAGATCCACGATATTTTCATTGTCCAGACGTCCATGGTTGGAAGTACATGGATCACTCGCCCCGGCCTGGTGCAATTTCAGATTTCGGGATCTCGAGCTTTCGCAGTTTGATAACGACAACTTTCGAGATAGACCACCATTCAGTAGGGTTGTGACATATTCCAGTGGTCCAGTGCAGACTAAAAATGCATTCATAACTAGTCAACAGCGCCTATGAGGGGAGGACTCATGGTGCCATCGAGGCTTCAATGTTCAAGCGTACAACGAGACTGCAAAACTCGTAAGTACTTTAGTCATTCTATTTATTCAAGTATTTCCCCTATTCCAAGATTTCCATTGCTCGAGCGGCAGTCAAATTTGTTCAGAACCAAGACATTGGTCAAATCAACATCGAACTAGTAGTAGTTTTTATGTCGTGCCATCAGCCATCATGTGCACCGATGCTGATTGAAGTAGAAATACGACTCACCGTAGTTGAAACGTTTGCGTGTCATGCAGTCATCCGTCTTGAAGACACTGAAAGACGGGCTACCACGCCGGTGAGTCGTGTGGTTAAATTCAAGACGCAAGATACTTATACTCACGTATACGATGCCGCTCCTTAACATACATTTCTGCCCAGGGCAGCAATTTTCTGTCGCGCACAATTTAGGACACTTCCCGCTGCTATCAATGTTAAGGGGAGTGGCAGACACTAATGCCATCAAAGCAAAAGCAACGGCGACGACAGAGGGGAGATGCATTGTTTGTGAGGATGGATATGGGGTCAAATCGATCTGAATGAGACGGTAAGCAGACGGCGTTTTATACTATGCGCTGAATGTTATTCTTCGTGGTCCGGGTGATGCAGGAAGAACATATCCATTTGAAGTCCCTTTATCGAACATACAACTGGTGACACGCGTTCAAGGCCTTAAATTCGCACATCAACAATCTTGAGTCACTTTGGCTGTTACGAAAATTTCGTCGATCATCATTGGATGGACATTCTTCAGGTTTGGTCAGGCCGGTAATGGAAGTGCTGGTTGTAACGGCCTTAAGACTGTCCATCCAATGATGATTAATGAAATAGTCACCAATTTTCGTAAAAGCCAAAGTGAGTCAAGATTGTTGAGAAGGGGTTAGCATAGAATCGAGTCTACGCATGAGTGAGGCACACCTAGGCGTGTGCTACCTTGCTCTGACCCACGACGATGGCAAGATAGTTTAGTCTCAATAGTTCAGCAATAGCCTGAGATTTGCCTATTTACTCCATTTTACTTTATTATTCCTTGGCTCACCCGCTGCCTCCTCTCTCAGGGTACGGCTAGACTACTCAATTCCTTCTGCTGCGGTGCACATGCGCCTGAATGAGAAGCCCACGCCCAAACATCCTTTTCCTCATCATTTAGACCCTGTTAAATCGCTGTATCTAAGTCATTGTCCAAATCATTTCATTCTCGCTCACCAGCCACCACGCTACGAAAGCATAGACCGGCAGAATGCCAAAATACAGGGGATCACAGTGAAAGATGTTTTATGTGATGCCCTTCTTCATCCTATAGTACTAGTGACCTTTTTTGAGCGACTCGAAGCAACTGCACTTGTGATGTAGAAAAAATCATTGTGCAGCCTGCTACAATCGAGAATTGCTTGATCGGATGATCAAGGATCCATCTACACCTGCCGGTTACAGAAACCGATACTGCGGTGTCGTGGATAGTTCGACTCCATGCTGCGAATACTTATGGAGTAACCAAGATCGAACTCGAAGGCATTTCTTCCATGTTCAGATAGAACCGAAATGTCGTGTTCTTGTGCTACGTGTCATGACGAGGTCCGAGGACCCCAGTGTTCACGATGATGGTCGTGCCATCAAGAAAAGAACTAAGGAACGCTGACACGTCGTTCAATCAGGTGCTCCTTATTTTCACAAGGACTTTGATAGAAATGAGGATATGCTTGCGATCGAGGATTGCAGGCAGAATCTCTAGGGAGGGACGTGTCCCGTAAATTTCAAAAGTAAGTCATCAAGACAACGAGACAATCTATCTGCAGGGAATACCGTCAAGACATGTTTAGACTACCGGAGGCGTCATTCACCTATTACCATTGGGATGTAAATTCACCCAAGACGGTTCTCGGATACTAGCACCGCATATGCAAATGATAGGCAGGTGCAGTCATCAGTGAACTTAGGGAAATTTGAGAAGGACATATATTGCCTTATATAGAGAATAATCACGAGCATCAGTATAATCCTGCTATGGGTCATTACATGGTCATGCATGAGTTTATGGAGGAAAGACGAGTTCATAATTGACGTACACAGGTTTGCAAACCGCCAAAAACTCATAAAGCTGTGCAACTCGAAATCAAGTAGTAGACGCGGCAAAAGTCAAGTGTCTGTCTTAACGATTCTTCGCCGCCACATCGAGAATGATGTCTTCAATTCGGAAGGTAAGTCTAAAAACAAGTGTTTTGCAATCATGATAATTTGTGCACTGATGCAGAAGAACTAATTCGATTCGTTCAAATTGAATGCAAGGGGTAAAGTGGGTCAAAAGCTAATGATTAGTGTCAACGATTCATGTTCGCAACATCGGGACCAAGGTTCACAAGTTGGAAGGAAAGTGCAGAAGTCAGTATCTTGCAGATACCGATGATGTGTGTGCTAAGCGCACAGGAACCTTTATATATATTTATTCGGGTCTTTCGGCTGTCTGTTGTAAATGTATATGTTCACTCTGTAACATCCAACTTTCCGCTTGGTATCAATGTTGTCCGTCGTACCACCGTGAGCAAACATAAGTGTCTTTATCCCCCACTTCAGTAATTTTTGATGCGGCCATTACCAAAGTAAATATCCTAACTATCCAATATGTGATGGATGGGGGTGCGATGCCAGTATGTCTTCCACATGCTCTAAACTCTCGGACCTGTACCTAATTGTTCTCACTTCGCATTGCCCATAATATAGTGTGTCATTGCGCCTTGCCTAGATAATGTCTCATGTTTGGATATGGAAACTTTATTTGTTTTAGCTTTGCACGGGCAGTACATTTTCATAACATAAACAGTCGGTTGAAGGTTTGAGGGCAGTGGCTCGTGGTTGACCTCGGCACTTATTTCAATATATTTTACTATGATTGTCATCTCGCAATTCTACACTTAATTGTCATCATCTCGCGTTGTCGTGTTTCTGGCTCTCTACATTAGTAATTGTTTATTAGTGTATTTGGAAAGTCTGTGTGTGCATTATCGATCCCAAGAATTATGCTATTGCTTGGTAATACTAGGCATTTATATAAACCTCCTGGAACCGAAGACAAGACCGCCGACAGCCTGCAGATAAAGATAACGTGCTGAATACGCCATGTGCTACGTGCTAGTGCTGCCGCAGTTCGGTTCTGAACCTCGGTTCGAACCCGAACCTTTCCGAACCGGACTCAAGGTCCGGTCCCAGGTCCGGCATGGCCCCTGGACTGAACCTTGAGTCCGGTTCGGGGTTCGGAGCTACCCAGAACCGGTTCGGACGCGTTCGAACCCCACCACGACCGTCGCCCTACACTACCTCAGTTTCGCTGCTACTATTTACATTGACAACTTGGATTTCTCACTATGTTTTAGGTACGTTGTGCAATGCGCATGTAGACTCGACTCTGGATGGGGGGGCACCCTCTCAGCCTTCTGGTACTGCCCAACGCTGCCTCATTCTATTATGATGTTAACTCGAGGAGACACTGGAAATCGGCCATCAGTATCTTATGAGCTTGGTCATGGAGGTGAACCATTAAGTAAGTGATTTGCTTCTCGTTCATGTACATATACAGTGGCTCAAAAAAGTGTCCCAATGTTTGTAGGTTTTCATGTAATTGTGTTATTGCGAGCCAGGGTGTGAGAATCTGACTAAGTCAAAGGGAGGTCCCAAAAAGCTCCGCTTCTCGGCTACAATTATGTCCCCTATAGCGTGAGAATCCATTGACGCCGTGCGAAGATATGGCTATTTTAATTAGGTGACTCATTGGGACACTTTTTTGAGTTTCTATTAAAATATGAAAATCAGATCATTTAGACATGACACCATTTACAAATATATATATAAATGGTCCCATATTGACAATATGGTCTCATTTTAATATCCTGTACATATATAAACCCTTCCAATAACATCATGTCCCTCATAATCAGCATGAAGTCTATTTCCTCTTCTCAAAGAGATAATATCCTTTTTCTCTCCACCTCTGGTCTATCTATCAGGCAGATTGCCTCCAAAACTGGTCTGGGGAAGTCAACTATTGCCAGGGTTATCAACCAGAATATTCCCAACAAAGAAAATGTCAAAATGGGTCGTCCTTCTAAACTTACTCTGCATGACAAAAGAGCTCTTGTTCATCATATTATATCTGGAAAGGCCTCTACTGCTGTTCAAGCCACAAAATACATCAATTCCATCATCACTACCACTGTCTCCACTCAAACAGTCAGAAACACCCTCAAGGAAGCCAATCTTAAAGCTGTAGTCAAGAAGAAGAAACCCCTACTGTCACCAGCCCATAGGAAAAGGAGACTAGCATTTGCTTTAAAGCACCAGCACTGGACTATAGAGGACTGGAAGAGAGTTATTTGGTCAGATGAAACTAAAATCAATAGGATGGGGTCAGATGGTCAAGAGTATGTTTGGAAAAAGGCAGGAGATCCACTTGGAGAAAAAGAAGTGAAAGGTACTCTTAAGTTTGGAGGAGGAAATATGATGGTGTGGGGCTGCATGGGGTGGCATGGGGTGGGAATTCTATGTGAGGTGGAGGGGAGGATGAATGCAGAGCAGTATGTCTCCATTCTGGAGGAGTGTCTGCTCAAAAGCATGCAAGAATCAGGTATTGATGAAGAAGACATTATCTTCCAACAAGATAATGACCCCAAGCATACCTCAAAGTTGGCCACCAAATGGTTTGAGGACCATGATATTACTGTCCTATCATGGCCAGCACAGTCTCCAGACCTCAATCCCATTGAACATCTTTGGGAATTACTCAAGAGAATGCTTGCTGCCTATCAAGACCCACCTAATGGACTATTTCAGTTATGGGAGAGAGTTGTAGTAGAGTGGGGAAAGATTGCTAAGGAGGAGTGTCAGAAATTGATAGAAAGTATGCCTAGGAGGGTAGCAGCAGTCATTAAAGCTAAGGGAGGAAACACTAAGTACTAGAATTATAGAGATTATGTATAATTGATTCAAACTCAAAAAAGTGTGCCAATGAGTCACCTAATTAAAATAGCCATATCTTCGCACGGCGTCAATGGATTCTCACGCTATAGGGGACATAATTGTAGCCGAGAAGCGGAGCTTTTTGGGACCTCCCTTTGACTTAGTCAGATCCTCACACCCTGGCTCGCAATAACACAATTACATGAAAACCTACAAACATTGGGACACTTTTTTGAGCCACTGTACTAACATGTGCTGTCTCTGCCAAAACAAGTTCGTACATATGCACAAAAGCAGCCAGTTGTACAAGTCAAGTATGGATCCCTCACGCTCTGATTCGCCCTCAACAGATACTGCAAATGTGTCAGACGACTCTCAGGACTCGCACAACTTTGAAAAGGTGGAACTTGACATCGGAACAACTGCCCCTGGGGTCCTTGTGAGAACGCGGGCAACATTAACTGCTGTCGACGTTGCAAAAAGCTAAAAGGCTCTCAATCGGGTCCCGAAGGTGAGGTCGGATTTTGGGATAGCTATATGACAGCTAATGGAACGTACACTATCTGATGCAGGTTGTGTTGATACAAAGAGAGGATTGTCAATTCTGATGAGTGGTATTATGATCTTGATATTTGGGTAGTAAGCACTAGTTCTATAGGGAATGTTCTGGATGTGAACATTGGAACGTTGACGTGTTGACAATATACCCGTAGAGGCTTTGATTTCATCGAATCATTCACACATGCCTCGAGACTGTATCTAGACCATCAACACAAGGTAGGCAGCTTCCTTGAACTTTCCTTGTCTACTGGGATATGCTGACTCCTCACGACCCAGCACCTTGCACAAGTCCCCTAGAGCACCATCCCAACGCTGCCGTGTTCCCAATGCCCACTTACCCTTCGCGAGATCTCCTCGTCTTCTTCCCTCCTCCTACTCTCGTCTGTCGTCCGCACTCCTCTGAGCCATGTCAGCAGTTGCTGACATGCACTGGGCGTTTGCGCATGGCGTTCGTGGTGGAGCTCCAGCCCATCATCTGCAAGCTTGGTTGAACCCGGTTCGAACGCGAACCGGACCTCCCGAACGCGTTCAGTGACGTTCGGTCCAGGGTTCGACCAAACAGCTAAACCGAACCTATGGTTCGGTTTGGCGTTCGGAAAATTTGGCCCAAGAACCGGACTGAACTGGACTTCGGCAGCACTACTACGTGCGGTACTGTAATTTCGGAATGTTTTTACAATTGTGTCCACCTCGCACGTTGATGCTTTCTGTTTAGGATAGACATGAACGCCAGAAGATCCAGATATTGCCGCTGTCAATATTATGGTTCTCACCTCATACGTCTGTGCTTTTTGTTCTGAAAGGCATGAACATACAGACATCACCACTATCGAGCTGTATTTTGTCGCCGCGCATGTCTATGGTTCGTGTCTGAGACGGATATGAGAATTCGACGTTACAGATATCACCACTCTCGAGCCGTGCTGCGTCACCTCGTACGTCCATCCTTTGTTTCTGAGATGAACATGAGAACTAAACGATACATATATCAAGGCTTTCGAGTTGTATTCCGTCACCTCGCACATCTATGTTTTCCGCCTAAGTTGAACATGAGAACTAGAAGGTAGAGGTATCGCCCTTATTGCGCTATGTTCCGTCACCCCGTACGTCTATGCCTTGTGTATGAGACGGATATGAGAACCGAATGATACAGATGTCACCATTCTCGAGCCGTGCTGCGTCACCTCATACGTCCATCCTTTGTTTCTGAGATGACCATGAGAACTAAACAATACATATATCAAGGCTTTCAAGTTGTATTCCGTCACCTCGCACATCTATGTTTTCCGCCTAAGTTGAACATGAGAACTAGAAGGTAGAGGTATCGCCCTTATCGCGCTATGTTCCGTCACCCCGTACATCTATGCCTTGTGTATGAGACGGATATGAGAACCGAATGATACAGATGTCACCATTCTCGAGCCATGCTGCGTCACCTCGTACGTCCATCCTTTGTTTCTGAGATGAACATGAGAACTAAACGATACATATATCAAGGCTTTCGAGTTGTATTCCATCACCTTGCACATCTATGTTTTCCGCCTAAGTTGAACATGAGAACTAGAAGGTAGAGGTATCGCCCTTATTGCGCTATGTTCCGTCACCCCGTATGTCTATGCCTTGTGTATGAGACGGATATGAGAACCGAATGATACAGATATCACCACTCTCGAGCCGTGCTGCGTCACCTCGTACGTCCATGCTCTGTTTCTGAGACAAACATGAGAACTAGAATATTAGTCGCTCCGCAAATCCATGCTTTCTAGCCTGCGATGGGAACATGACAGGAAATACGAATTGTGCTGCATTTTCTCACTTCGGTCTGAGGTTCACACTGTTTGTATGGCGAACCAGCAATTCAATTGACATTTGAATCATCTACTCAAGTTTCACACCAGGAGAAGTATGTTTCAATCATCATGGTATTAAAATGGCAAGCTACTATTGTAATTTGGTAATTAATGACCAACGGCGACACTGAATATACAACCCTCGGAGAGCAGCTGTCGAGGTGGGCTGGCAAGACCATCATTGTAGAAGTCGTACCGGGATGATAAATGAACTAATCGGAGTCAAAGAGGGCATCATCCAGTTGTGCCCGCTGCCTCGCAAGAGCGTTCACGGACATGTTGGACATTGCCGTGTCGCTAATTTCTGCACGGCGACTTGTGCCGAAGACTTTCCTGAGATAACTTAGGGATTGTTCATTCTGTTTTACAAAAACGCACCTCGTCCACCATGTCAGTAGTCGACTGACATTGCACTGCGCTACTCGACCGGGGGCTCGTTCAAAGAAGTCTACAATATTGCGCCAGAATTGGATGTAGTCGAACTCCCCATCAACTGAGCGCCATGAAGTCACAGAAGAGAGTGCAAATCGTAACTGTAAGATCACATATTGTTAGTACTTGGGAAGGGAATGAAGAAAAAACAACTTACTTGACATGCTACATACGCGATTGAACGGGGTGAGACTTTATGCATCTTAATGATCTGCGCTACATGCGTCTTCACTTTCTTGCCGGAAGAATCCTTTTGGGCACGTCTGTTGTTTTCAATGACATTGGCTCCATCGCCATCACCATCAACGTCTTTTGCAGAGGAAGGAGAGGTAAAAATAGCTTTGAAGGCCTGCCGAAAGTGAGATGTCGTCAAGCTACTCAGTAGGAAAGATATACCTGAACCAAAAGAGTGCTTTTGAATAGACCTTGTTCTAAATTGTTCTGATCGGCGGTATATTTTTCATACAGGAATATTGGCCAGGACATTTCTGTTACGATATAGCCATCTACACGATCCCTAATCCCTGCTTTGATGCTGATGAACAAGTTAGGATCGCTGAATCTTGAGTACAATACAACTTACATTGGGTTTTGCCAGTCCAGCTCTGTTGGACAGAGAAGTCTGCCACAAACATCGTGGACAAATCCACGGCAGTGTTTATCCTCGCGATCGACTGGGGGATTAGGCTTGAATTCGCGATTCACCCAATCGGGGACGAGGCTCTTGAGTTTCGAAGTGTCGTCCCCTCGAGCACTGTCGGCCCCCTGCCTGAGCTGGACGACGACTTAACACGAGGTCAATTATTCAGACTGCTGAAGCACACCTTTTTTAGCATTTGCACGTACTCCTCGTATTCCAACTCTGAAGTTCTTTCTTGAAGCCACGGGACGACATTGCCAAGGGTAACATATCCTGTTTGCAATCGATCCTGGCTGTATTAACAAACCCTTGAGTACTACTATTATTGTTGCGACCTTGAAGACGCAGGAGTAGATGACTTACTCAATGGTGACATCGTCGTTTTCGGTTTCGCACCTCCTGTCGTTCTCGCCGATCAAGTCTTCAATGGAATCATATAAGGTGACCATGCGCCTGATAGCTCTTCCCTGGGACATGTAGTAGCTTGTGACCCTGACAATAGTTAGCGAGCCGGACTAGATAGATTTCAATGGAACCTCTACCTTTTTTTCATCGCATGCCCCGCCTCAAGGACTTGTAGCTTCTCTTCCAAGGTAGCGATTTTGCGCCTCTGTCGAGCACTCTCAGATGTCGTCACCGCCGTGGACTGTGCCAAAGACCGTTGGGACGGCGATGGAGGTTGGGAGCCGTCCATCGTCTGAGACATGAATGTTCAGGATAAGCAGGAGAAGGAGTGTGAGGGTAGGAGGATGAAACTGACCGGATACAGCGCCCGCTTTATATGATGCGGCCATCCAGCCTAGTCGGTAAAGGTAACTGTCCTGATGGACAAATACCTATAAGGAAACATTGTAATGTCACCACAAGAAACGGCGATTGCCCAAATGCATATAGTGCCATTTGGGGAAATCTCGATGTAGCGGAAAATCAAGTTCCTTTTGAGTGACATTGGCAAAATTTGAGTTAGTGCAAGGAACATAGTGGTTTTTTCGCTTCCGAGTCTGGTTGAGGCTGACACTTCAAGCGAAAGTTAAGCATTGGTGCTACGAGCATCACTAGGGTGCGGGATGACTTGTTGGGCGAGCTATAAGCGGGCAAATCAGCAATAGTCCTCGAAAACACTGACACAGATACCAAAGTTGACTAGCTCGGGAACAGCATCGTTGGCTAGTATTGCATCCAAAAATGCCTTCGTGATCTTCGATGTGAATGGTGGTGCTACGATGTTCTGTTCTGCTACCAGAGATACGCCCGATCCGCTGTCTGTCGAGACACCATCCGCGATTTTGAATGCTGACGTTCAAGGTGTCCTTTGGCGAGCAGTCGACAGGGTCGGTGTTATAGAAGGTTCCATTGGGGAATCTCTTCTGCATGAACCCTGCGATAACAGCGTCAGGATCGACGTCCCTATTACTACATCGACCCAACAAACCTTGGTATCCATCACTGTACACAGTTGCATCCCAGACATTGCGGTACCACTGTAAAGTTTGCGATCAGTGATTTTTGAAGCCGATATTTGCTCACATATGATCGGTTGGTGTAATATTCAACATTGTCTGTTTCGCCAAGCACTTGAGCCACCTGACGAATACCGAAGTCCTGGAATGCATACTGGAATGCATACAGCCGGGTCATGAGATCGTAACGCCAGCATTGATAATAGAGTATTCACCTCAAGAGTTCTACTTCCCTCCCTGGTCTGTCTACCGGTACTCCCAGTGTCTAGAACAGCAAAAGGTACACAAGAAAATCGCCTGCAAGTCTAATTCAGCGCTCATATTTAATATGCTATCAACGAAGTCACGCACTTGTACACATTCACCTGCCTGCCCATTATATTCCATTCGGGCGGATTCACCTGCCCGTCCGCGACAAGCGCGGCATACAAGTCGTCGAGATTGATTCCCAGCGCTTGCGCCTCACTGTGATAGTTCACCGCAAACTGTGCGACGATGCTGTCACCGCTTGACCTGCCCTGTGTCCACCCAGGAAGATTGTTCGCGTGGCATTCCGGCATCCAGCCGAGTTTACGCCAGCCATCGATGTAGTTGTCCACGATTTGTGCGAATTCGACTGGGGAGTGCTAGTGAAGAGCCATGAGGGGGTAAAATGTCCGGAACTGCATATGTGGGTGAGTTAAATTCTGACATCACATCATTGTTGCTCACCGTATCCCAGCTACAGTAAAGAGAGTCAAAGTAGAATGATGTCGTGTTCGCAAATGCGCCTTAAGTTTCTGCAAAAACATGGTTAGTTCAACTTCGTTACGATGGTTTACACCTACAGGAGTCAATGACGCTCGGTACAGCGAAGAATAAAGCATCTCCGTCACATTAGGGAGCGTGTTTACAACATCGATCTTGATCTTGCTGAGCTTCTCTTGCCAAAGAGCCTTGGACGCCTTCTGGATTTCCTCAAAGGAACTTGTGCCAATTTCCTCCTCGGCATTCACACAGGCCTGGTCCGTCGATACGAATGAAATACCCACACGAAGGATCACTTCCTCTGGGTTACCCTCATATGAGAAGAGTGCACCTGATTGGTAGGGTGTACCGCCTATCAAGTTCTGAGAGTCCTTTTGCGTCGAGACCGTACCTGATGAGCGTATTGTCACTTAAATTATGACAGCAGTGCGCAGTGCTCACATAAACAATTCGAGATGAGCGAGGTAGAACGTGGTAGAAGGCGTGGAAAGATCAGCAGTGAATGATTCGTGTAGTTTGCGTCTGGAAAACTTGATGCTAGCCTATAGATGCACGAGCGATAGTAGAACACTGTTAGTAGCACATTGTCTTTCAACCAGGACAAGCCCACCTGCATGTCCTCTCGTGCACCGTTTGCCTGCCCAGCTTGGTTGCTCCCGCCTATATCGCAGACCAGGTCTGGGACGAGGAAATGTCATAGGGATCTCCTCGGTCCCAGTGTTCAGTGGAGAAGAGACGATGACGCAAATGGGAGGGACGACGCGCGCGGGGGCTCAAAGGCAAGGTATTTCATAAACTTAAGCAGTTACAAAGGGAATTCTGGCATAGACGGACTGGTTCCGAACGTTGCTTCTGCTGGTAACTGAGCGAAAAAGCCGAGTTGGAACAGGCAACACATCGCAAGTAGAGCATGTATATCACGTACAGAATGTAAATGACCAGGTAGCGAATCTCGAAGAAAAAAAACAACTAGCTAGCACGAAAACATTGAAGTGACTATGGGGCAGGTACAACCGGAGGTTTTAGAAGATTGCGGATATCCATCAATAATCCTTCAAAAAAGAGCCGTTTATCAGGATCGAACCGACCAATTATGTATATGAGGCTGTCGTAGTAAGATGCGTTTTCCTCAGCCACAAACTCAGCGGCTATAAACAAACCTGTTGAATACTGCCTCAATAGCCACCTGCATAACATTCCTCCAGCAGCTAAAACGTTCGTAATGCACGTTTTCCACTTGTCTGAATCATCAAATAATATGAATCTGTGGTATTGCAGCTCAAACAGAAGAATTTCAACCAGTCTGATGATGGTGGAATGTGCGAAGGGTACGTGGAAGGGCTGGATGCGCCCATCGCTCCCGCACAGCTGACATGGCATGTTAAACGGAGAAAAGCTGAGTGAATTTTCACTCACATCCATTATACCGTCGAGGAACGAGTCATTGAATAACAGCGATCATATAGTATTGATGCGGTGTGCTATCAGCGCGTCCCCGCGCTCGGAAATCACGAGAGAGAGATCATACGCCAATAGGACTGAGAATCGCGCCACCGTCTCGAAATCTTTTAGGATGGTGGTCACAGTGCCCTTCAGTCTCTGAATCTCTTCAAAACCTTCTATACGTTCTTTCCACAGGTTAAGCTCCGCTGGTTTTCGTCGATAAGTTACTAAACAGAAAATAGAAAGAGAAAAATACCATTGTTGTGCCTAGCGACCGCAGCGGAAAGCGCATCGTTCGCCATCCGAGTCAAAACGGCGTCGACAGGGAAAAACGTAGTTTCAAAGATGAGCCTCACCATGTGTACCTCAGCATCCGCCTTCACTTCTTGGATCAACTGCGGTTGTAATTGTGTGCCCGCTGGCATGGACGGCGATGGTGAATGGGGTGTCATGGGTACGGAAGGATGAACTGTGGCATTTCGGACATACTCCGAATGATCGCGCCCCGCATGTCTAGCCCCGCGGTGGATCTTGGCGTCAGTGGCGTCGAGGTCAGGGTCAGGGTCAGGAAGCATTTGGAACTGGTCATCAGACTGACTGACGCCCTGCTCGAACAAATGAATGGGAGCCTCGTGACACGGGGGCAGATAATGATTGGGCGTGTCAGCCTGAGGTAGATTTTGTATTGGCCATACTAAGTGGCTACCATTGTCGTAGTTCAAGCTGTCCAAGTTGCTGTGATGCTCTGGAAGCATCGTGATGTTGTGATCAGGCTGGATGCTGCCATCATCATCAGGCTCGTTTGGAAAAGACTCATTACTGCCGCTCGCCGGTAGCCAATCATTGTGCAATGGTGACCAGGTTAGCAGGTCATCATCCGAGCCTTCGTTGGGCCAATCAGCCATAGAACTAGTAAAGTCCAGCGACTGCTACTAGTACTAGTCAGAAACACTGTCAAGAACGCAGTATTATGAGATCATGCGTACCTGGTACTGTTAGAGTCTGAGTCTGAGTCACGTTCGAAGCTTGAAGTGCAACAGCGATGGTGGTAGTAATAAGTTGAGTTGAGGGTTATTAGTACCGCAACTTGAGGTGCTAAGGCCAACACCATTTGAATGAACTACATTCGCAAGTCAGCTTATCATGGTTTGATTATTAGTCAAAAAAACGAGTGTAAACCGACTTTTACTTACTCTTACGTCGTCGTCTCTCCTGAATGAATACTGATTATCGCGGCATTGTGGTGTTCATTCGCTGACTCCGAAGGGGACATCACAGGACATCACCTTACCAATTTGGCCAAGCGGTCTCGGCCAGAGGACAAATCAGGATTTACGAACTAGGCATTGGGCAAATAAAGCAACTTCTATTCCTTTCAATTGGTCTCGTATCAGAATAGGCAGTCTAACTAAGACTATTGGAGTAACGAGTAATCGAATTCCTTTTACAGCCGTTCGCCCAAAACAATGTTATCCAAGCGTAGCCCAATGCGTCAGAAATCAAACACGAGTCAGATGTGCCCTGCTACTTTTCCGAAGAATAATCTTGGCCCCACAAGCTCCGAAAAACAGGGTACGTGCGTCACGTCGCTTCCAGCAGCAGTTAAGACATTCAGTGTATAAGGTTAAGCACCTCGCCGTCGTGTGTTACTACTGACTGCCCACTATGCCCGACTTGCTGTCTCCCGCCGCCTATCAATACCACACCTGGTGTGACTGAGCGAAAGCAGGAAGTAGCGGGAGGCCTTTGGAACTCGGAGGCCACACTCTGGCGTGGGGGTCGGAGTCAGCGCAAGGTTTCGAGGGTTTCGAGGCTCGGAGGTAGCGCCAGGCCCCACGAGGTTGTAGTTGGTCTCATGGGTGACACAGGAGGATGCAGGCTGGAGGTTATTCGGCTTAGTAAATAGCAGCACAGACTAGCAGTACAATCAATCGTCCATACCTGGGGGAGATGAGGTTAAGGCTTAAGACATTGACGCCGGATGACTCGGTGACAACGGATATTGCTGGCAGGAAAATATTAATAAGTGTGGTGGAGGGAAGGCGGGCTTTGACGGAGAACGACGATGGTGGCCATACGAGAGTGTGGGCGCCAAAAGCACACCCTCAATCACGGAGAAGGACGAGGGCAGTGAAAGTGACGGATGAGTGAAGTTTGGTGCGGTGGAGGGCGCACGCCGCCACATGCACTGATGAAACTTCACTTGGGAGCTAGATGAGCACGCATGGTGGGTACTCTGGACAACTAGTAGAGCGATAGGTGATAACTCAACGTTCAACTCCGAGTCGGGTAGTAAACTAAGTTGCTTGAGGTTCAGGTAGCGCCATTCATGAAGACGAATCAACTTTTTGACACCGTTCAAGTTCGAGAACATCTCTGCCGGTTTGGGATGAAGTCTGGGAAGCACGGACCTAGGAAGCAGCACACCCAAGCGGAGTAGGAAAGTTGCTGTCACTGTTTCTCATGCTTGCTCATTGTCCGTAACAAGTGCCCCCCGTGTGTTGGGAGCCTTTTTGCTGTCATACAACAACACGGTGAGCTCGCCGCTATGTCATATATTGATCTTTGTCTGTTCTTATGTTGTTCAACGATGACATCATCCGGCCTCTCTGGTAGCTGCCCCGACTCGGATATACTGCCCCCCTCAACAACCGACTTTCTCTAGGAGATGGGTGGGCAGACTTGAGGTGGGTCACGAACATGCAACGTTCCAGCGAGATCTTAGGCGGGGCGGGCACGCCGGCAGGATGGTTGATTAGCATGGCCGTTCGAAACATCGAGCGGGGTTTAAACTCTGCTGGGATCGTTGTTAACTGCCATCGTGTCCCAGACTTTCGCCTGTAGTGACTGTGGCCCAGACATTGTCGCAGACCGACCCACCTGACCTCTAACACGTTGATATTGGAACACAGGTTCATTCAGTTGGTGTGTAATTCTACGTGTCTTGAATGATGATCGTGCAGGATTTGCCTCCGGAACACGTCTGTAAAATTCTCAAGGACTATGGTGTTATGAGCAATCGCAAGTTTTGCAATGATAAGCATGTCCACCTTGACGCGTTGAAATATTCTGCGTTGTTCCTCAAGCTATCGGGTAAGTCTGAGTCAGAGGTCTTTGAAGTCTTCATCTTCCGAGTTGATGTACTGATATTTTGAATTCTAGTGTTCTTCAATAACTACTTCGTTCCGGTTGCCACTTCACTGCCCCTCACCAAACTTGACTATATCAAGGACCGTCTCCCACTCAGTACCAGTTTTCTCCCTGCAGATGTGCTTCGCTGCTGGAGCAGGACAAGTGAGCAATATATTCTCTTTGTCAGAGTTATCGCCATCGGAGTTAGCTTGGTCCATCTTCCTCTTCCGACTCTAACAAGTGGCGGTACGACTCGGAGAAGCCTGAGCTCGTGTAACTACTTCACCACCTACACGATTGCCTTCGGCTTTCTGATTGCTCGTCATCAGTACCCTTAAATAACACGCGAGTGAAGAAACTCGCCATCTCTTCAGATTTCTTCCGACCAATCATCCCCAAAGGCAGGCCCTCAGGGAGCACATCTGACAATGAGTGGGCTACGAGAGGGTCTGTCGCAGTTGGATTCAGTTCCCAGACCACTGACACGTCCTCGGACACGGAGAATTCAGGTACACGATGGAGTTGGGCCTTCGTATCTTCGATCTGAGGGGGCTGATTAGTAATTGCATGAGGATAATTTGTGTAGGAAGACATATTAAGAAGCTTGCGTCGATCTGCCAATTCAATCTTTCACTCAATTGTCTCTTATAACCTGGATGAGTGGTACTACCTTAAGGACTCCGAGATCTATTCCCATATTTTGTAAGCCAAATGTAGTACGGTAGACTTGTTACCATATTAAGAAAAGCAATTTACAATTCAGTGTGTTCACAATCGTCATTCGCAAATTCGGTAAGTTCTCAAGGCCTAAAGGGGCAAACAAAAGTGGCAAGCACCTAGCTATAGAGGGAAAACTGTTTACCGTAGTCATCTCGCCTGATCTGGAATTCCGATACAAATCTCAAAGGGGAAGAGGAACTCCACGAGTACCGTATCTCCACATGTCGATTCATTCTCATCCAACAAGTTGCATCGAGCTCGCACATCCTCACTTGTACTTACTACCATTGGTCTTTACTACCATTGGTCTTTACTCCCACCCACCACCTGTCAAGCCGCTGTCGTTTTTTGCTCTTACTTACCACTCCTTTTCATTACTAGTACGCACTATAGTAATTTCAGACTACATAATTCAGCGAATGAATTTTTTGTTTTTTTGTAGTAATTGAAAAAAAGAAAGAAACGAGCTAAAGCTTCGATTCTCATTCCAGTTCTTTGCACCGTCCCCGTCACGATTGAAAGTTGCTGGCTAATCCAGTTCTCGGTCAGATCTGGCATAAGCAAGAATATACTATAAGGTGTTGGGCTGGTCCAAGCGATAGCTAGTAGCCCGGGGATGTCACGGTAGTACCTACTTTGTTTTGACACAACAGAGCCATGCATCTGTTGCCATCCGAGTCACCGTGACATTTTCCCCAACTGCCAACTTCACGTTCGATCGCACCTGAACGGGATGGATCATCATAAGTTCTAATGTGATTTCTGTGCACTCTGATCAAGCTCACTTCATCAAACAAAGACAAGTATTACATTCCGAGAAATGCGAGCCACATGATTGGGTTTAACAAAGAAGGGCTGTTCCGTACAGTGCATAATGATGTCTGAAATTCAATGGGCGATCGAGAACTACTACAGCGGGAGCTTCAAAGTTTGAGCAAACAGAGAATGAAGGATGAGCGTCGAATATATGATATTCGACAAGAGTGATTCTACATTGAAGAAAACGGATAAATAACTGTATCGTATAAAAGCCGATGAACTTTATCGTAGGATGATTGGCCGAATATAATCTGTTGTGCAGGGTCAATGCGAGCTTTATGATAGAAAATCAATGAGAATCACCTCAGTCATCGGACTTCGTGGATATCTCCGAAATTCCACGAACAATGCCGGAATCGTGGACACCCGAACTCGAGGCACTTGCGTCCGAGTCTATGGGAGATGCAGGGGAGTTGTCTTCAATAGCTCCAACATAGTGCTCGCGAGCAAGATGCTCGAGGTGATCAAACTGTTCATCTGTAGCGCTGTACAATGATTTATCCTGACTATATGCGGCAATGGCGAAGGCCAAGCGACTTTGGAGCTCCCCCGAGTCCAGGTCAGAATTGGCAAGCGTTTCAAGCGAAGCAAGGAGAGGTTCAGAAGTGGCACTGGCATATATTCTAGCCTTGTCGTTGTGAATTATGTGGGCAAGCCTCTCGTGTCGTCTGAGAACCTCAATTTCCCATGCGGATGCCAGAGCACACATGCGCTTCCACTCAAGGTCAGCTTCCTTCGTAAGGACAGCTTGAGCAATGGCCTCGCAGGACATGTGTTTCAAGCCATGCTCAGCTAAAACTTTGCCCTGACATGACGTCTATCAGAAATAATGTGTGCATAAACGTATATTCACTTACTCTTTGAACATCTACTGGGCCCATATCACTGGGCCCAATGTACTTTTCAGCAAAGCGGAGCTCCATGGTCCTGGGACGGTTCCGGTTGTAAGGCTTATACTTCTCTTTTGCGCGCTTTACAACATGATTCAAGTGCCTGATTACAGGAGGGAGAGATGTGGGTGCGTTTGTATCATCATCCAAAAAATCATTGGTGATGGTAGGGGATGATGATGGTGGACTGGGTCCTATGTGTGCGGTTGGCGAAGCATCGTAAGTCCTGGGCAAATTGACAGCGCCGGCCTGCTCAAATGTCTTTTGAAGACAGGTGTCGGAATAAAAACCAGGAGTGGCATTCCCAGTTTCATGGTCGAAACTCAATCTTCTGGTAGAATCGGCGAAACGTGAGGGAGGGATAATACAAGCGTGCATTTCTGCGGGGCGGGCGAGGGTTGTTCACTCAACCTTAGCGTAGTGACAGAATCACGACAAGAGTTGAGACGGTTGAATGCCGAGATACCAGGCTTATGAAGATTTGCTCCTCAGTCCAAGTCCCTACTATGGTATATCATATGGCACTATATGGTCGTCCGCTGAAACTTCTTTAGGCAACAGTTTGACACATGTATTTTGATCGAACCTGGCACCTCAGTCAACAAAAAAAAACTCCATATATGCCCAGGCTATTACTGCTATTGGATTTCGGACTCTGAAAAATCACATACAAGGAAGGAAGATAGTACTACCTCGTTAAGGACTCCGAGATCAGTCACCGATATTCCCATATTCTGTCAGCCAAATGTACTACTAGTACTGGCAGGAGGTAATACGTCTCCTGTTGACTTACTAAATCCAGACTAGTAAGCCCACCAACTACATTGCCCAGAGGAATGTGTTTTCTGAAGATCTGAAGTAAGACGAAGATGACAAGCCGAATCATGCCCCGGTCTTTGATTGGTTCGGAATGATCAGATGAGGCATCCTCACCTTCGGACGAGGCATCCTCTGAGCCTTCAACTATACTCGGAATAGTCAGATTGGAATTTGAAAATAAACGCCACGTGACCCATCTCACGCTACGCGAGCTTGACTGCTGCGGCAGGGTCGGAAGTCAAGCGCTAACTGCTTGAAGGCAAAGTGAAACACTGACCTCTCTGCCTCGCTACATTTCGTCACGATTCATGAAGCTATTGATGATTTGGTTCGTAAATCTCCCTTTTGATAACATATTCACTTCAGCCTATTTTGTGCCTCCGTTCGACTGGTATGCACTTTTTTTCAAAATCTGGGAACCTGGCTTATTCGAACTTGCATCCAGAGTTAACTAAAATCTCGAAAACTGCTGCTGACAGAGCGGTGGAGTGCAAGCGTAAAGACGAGCTTGGGATCCCATCTTTTTCATTGCTGCATTCTGTAAGAACTTCAGAGGACCCATACGCTGGTTATTCGAAACCATGTCAATATCCTAGTGGGCCACTATCCCGTTACCAGAAGCTCATGCGACAAGGGAGCGAAAAGCTTCAATACCATTATATGAAACACTTTAACGATATTATCGTTGAATGGTACGTTTTTGCTGTCTATCCTAGATTGCTACCCACTAAAACCCTAACTCAGAACTGTACACGTGCCTCTGAGAGCAGGAGCTAATCATTTTGGTAAGTCAAGCTACATGATTTCTGGCTGTGTGGAATTCGCTGTGAAGGACATAGACTTGCTAAAGGAGCTGCACAATGAACTCTCAAGGCACGAGAACGCCAGGGCGAAATACAAAGGTGAGACGCAATACGTTCATATTCACACGTATTGGCTGATCCTTCGACAGCCGTCTATCAGCGGCCGGATGCAGACATGTACTTCTCGATTGCACTGACCACAGTGCTACCAAATAATAAGGGTGGTCAATCCTTCGGTATGCATTCTAGTTATTGTGTCGTTGATGCTTGAAATCTAACTACTTAACACTTTGTATGTCAGCCAAAACTCATCCTTACGGTCCGCGAGTGTGCACGTGCGCATCTCACTAGCCGTAATGATGACCGCGACGACTGCAAATATAGACGCGTGTTCCCAATCAAGCACAATGATTGAACTTGAAGGTATCCGTATTCTCCAATGTGCTTCATGACCATCTTTTAACTTGGTTCCTGTAGCAGACCATCTCAGGATAAAAGCGTCCATCAGAAGTTAGAACGTGCTGGACTCTTGCGTAGTTCTCGATCATGCAAGTCTTTCGATATTGCCCGATGTCATCCAGCAATGCTTGTATATTCCTCGCATTAACACAATAACTGCTCTCAGGCCGCTCCAACAACAATGCAGTGCCATATCCAAGGTTCCCTAATCAAAACATCATGATTTATTTCCTGTCGACTCCTCCGGATCGTACTCCCAGCCCACGCAAGGTCCTCATCAGAGATGCAACATGAGATAAATATGTAAGTTTCATTGAGCTTCTCCATGGATCTTGATAACACTGCTCTGTAGCGCATCGCTAATACTATCAGCGGGAAGAGTGAATTTAGCGCAGCCATCCAGCAAACAAGCTCACACTTCTACCACTGGTATCAATGCGCCACCGAAAGGTACAAGAATTCTGGTATTGTGGGGGGGAGCCGCACCTGTGACCTTGCATACCGCAAGTACAAATTCTCAGGCTGAAACTCACAGACTCGCCACTCCGCTCGGCACTGAAAGTATTGCGTAGCTCAGCTTCTTTCCAGGTGCTTCCCGCGTCTCACACGATGAGGACTAATTAGCCCTGTTGTTCTTTGCTGTCGCTCAGCCTCGTGATTCTGAGACTAGGTACGTAGCTTTAACTTGGCTGCACTGTGTTTTATGTCATAGATCCGCGAAACTATATCTGGGCCGGGACCTTAAAGGACTATCAGGTACTCAAAGCGAGCCGGACGTTAATAAATGAATTCGCGAAAATGATACACGAGTCAAACTTGGAGCCAATTTGAAATGGTGATAACGATATGATGGTTTGTCCCCGGCCCGATAGTAGCAATCCAACCCAGATGTCAAGGCTTCTCACCCAGCCCCAGGATAGTTCTGCATCATACGCCTAAGCTTCACTTCTGGAACCTTCGCCTGAAATTCAATAGCATATGGGACATTTGGCATAAACATTTTCGTGAACCCCATGTCATCCTGTGGCTTCGTAGGATCCAGACTGAGCTGAAAGGCCCAAAGAATAACACATATTACAGTGACCTATTTCCGTATAATACGAGGGAACGGACGTGCATAATATCCCGTATGATACGGGCCAGCGGACCATGGGCCCATGATCAAAATATCCTCGACTATGACGGATGGGCCGGGAGGCAAATTATTCCCGATGGAGGCGGGTGGGCCCATGCAGGGGATATATAGAGTAGATGAGTGGGCCGATGTACATGAATATTAGGTAGACGGGTGGGCCGAGGTAGTTGGATATTATGCAGATGGGTGTATTAAGGTAGATGTGTATGAGATAGATGGGTAGGTACTTGTTATCACATTCACGGGTGGGCCCAGACACATATTAAATTAGACGGGTGGGCCAAGGGTATTATACAATATTGTATTATATGGGTGGGCCCAGACGCATATTAATTAGACCGGTGGGCCGAGGGTGTTGTATGGGATGTTGTATTAGACGGGTGGGCCGAGGGTGGTATAAAATATAGATGGGTGGGCCCATGTGTATCATAATTGTAAACACGATGGAGCTGAGGTAGTTGTACATCAACCAAATCAGAGGAGGTAATAAAATCAAAGTTACCAAGTTCCTGGAGCAGCAGGTGATCTCCTGACATGGCCTTTGATGGTGCACAGGTTGTCTTGCAAAATTTGGAATCCGGGGTGCGAAGCTTGTGTTACCCTATGAGAAGCCAAGTTCCGATTACCAACCTTTGGGTCAACCGTACTCAGAGGAGGTAATAAATCAAAGTTCCTGAGTTCCCGGAGCAGCAGGTGATCTCCTGACATGGCCTTTGATGGTGCACAGGTTGTCTTGCAGAATTTGGAATCCAGGGTGTGAAGCTTGTGTTGCCCTATGAGATGCCAAGTTCTGACCACCCAAATTTGGGTCAACCATACCGACTTCCAAGTTCCGGGACCCGGGAGTCGACAAATGAATATCTGATAACCATCACACTTCCAATCAGGTAGTATTTCATTGAGCAATGAATCATCCAAGGGGTCTCTTATCAGACTCGGTAGTCAATATAGGCAAATGATAATGAAAACATGAAAGTTGTTATTATGCTATTTTTCAAACCCAAGACCCTGAAACCCATTGTTCAACATGTCCATTTTTCACTCACTGCACAAATCACCAAGTTTCGAGTGCCAAAGCGTGAAACTTGAAACCCAGTGTGCAACATGTCCATTTTTCATGTACATTACACAATTCATTGAGTTCCGAGTGCCAAGTGCCGAAACCCGAACCCCGAGACCCGAAAATATGTATGCAACATTTCCATTTTTCACTTGTTGCACAAATCACTGAGTTTCAAGTGCCGAAACCCAAAACTCGAAACCCGGCATGCAACATGTCCATTGTTCAATTATATTACACAAGTCATTGAGTTCCGAGCTCCGAGGGCCAAAACCCGAACCCCGAGACCCGAAAATATGTACACAACACGTCCATTTTTCACTCATTGCACAAATCACCGAGTTTTGAGTGCTGAAACCCAAAACTTGAAACCCGGCATGCAACATGTTGATTTTTCATTTACATCACACAAATCATTGAGTTCCGAGGTCCAAGGTCCGAGACCCGAACCCCGAACCCCGAAAATATGTGCACAACATGTCCATTTTTTACTTGTTGCACAAATCACCGAGTTTCAAGTGCCGAAACCCAAAACTCGAAACCTGGCATGCAACATGTTGATTTTTCATTTATATTACACAGATCATCGAGTTCCGAGCTCCGAGGGCCGAAACCTGAACCCCGAGACCCGAAAATATGTACACAACATGTCCATTTTTCACTCATTGCACAAATCACCGAGTTTTGAGTGCTGAAACCCAAAACTTGAAACCCGGCGTGCAACATGTTGATTTTTCATTTACATCACACAAATCATTGAGTTCTGAGGTCCGAGGTCCGAGACCCGAACCCCGAACCCCGAAAATATGTGCACAACATGTCCATTTTTTACTTGTTGCACAAATCACTGAGTTTCAAGTGCCGAAACCCAAAACTCGAAACCCGGCATGCAACATGTCCATTTTTCATTTATATTACACAAATCATCAAGTTCCGAGTGCCGAGGGCCGAAACCCGAACCCCGAGACCCGAAAATATGTATGCAACATTTCAATTTTTCACTTGTTGCACAAATCACTGAGTTTCAAGTGCGGAAACCCGAAACTCAAAACCGGGTGTGCAACATGTCCATTGTTCAATTATATTACACAAGTCATTGAGTTCCGAGCTCCGAGGGCCGAAACCCGAACCCCGAGACCCGAAAATATGTACACAACATGTCCATTTTTCACTCATTGCACAAATCACTGAGTTTTAAAGTGCTGAAACCCGAAACTCAAAACCCGGCATGCAACATGTTGATTTTTCATTTACGTCACACAAATCATTGAGTTCCGAGTTCCGAGGGCCGAAACCCGAACCCCGAGACCCGAAAATATGTGCACAACATGTCCATTTTTCACTCACTGTACAAATCACTGAGTTTTGAGTGCTGAAACACGAAACTCAAAACCCGGCATGCAACATGTTGATTTTTCATTTACATTACTCAAATCATCGAGTTCCGAGTGCTGAGGGCCGAGACCCAAAGCCCGAAACCCAACATCATGTACACAACATGTCCATTTTTCACTCATTTCACAAATCACCAAGTGTCGAGTGTCAAAACCTGAAACCCGGTACTTCAAATGGACACAAATTGTATTTGTATGTATTATCCATTGGTGTAGGGCTCAAATAACCTGGGAATTGTATTTGTCAGTACTCGGTACTTGGGACTTGGGACTTGGGACTTGGTACTTGGTACTTGGTACTTGGCACTCAGTGATCGGTGGTCAGTGGTTGGTACTTGGGACTCGGTACTCGGTACTCGGTTCTCGGGACTCGGTACTCGGGACTTGGGACTCGAGACTCAGGACTTGAGACTTGAGACTTGGGACTCGGGACTCAGGATTCGGGACTCGGGACTCGGGATTCAGGACTCGAGACTCGGGACTCGGGACTCGGGACTCGGGACTCGGGACTCGGGACTCGGGATTCGGGACTCGAGACTCGAGACTCGAGACTCGGGACTCGGGACTCGAGACTCGGGACTCGGGACTCGGGACTCGGGACTCGGGACTCGGGACTCAGGACTCGGGACTCGAGACTCGGGACTCGGGACTCGGGACTTGGTACTCGGGACTTGGGACTCAAGACTCGGGACTTGGGACTCGGTACTTGGTACTCGGTGATTGGTGGTCAGTGGTTGGTACTCAAGACTCGGTAGTTTCTCCCTGATACCCACCAAAAAACCCACACCCACAAGGTGGGTGTGGGTATATCATGGGGTATGGGTGGGGGTAGTGCTACTCATACCCCGGGGTTCACCCACACTATTCCCTATCGGTACTCGGTACTCGGCACTCGGTGATCGGTGGTCAGTGGTTGGTACTCGAGACTCGGTAGTCAATATAGGCAAATGATAATGAAAAATGACAGTTGTAGTCCATGTCAAGGTGAGTGATTTGGTAGTCTTTCCTTGTCATTCAGCAAAACATCAGCAATAATGAAAAAATGAAAGTTATTATTATGCTTAACTCCTTACCAAAGGTTGTAGTCCAAGTCCAGGTGAGTGTAGTGGTAGTCTTTTCTTGTCAATTGGTTATCTTGTTACTCATTACGCAGTACTTGGTACATGGTAATTGGTACTCAGTATTTGGTTTTGATACTCGGTATCTGGGAATCAGTAGTCAGCTTAATCAAGGTTGTAGTCCGAGTCTAGGTGAGTTTATTTGTAGTGTTTTCTCGTCCATTGGTTACCATGTGACCAAGATATAAGCTAAAGAAATCCAAAACATCAATAATGACAAATGAAATACATGTGTGCAGTAAGTGAGTCTAAAGATAAAGAATGAATATTAATAGCGAGACTTGCACATTATGTCGAGATATCCAACATGACAAGCCTGTGATGTGATCAGAGACCTGGAATAACACCCATATACATCCATTATAATAGCTTAAAAGCTTAGAAATATTCATGAAGGATTGATGTAATGATAGGCAAAATGATGTGTGGAGAGTGACAGTAGACATCTTTTATATAAAGTCACATTTATATATGATTCAGGCCAAAAATATCATTACAAATATGTAGGATAGATTGTAAACTACCCAAGGAACCCATACTGCCTACTGCCCTGAGGGTAGGGGGTGGGTAGAAGGGATATAGTGAAAATATGAGTTGACCCAGCATTAACGTCCTACCACTGCTCAACTAACCATTTTCGATGCTTTGGGTCTTTGAAGTTTCCCACACTCAATTTCTTACCCATTTCACTTCCTCAGTACTCAATTCTTGGTTGATTTGTCTGTAAATTTATGTCTATGATACTTAAGATATTTGAAATGTACCCCAGGTTTCTGATTATGAAGATTCAATGTTTTGAAGGCATGGGCCCCTTATCAGGCAAAATGGCAAGTATGCACACTAGCTCACAAACTCCAGCCTATTGTGAGCTGATCTTGGTCATAAGAAGCAAGAATATAAGCTATGCTCATTATATATTAAAAGGTTGGATCATGGATGCAAGGGCAAGATACTGAAAATTGTGAAAAAATGTCACAAGTGCAATTGTCTATGCTTTGTTCCTGGAGAAGGATCCTGTGTGTCCTGGGCTGGTTATATGATATATCTACTCCGAATATGCTCAGGAATAGACTCCCTACAGTCCTTGAGGTCCAGCTTTACAGGGAAAAACCCCCAGCGGGTGAACCACCAGAAGAGGGGGAGGTACACTATACAATAAAGGATTACCCTATGGTCCTGAGCTCCTGATACATTGTTTCTATTGTTGAATAGATGATTGAGATATAATTCCAAAGTCTGTTCACCTAGAAATGAACACATAGGAACATATTTTGTATTTTTATGTATATATGCAATATCCATTTAAGCACCAAGTCTCAACTACTGATTACCAAGTCCCGACACTTGATAGTTGATAGTCAGTATTTGAGCTCCGAGTGCCAATATTGCCTACCAATATCTCAGTCAAATAATAACCAAACCAAGACCCAAGTTCCAAACCTGACTACCGAATACCAAATATCAGTACTCGGGACTCGGGACTATTGGCTGGAGTACCCAACTATTGATTCCCAGGTACCGAGAATTAGAACCAAGTACCAAGTACCTGACTACTGATTCTCGGGTACCAAGTATCAGAACCAAGTACCAAGTACCCGACTACTGATTTGAAGTACCGGGTTTCGGGTTTTGGCACTCGACACTTGGTGATTTGTGCAATGAGTAGATGGGCATGTGGCATACATGTTTTTGGGCTTCGGGTTTTAGGATTCTGCCCTTGGCACTCAATGATCTGTGTAATGTAAATGAATAATGAACATGTTGCACACTGGGTTTCGAGTTTCGGGTTTCAGCACTTGAAACTCGGTGATTTGTGCAACAAGTGAAAAATGGAAATGTTGCATACATATTTTCAGGTCTCGGGGTTCGGGTTTCGGCCCTCGGCACTCGGAACTCAATGAATTGTGTAATGTACATGAAAAATGGACATGTTGCACACTGGGTTTCAAGTTTCATGCTTTGGCACTCGAAACTCGGTGATTTGTGCAGTGAGTGAAAAATGGACATGTTGTGTACATATTTTCAGGTCTCAGGCTTTGGGTCTCAGCCCTCGGCACTCGGAACTCGATGATTTGTGTGATATAAATGAAAAATCAACATGTTGCACACTGGGTTTCAAGTTTCACGCTTTGGCAGAACTCGAAGTTGTTGATTTAGATATCACCCAAAACCTGAACACCCGAATGTCAAATTTTCAGTGCCGAACCCCCAACCCTGACTGCCGGGTGCTGAGTCCCGAAGTCCGGAACTCAGGATTTGACATTTGAGATGAACGAAATTTTTCAGACATGTTTGAATTAATCTACGTATATCTATAAACATTTCACTAACCCCTGAACCCTGAAAGATATTTTTGTTGTCTTACATACCAAATTCCGAGTTCCGAGTTCCGGGACCCCGGACCCCCGAAACCCGGCAGTCCACAATTTCGGAGTTCAGGGGTTGGTAAAATGTGTATGGATATATGAAGGGTTGGTTTAAACATTTTAAAAGATGTCTCATATCAAATGTCAAGTCCCAAGTTTCGATTTCCGGGTTTCAAGAGTGCTGAGTCCCGAAGCCCGGAGTCCCGAAACCCGGAGTCCTGAAACCCGGAAATCAAAACTCGGGACTTGACATTTGATATGAGACATCTTTCAGAAATGTTTCAATCAACCTTTCATATATCCATGCACATTTTACCAACCCCTGAACCCCGAAATTGTGGACTGCCAGGTCTCGGGGTTCGGGGGTCCCGGAACTCGGAACTCGGGAAATTTGGGGAGATCAATAAAATTTGATTTACCCATGTTGAAAATATATTTTTGTTCTACATACCGAGTTCCGAGTTCCGGACCCCCGAACACCGAGACCCGGCAGTCTCGGGGTTCGGGGGTCCCGGCACTCGGAACTTGGGGAGATTTGGGGAGATCAATAAAATTTGATTTACAATTGAGTTGATTGGCAAACACATTGACTTACCCATGTTTGAAATATATTTTTGTTTACACATACTGAGTTCCGAGTTCCGGGTTCCGGACCTCCGAACCCTGAAACCCGAGACCCGGCAGTCCACAATTCTGGGGTTCGGGGGTTGGTAAAATGTGTATGAATATATGAAAGGTTGAATGAAACATTTTTGAAAGATGTCTCATATCAAATGTCAAATCCCGAGTTTCAACTTCTGGATTTTGGGAGTGCCAAGTCCCGAAACCTGGAGTCTTGAAACCCGAAATTCGAAACTCGGGACTTAACATTTGATATGAGACATCTTTCAAAAATGTTTCATTCAACCTTTCATATATTCATACACATTTTGCCAACCCCTGAACCCCAGAATTGTGGACTGCTGGGTCTCGGGTTTTGGGGTTGGGGGGTCCAGAACTCAGAACTCAGTATGTGTAAACAAAAATATATTTCAAACATGGGTAAGTCAATGTGTTTGTCAATCAACTCAATTATGAATCAAATTGTATTGATCTCCCCAAATTTCCCCCGAGTTCCGAGTTCCGGACACCCGATACCCGAGACTCAAATTGTATTGATCTCCCCAAATTTTCCCAAGTTCCAAGTTCCGGACACCCGACACCCGACACCCGGCAGTCTCGGGTATCGGGTGTCCGGAACTCGGAACTCGGGGGAAATTTGGGGAGATCAATACAATTTAATTTACAATCGAGTTAATTGACAACACATTGACTTAATCATGTTTGCAATATATTTTTGTTTAGACATACCGAGTTCCGAGTTCCGGACACCCGATACCCGAGACTGCCGGGTTTCGGGTTTCGGGTGTCCGGAACTCGGAACTTGGGAAAGTTTGGGGAGATCAATACAATTTGATTCACAATCACGTTGATTGACAAACACATTGACTTAACTATGTTTGGAATATATTTTTGTTTAGACATACCGAGTTCCGGACACCCGATACCTGAGACCCGGCAGTCTCAGGTTTCGGGGTCCGGGGGTCCGGAACTCAGAACTCGGTATGTCTAAACAAAAATATATTGCAAACATAGTTAAGTCAATGTGTTTGTCAATCAACTTGATTGTGAATCAAATTGTATTGATCTCCCCAAACTTTCCCAAGTTCCGAGTTCCGGACACCCGACACCCGAAACCCGGCAGTCTCGGGTCTCGGGTATCGGGTGTCCGGAACTCGGAACTCGGTATGTCTAAACAAAAATATATTGCAAACATGGGTAAGTCAATGTGTTGTCAATCAACTCGATTGTAAATTAAATTGTATTGATCTCCCCAAATTCTCCCAAGTTCCGAGTTCCGGACACCCGATACCTGAGACCCGGCAGTCTCAGGTTTCGGGTTTCAGGGGTTGGTACATCTCGGTTTGGGGTTTGGCACTGAAAATTTGACATATATATTTTTGTGAGTGTTGTGCTTCTGGTGTCCATGCTTAGAAATAGGATTTGTTGCACACCAGGGTTCAGGTGTGGGGTTTTTCCACTTCAGTCCTGGATTATTGGTCAATGCCACACATGATCGATTCATGTTTTTGTGCTTAGGGGTTTAGATTTGGTGGTTGATGGTAGGTATATGCACTCATAGTGTACATGTATCCTATGTGTTTGATTCGCTGGTGGCTACATCAGCTGTATGTCTTGATGGAACATATCTAGGCTCACCCATATATGTAATACACCCCCGACGGCCCGCCCATCTATGTATTATCCCCCACGTCAGCCAACCCATCTATGTAATACATCCTATGTTGGCCCACCCGTCTATATAATACATCCTGCATCGGCCCACCCGTCTATATAATTATACCCCACCTCGGCCCACCTGTCTATGTAATAAATATTTTATAGCACCCTCGGCCCACCGGTCTATTTGATATCCCTTTCGTCGGCCCACCCGTATATGTAATACATTCCATGTCGGCCCACCTGTATATGTAATACACCCTACGTCAGCCCACCCGTCTATGTAATATTTCCCTACCTCGGCCCACCCATATATGTAATACACCCACGTCGGCCCATCCGTCATCATCGAGAATATACACAACATGGGCCCATGATCAGCTGGCCCGTCTCATACGGGATATTATGGAGGTCGGGTGGCCCGTATAATACGGAATTTGTCACTGAAGGGGCTCAGAATAAGAAGCGAGTTTATAAACACCGATCTGTAACATTTCAGATGAGATTCAGGGAATTATGTGGACGGAAAGGATCGTGACCTGTTCGCAACGCGTTAAGCTGGGCATACCCTGGAAGGAAGGACAATCAAAGAAAGTGCATACCACAAGACAGTCACGGTGCTTACCGCCGACCAAACCCATATACATATGACTCTGAGATCAGTAGCGCTTTTGGTGAGGCTGTGTGCCTTGTCTGGTGAGCTCATTGACACTATTACTCCTTCTAACACATTTCAATTCTTAATAGGCGATGCTGCACCAAGCATCTGGGAAGGCACAGTCTCTCATGTTCAAACCAACCACGACCGGGGGACGCCGTGCACTGCTTACTGTTCAGCATAACGTCACAGACACGTCCCCATCATTACATAATCTATTCCCATCTACCCCTTGAACCGCGTCACTCTGATCACCCAATTACGCTGCTGCAGACCTGCACCCCATCCAAATCAATGGCTCCACTACAAGTACACGTTGCCCACGCAGGAAAAACTCTCGATGTTGACCTAGAGACATCCCTTCCACCTGCCGCGTTCAAAGATGTGATTTATCAGGTCACGGGCGTGCCGCTGGAGCGTATGAAAGTTATGATCAAGGGTCTCGGTATGCATGTGATTTAAGGGTTGTAGTGATGGCTTTTGCGTAGACATGGACGAGTCGGAAATCGCAGAAGCCGTACGTTTGTTTTATTTGCGCTAGTGTGGGGTTACTCAGGTTTTTGTTCTTGCAGCTCTCTTTACCAGGGATGTCCTACCTCGTGCGCTGAGAGACTTGTACAACGACATATCTCGTATGACGGAGGGATATATCCCTAGCACGTTTTTGAACGTGCTGTGTCAGATTCTGCCTCAGTTCGGGGAGGTTGATAGATCGGGCAGGAATGTAATCTTAGGGGGGTTCGCGCAGCAAGGCGAGCGTTTTTCTGCCGTCTTTTTGGTTGGGTTGTTGACTTAAGGTATAGACGCTGAGGAGTGTTGGACACAGCTTGCGAATGACTTTAAAGAAGTTCCCGGGATTGATGCTACGGGTAATACAGTAGCAGGGGGAGGAGATTCGTCGATCAGTTTATGATGGCAGCGATACACAGAGAGTGATCTAGATTTTCCTTTTTTTTGCTCAGCTTCAGCTGACTGATTCGGACAGATTCAAATGCGACGAAGCGTCTGAAGAGCCTAGCACTGTCACGCTAGAAAAGGTGCTGAAAATCGAGTGTAATATTTCAGCGACAACGAATTATATGCATACTGGTATCAAGGATGTATGCATGTTTTTTGTGCTTGGGTTGGTCTTTGCTTATGCGTATGCAGGCACTGAACTCTCAATTGGCAAAGAACTCTCCTTCGCTTGGACGTCAAGCAGTTTACAGTCAGACATCGCGTCTCTCGCGTCTACCAAGTTACCTGACGGTGCACATGGTTCGTTTTGCATGGAGACGTGATATCGGAAAGAAGGCCAAGATCATGGTGAGCACGAATCATTTCTAGCTCTGCCTCACGTCTCACGATCCCTAGCACAAAGTGAAGTTTGCGTCAGAGTTTGATGCGTTGGAAATAGTGACCGATGAACTGAAATTGATGCTCATGCCGTTGTCCAGCTGCCTAAAGTCTATTGAGAAAGAGTGTGCCGAGCGGCGAAAGGTGCGTAAATGGACGAAAGTGGCGCAGGAGGCGTCGCCGTCATCTAGGCCCGCAGAAGAGAGTGTGGATGTTGAAATGGTGCCTGCCAGTGAGGTGGTGCCGGGGGACCCGGAGGAGGAGAGCATATATCATGCGCGGGAACTGATGCTCGTGATTACTCTCTTTATAAGGCAATATATGTCCTTCTCAAGTTTCCCTCAGTTCACTGATGTACCGGTAATGCTGCTACGAGCGAGCCCCGTCTGCTTGGTACTGTGGAGAACCAGGTTCGTCTCGTTAAGAATTCTAGATTATATTCGACAGACTTACTCATGTTTTTCACATAGCTTGGTATCCGCAAGTGGTTCGAGTCTCAAGGCCACGAGTACATCGTATGTATCGAAGTTTCTGGCATACTTACACAGTCACCTAATCTACTCATTTGTATAGGTTTTGGACTCAAAAGAGGGCGCTGACAGCGACTTCCAGAAGCACATCGTTGATGTATGTTCAAGCCCCACTACTATACATATATCCACGTGTACTTGCTCTCTTTCTTAGGCTGAGATCTTGATCACGACTCCATTCCACCCCGGGTACCTCACTGGTGACTTGATCGCGAAGGTATGATGATCATTGAGCTATCGTCGATCGATATGAACGGTTCATTCATACTCCTGATAGGCCAAGAAGCTCAAGCTCTGTGTCACCGCTGGTGTTGGCCCTGACCACATTAACCTCAACGCCACTGTCAAAAATGGTATTCAGGTACTGGAGGTCTCAGGATCCAATGTCGTCTCCGTCGCCGAGCATGTCGTGATGTCTATCCTCCTCCTCAGGAACTTTGTTCCAGCACACGAGGTATGATGACCCACTGGCGCGCGTTTCACTCTGTTGATTACTCGCCATTCTTAGATGATCGAGTGTGGAGACTGGATGGTTTCCACCGTTGCTTGCAATGCCTTCGATCTCGAGGGCAAGGTCGTTGGCACCATTGGTGCTGGTCGTATTGGCTACCGTGCCCTCCAGCGTCTGATGCCCTTCGACTGCAAGGAGCTCCTCTACTACGACTACGCTTCCTTTCCTGAAGGTTTGTACCACACAATCTTCGGTTTTGTACAGCTTGATTCATGTAATTACAGCTGCTGCTAAGGCCGTCAACGCTCGTCCTGTCGAGGACCTCAAGGACTTTGTCTCGCAGTGCGATGTTCATCACTGTCAACTGCCCTCTACACGAGGGTACACTAGGCCTCGTCAACGTTGAGCCTCTCAAACACTTCAAGAAAGGTGCATGGCTCGTTAACATCGCTCGCGGTGCTATCTGTGACAAGGACGCCGTAGCTGCTGCCCTTACAAGTGGTCACCTGGACGGTTTGCGAACCCCACCACCTAGTATCTGCACCTTGAGCTTACATGACAACAGGTTATGCTGGTGATGTTTGGAACGTCCAGCCCGCACCCAAGGACCACGTCTTGCGCACGGGTAAGAACACCCTCGGCGGCGGTAACGGCATGGTACCTCATTACTCTAGCACCACCCTCGATGCTCAGGCTCGTTATACAAGCGGCACCAAGAACATCATCGAGAACTACCTCTCTGGCAAGGCTCAGGAGCCTCAAAACATCATTGTCGGTATTGGCAAGCACGAGACCAAGTCTTGTGAGTACCTGTTTGGACATGTTGCTTGTCGGTCTTGTCCGACATATTCTTGTAGACGGTCAGCGTTGAACGTTGAACTGCTGATCCATGGGTCATGGCTACAATTGCACAATTCAAGCTTTCGAAACAAGGCAGGCCGTTGCCTGACATTCCCTACTCATCCCAGTTGGGCTGTTCTATCCTCAAAGATTAATGAAATGTTCGGTATTGCAACCGATAATATTGGGGTGCCCTAACTTGACCAAGATTTGGACGAAGTAACTTTCAGCTCTGAAGAGGAGTTGCAGGACTACTATAGTACCCTCGGTGACGCTAAATCCAAACTCATCAAACTTTCGGTACAGAACCTCAGCTCCCTTAGGTCTACGATGCAGCGCCCTCCTGCCACCATACCGCATTCCCACAACAATCTCACTTCTGGAACACATTCGGAGAACAGGAGTCGCTGCCTTTCATTTGGGAGGCCGACGACGAGTGGCAGCGTCTCCCTGGTAGCCTTGGTAGTCTTGTCTTGTCTAGTGACTCTCCGGAGAGCCCACACGTGTTCGTGGGGGTTCTCGAGAGTGATGTCAGTGTCTCCAGGAAGTTTAATAACACAGACGAAGAATCCGCCATTGGAGACACTACCCGCTGAGACGGGACATTTACTATGCCTACTTCTCGAAGCTTTGAGAGCGTGATGAACGAGAGTAGCGGAAGAGCACGAAAAAAGAAGAAGCTTACTTCGCCGAGTAGGAGGAGCTTGACAGATCGCTTGGCGCAGGTGCCAGGGTTTTCGAATTCGAGGCTGTCAGGAACTGCCTGATATATTTAGATCTTACTGCTATAGTTTCACTTACTTGGCTACCTACAGTGAAGTTTTTCCCCACCATGTTACTTTCAGGTGCTGAGCCATAACTAGTAGTGTGCAGCACAACAAATCGTACAGTACTTCAATGGTCCTTGGTTACCTGGTACGTCATGATCACGTGAGCATACGGTTTGCTTGTCAAGTACTTCTCTCAGTTCAGTTGGCGGGCCAACTCCGCACTGTGATTCATGCAGGTCTTATGGACTTTCTGGATACTACTGCTATTTCTCTCAATGGTGTCTTGTGGTGCACATGGTTGCTCTTGGGATAGGCCAACGGACACTCGAGGACTCAGTAGGCATCGTGCAAGTTGCCACTTTTTCAAGAAGTCCGGCATCCTTGCAGCTCAGAAGAGACTACAACGAGCGAGAAATGCAGCAATGCAAAATTTAATTCCGAGTCCGTTAGGTACTAAAACGAACACATCGCAAGTTCGTGATTCAAGTTCACGATTTCTGCTATACAGTGCACTGATTCACGTCAACAGAGAATATTACCGGCAAGACTCAGGGATGTGACGGCACATCCAAAGCCAATTACTTTTTGCAAACCCTCTGCTGTCTGCCCGTCTTTCAATGCCCCCAGTCTGGGGGCTTCGCATGACCCCCCCAATGTAAACCCAGAACAGGGTCAAAGTTTTATGGACTTCGGGTTGGGGGACACCAATTTCGAAAATAGTTCTGAGTGTGACCTGCGTTCGTACTATTTATTTCCTGTATCTAATATCTGCTAATCACTCGGCTTCAACAGGACCGGGGCTTCCCAGGAGACACATTCCAAGACCTTTCGACGATATCCATCATTCAGCCGAGGATCTCAACGACTCTGGTAATATCGCTGATGTCCCATCAATCCCACCTCGAACCAGACTCCAACGAGTCCTTCTAACATTGAGAGACACCCTCCAGACTGTTTTCAACTCGTTCGGACTCTGCCATCTATATCCCCGTCGTCCTTCCTTCGAACCGAATAAATTCATACCATCCTCATTACTTGCACGGTCGTGTCCAACAGCTATTCAAGGAACAGATTCACTGCCAAATATCTTTCCGCCACCATACCCCTTTCCCAACATGACCGTTTATCGGCTCATGTCTTGGATGAATTCAGGCAGCCATCAAAAATCAGAAGCTGAGATCCAGCGCCTCGTCAAAGATGTTTTGCAAGCTGATAATTTCGACGTCAAGCATCTCGAGGGATTTTCGGTGAGGAAAAGCTTGCGAGAATTGGACAAGGATGAAGGTGCGGACAGAATCACTTTCCCAGACGATTGGGTCGAGACCAACGTCACTATCAAGATTCCGACGAAGTCAAGGGAGGAAGACTCCATTCCATATACCATTCCTAGTTTTCATTATCGCCCTCTTGTTGAAGTCATTCGCGCTGCATTTGCAGATATACAAGCAGGCGCGTTTCACTTATCACCTTTCAAACGTCTATGGAAGGATGCTTTAGACGACCATCAAGAGCGAATATTCGATGAGCTTTATACCTCCGATGCGTGGCTTGAGGCCCAGGACGATCTTCAGAAATTGCCGAAGGAACCCGGTTGTTCCTTAGAACGGGTTATAGCAGGCCTTATGTTCTTTTCCGATGCCACTCATCTGGCAAATTTTGGAACGGCAAAAGCTTGGCCGCTTTACCTCTATTTCGGAAACCTAACGAAGTATGTCCGGTCATTACCTCAATCGGGAGCATGTCATTTAGTAGGGTTCTTGCCTTCTGTGAGTCCCTGCACGATACCTGCCGACTGTTATTGATACCAACCGCTTTTCCAGCTTCCTGATTGTATCAAAGATGTTCTGAGCGGCCTGTCTCGCATATCGAAAACGGGTATGGCGTCGCTTCATACTCACTGTCGCAGAGAGTTGTTCCAGGCATGTTGGGAAATTTTGCTCGATGAAGACTTTGTTCATGCGTATCGTCACGGTATTGTCTTGAAATGCGCTGATGGAGTGTTGCGGAGGGTGTTTCCTCGTATCTTCACATACTCCGCCGATTACCCCGAGAAGTATACTTCCGCTTTGCCTTCATTACAACCAGGTCACTTATAGAGTTCCAGGGTTTTAATTGCGACTATGAAGGACATGGGTTTATGCCCTTATCCCCGCTGTCTCACTCCGAAAAACTTATTCAGTCAGCTTGGTCTCGTGCAGGATATGAAAATTCGCATAACAAAACTCCGTCTGTATGCTATAGCAAAGGTTGTCAAGGCTCGAGAGTATATATATCAGAGGGGGAATACTGTAGATGGTCCGAAGGTCGAAGACGCTCTTGGAGAGGGTTCATGGGTGCCCACCTTGGTAAGCACGACCAACCCCTTCCAATTTACGACCGACCAAACCAGCTACCTACAGAATCAAATTTTCCGGAAACTCGGACCGTTCGGCCTCAACCCATTCCGCATGCTCGTTGTCGACTTCATGCATGAATGCAAATTAGGCACTTGGAAGGCCTTATTCATCCACCTTATCAGGCTTCTGTATGCTCTTACTGGAGGTACTCAGTTGGTCGCTACCCTCGACCGCAGGTATGCAGATTTCATACATAGTTCTATTACCTACTAATGAATCGATCTTGCTCTAGATTTCGCCAGGTGCCGACCTTTGGCAATGGCCTGATTCGAAAATTCGCGAACAATACTTTGGAGATGAAAAAATTAGCAGCGCGGGACTTTGAAGACATCTTACAGGTTTTTTTGTATCACTTAATTTCCTGAAGTAGGCTCTGACATGTTCTTCGTCATTAGTGTGCCATACCGGTTTTTGAGGGACTATTTCCCCCAGGCCACGATACAGCGGTGCAGACTTTGCTGTATCAGTTCGCGCAGTGGCATGCGCTTGCCAAGCTCAGGCTGCACTCAGAGTCTACAGTGACTCTCCTTGAAGAGACTTTCAAGAAGCTCTCCCAAAAGCTGCGGAAATTTCGACGCGACACTTGCGACGTGTTCAATACTACGGAGTTACCAAAAGAGACGTCCGCTCGTCAACGAAAGCTCGCTCGGCAGTCCGAGACACATACCACCTCTCCAGAATCAAGTGGACCGAAAACGAAGAAATTCAATCTGAATACGTACAAGTTTCATGCGATGGCCGATTACGTGCGAACGATACGATTCTTCGGGACCACAGATTCATTCACTACTCAGATGGTACGTGTATCTTGTTTGCTCACTATCTACAGAACTTAATTTCAGTCAGGGGGAGCTCGCGCACAGAGCGCTCAAGGCATTTTATCCACTGACAAGTAAGTTGGACACTCCAGCGCAATTAGCGAAGCACGAGCGCAGGCGCCGCGTACTTCGGCGCATCGCAGAAGCAGGAAGTACACCGTCCCCCGATAATCAATCGCCTGCCGATGCCCCCCCTTCAGCATCCTCTGGAATACATCATCATATTGCAACTCATAAGAGCAATCCAGTTAATCTATTCCGGTTCCTTCAAGAACACAATGGTGATCCGGCCATAAAGGTACGAGGTGATATTGCAACGGGAACACCTCACTTTTCTCACCATAACTGGCAGAATTTCATACCGAAACTGAAGGACCATATTCTTTACCGGCTGCAGAAGCTAGATATAAGCTATTGCGACCATATATTTACAGACGAGGAGCACAACTCGGTTATCATCCCTAACAACATCATTTACTCCATCCAGACTATGCAGGTATATTATACTACATATGATCTCAGGCGCAAGTACGACTCTATCAATCCTAGAACACATGCTGATGTTATGGTGGTTTCAGGAGAGACAGTACCTACCCATCCATACTGGTATGCCCGTGTATTAGGCATCTACCATATGGAAACTTGGATCAATGACGGAAGCCGGCCTATAAAGCAACACCTCGAGGTTTTGTGGGTCAGGTGGCTGGCTCCATTGCGCAACCATCAATCCGGCATCAAAAACGCTCGTCTCCCGAAGGTTGCGTTTGTGGACGAGTCAGATGCTGACGCGTTTGGATTTCTCGATCCGGGGCAGGTGGTTCGAGGAGCCCACTTGATTCCCGCATTCGCCTCGGAACGTGGTACCAGCTCGCTTCGCTATGGACAATCTCTGGCACGTCCTGGGGGAGAGTCAGACGACTGGGAAGAACACTATGTTGGAATGTGAGTTCGGATAATATTCCTTCCTATGATCAGTTTCTCACCTCTTTGTGTTAGATTCGTTGACTAAGATATGTTCATGCGATATACTCAGTTTGGTGTTGGGCATCCAGTGATGTTGCGGAGGATAGTTAGAGACATAGTGGCACCAGCCGATTCCATGGACGTTGTAGATGAAGATGTCGCCAATGACGAGGACCACGAACAATGGGATGACGAACAGGAAGATGGCGATGATGAGTCCAGTGACGAAGAGCTGGAAGACGAGAAAGACAGTGAGAATGACAGAGGGGAGGATGAAGATGAGGATGTGTTGGACGACGACCTTTCTTTCTAAGCGAAATAGTTTTATTTACAGGTTTTCAGGTTTTGCACGTATGCTGCCGTTTTTTTGGTTTTTTAGACCATGATAATACTGGGATTTGACCACCTGAAGTGTAGCGCATACACTGGTGGTACTACTACAGTCGTGCTCGAGATTTTCATAGCCCTGGCCCCGCATGTGCATATTCAATTTCTTTCTGTAGAAGTTATCATGGCTAGCACTGAATTAGTACCACTATGATCACAAGTTTACAACGCTTTGAAATACTATCAGGTCCGACTTTAATTTGGCCGTGAATACTAATACTAGTCGCCGCATCACTGAGTGACTCAGACTAAATCATAACTGTTTCAAAAATGAGAAGGGTCCATAGTACCACTAGGATCGGTAGCTCGGGGACAAATGAAATTACTATCATAGTGTAGTACATTTTGATCACAAAAACCAACATAACCGTTTCCTCCATTGAAAGTACGATCGGGAGAAGATCTCAAACTCCAGGCCTAGTAAGTCGAACTCGGAGCAAAAGCCAATTGTCAATCTTGAATGGTACCTTCCGAGTTAAGTTCCATCAGAGTCGGACGACGAGGACTTGGAATCGGATATGTTCTCCCAGGCGGGCGACTGTAAATTTCGTGACCTGCTTCGAACCTCAAGACCATCATCTTGTGAAATGCTTGAGAAATGAAGATTCATAGAACGAGAAAGGTCGGTACCTTGCAGAGTAGCCTGAGTGACGAGGATCGTAGTGACACTGCCAGTCACTGGCACTAGGCAACCGTACATTTCGCGACCTGCCTCGAACCTCCCCTGTAAAATTTCTGGCATCGGAAGAAGTCATGAATGTTACACAGTTTCGAAAGCAAGAGTGCTAGTAAAGGTCGGTCATCATCCCGACGAGGATTGCGGTGAGTCCCGGGCGGCCAACTTGAACATCATCATATTGATTGTTTGTTATTATTTGTCTTCCTGCACCGGACGATCAACGGTGTACACTGTGTCTTACTCAGTGTCTGCTGGCATGTCCCATGATCTACTCGGGCTTTTACCACTAGCAAGTGAAGCTTGTTCTCATCATTTGTGGCTGCATTTGCAAGTTCTCCCTTGTGCTCTATTGCACTCTGAGATGATGATTGGCGACAAACCTTGTGAGATTTTACAATTCATCTATCATCTCATTACTGACCATCTTCCTATATGAATGCATATTTTATTTGTATTTTCTTCAGTCATCTCTTGATCATCTACTAGACCTGTCACTGTTACAGTGGCAGCAGTTTCAAAGAGGCACTATTTAATTGGGAGGATTATCATGCAGGGACCTTTCAACCGGACCATTTACAAGTTTTTTTGTTGCAAAGGATACAATATGAATATGCGGACAATATATTCAGTATACATTTCACAATTCATCTACAATCTCATTACTGACCAATTTTATTTTTCTTGCTAGATGAATACAGATTTGCACTTTCTCTAGTCACCTCTTGATCACCCAGATCTGCCACTGTGACAGTGGCGGGTTCACAGGGGTACCATTTGATTGGGAAGATTGTAATGCAGAGAGCTTTGAACTGGAGCATTTATAGGTGCTTCATCACAAAGGATACAATTGTATTACTACACAAGAAATATCCGCAGTACGCCTTTCAATGCACTCGTGATCCCTCATCATGGCCTGTAATTTGGTAAGCTTCCATGTTGTCGATGGTTGGTTATGGAGGTTACTGATTATCATGACGACTATTTGACCCATCCTATAGATGGTGACAAGCTGAAGAGACCTTTTGGCCGCTTACAGCTATCACACCCTTATCTATGAAATATCACCTAACCCGCACCCAATCTCAGGTGTTTGTATAGTTGGTAGGGGGATCTGGCACACAGCAGGTACGCAGAGTTTATACAGAGTCCAGTCATTCGCTCACAAGTTACTCATATCTCTAACATTTGGTAGCAGCGTCATTCTCTCTTCACCTCCTTTTCACACTTTCGGAATCATAATTCCTGCAAGGCATGTTAGCTTGGCTTCTAATTACCATCATCACCTCTCTTGTAAGTCGGTTTAAATACTTCTCTCTTCCAAGTCTGATTTTCGCTTACAGTCTCCTGGCAGCATCCTATTTCTTGTACCCAGCTCTGGCATTACTTGACAGGCATAGTACATGTCTAATTTTGTCAGTACTCACCATCGTCAACCCCCCAGTCCCTTCGTAGTCGCTCTCGAGTCGGTGCTACCACCACCCTATTTCTGCACACGCCCTGGCGACCAAAAGATTACATCTGCAAGCTGAGACTGCACAGAACCCAAACATCGTAATGGAGATAAGTTTGGACGGCGACCACTTCATTTGGGTCAATCATGCATGGAGAGTTGTTGTCGGGTAAGGAGCTTGTTTCCGGCGATGTTCGGCTTGTCTGACATATTATGATGCTTAGGACGGCTGGAACTAGAATTTCACATCTTCTCGCCCCTGCAGATTGTTCTATTTTCGGGATGCCACTTATCAACTACAACAGGATGATTCACATACTGTAGAGGTGCGCTTCGGACTTCAAGTCGAGCCAGAGGGCGACCATGATACTTGAATCTGGTATTCTTTACCAATATATGGCAAAGACATGCTCATGATTGACCGTGAGGGTGCACAATCGTCTCACATGATGTGTGTTGCCAAGCCGGTAGGTTCCCCAAGATGGGATTGTCCTTCGCCCTCCATTGTCCTGGAATCCGGTGATATTGGAGATGAACCCATTGTTGAGGAGCCCTTGAAAGAACTGTTTGCCAACCGCTCTGGACTCGAACGAGTGACGCCCTTTCCCTTCGCGCAGCTGATTTCTACGGAGCCCATATTGTGTCGGATACGCGAGTGTCAAATCCCGCAGTGGTACATCGAGAAGCATAGCAAGACCTGCGTTGAATTGCACCGGCTTGAAGCTGAGATTGTTGAGTGCAACGAGTCTATTGGCGAGCTCAAGAACACGATTCGAGACAGTGTGGTTGCCATGGATACCCCTTCCCCAGCTTCGCCCCCCGAGTACAGAGGAGTCCCCATTTTCACGCACTCAAGTTCGCCGAGCATCCCTGGTCCTTTGCAGTTGTTCTGGTGGGATTACATGCAGAGGTTGAGCATGAAGAAGACACAGCGCAGGTTATTGGAATCGCTTGACGGGATTCTCCTGATTGCTTCTGAGATTTCCATGCCTTCTCTAGAGGAGGGGCCAAAGGAGCCAATTGGGCATCAGCGGTTACTTTCGCCAGGATCGGAGCGGAAGATGTCCCAGATCCGTACATGGTGTCGGCCACCTGTTGAGGATGCTGCTCTCTCTCAGCTTGCTGAAGACGTAGAGGCACCGGTTGACGACGATCGCCAATCAATTTGAAGAGCTACTGTCCTCCGAGCCTATCATTATGGCTTCCACGTCTCCTATATCGATCGCTACCCCAAATGCTAGTCGCGCCTCCAAGTTCGACTACAGCATTCAGTCCATCGCTGTTCCTGGCACCAAACGTCCTGGTCAAACCGGTACGTCCCACGTATTCGTCAGCGGACGTTTCATTAACTTCGAAGCTTTTCAAAGCCCACTATCGGAATGGTGAGTCCTATCTAGTACAGGATTGAGCTTCACATGTTTTTTAATTGCTCATTTCATTTCATGACACTTCAGCATTATATGGTCTTGTAGACGTCAGCGTCCTACCAACACTTCCTGATGTTTTCGACAACGGTTACAACATCAATCCGGACTCTAAACTCCTTGGTCACCGTCCGTTAGTGTCAACCAATCCGCTCAAATTCGGCCCTTATGTGTGGCAGACGTACAAACAGGTGGATGGTCGCAGGCATCGCATCGGTAGTGCTCTCCACAGGTTATTCTCACAAGGTGAACTGCAGGGTGAGGACCTTCAAACCGTTGGTATATGGTCAGTGAATAGGCCAGGTATCCATGTCATTTATCACTCCAAGTTCAGTTCTGACCGATCACCACAGAGTGGCAACTTGTTGAACTCGCTTTACATGCTTACAACAAAGTCGGGGTTGGTCTTTACGATACCCTTGGCAAGGATTCTGTAGGCAAGTTGATTATCTTGGGCCATTTCCTATCGTGCTGATGACTTCGCCACAGAATATATGTATGTGATGTTGCCGCTATCTCATTTAAACCCCTCAACATTCGTGATTGTTTAGTATCAATCATGCGCATCTTAGTATCATTTTCACTATGGTCGATCACATACCTGCGCTATTGAAAATAGCTCCCAAGGTTGCAGCCATGAAAATGATCGTGTCCTTCAACAATTTGAGTCAAGATGCTCGCAAAGCCTTGGTGGCTTGGGGAGAGACCGTCGGTGTGCAGGTCAAAGAATTCTCGGAATGTGAGTATTTCACCCTGATTTCTACCTTACTGCTATTTACATGCTCCGTAGTTGAAAAGTATGGTGAAGAGCACTTGATGCCGCCAATTCCCATTTTGCCCGACACAGTCGCATCCCTATGCTATACTTCAGTACGTGGCTTTCATATTACATTTTAAGCATCATCAACCAGGTATTTCAGGGCACGACTAGCCAACCCAAAGGTGTGAGACATCCATTCTCTTTCCTTCTGACACTTGAATTCTTGCTCATTAGGTGTGGTACTTACTCACGGAAACCTTGCATCGTCCGCATATTCCAACATGTTTGGTATGGAATATTCTCCAAATACTAGCGTTCTCTCTTACTTGCCGTTGGCTCATATTTATGAGGTTCGTTGGCTTGGTCACCTCGTCTTCTATATGCTGACCTCCTTGCAGCGTGTGGTCGAACTCACAACCTTGGCCATCGGTGGATGTATCGGGTTTTCCACTGGCGATAACTTACGTCTCCTTGAAGATGTGCAGATGCTGAAGCCTCACTTCTTCCCTGCTGTACCTTGTGTATTGAATCGAGTCTATCAGTCTGCCATGGCTGCTGGCAATGTCCCTGGACTGAAGGGCGCTCTCTTCCGGGCAGCTGTGCGCGCAAAACTCGACCAGTATCATGCCACAGGTGTCAGTACCCACGCATTCTGGGATGCCCTTGTCTTCTGGAAGGTATGTTCTCATCAACCGTCTCACATTCCTAGTTACAACCTGATATATTATTCAAAGATTCGTGCTGTGCTCGGCGGAAACCTGCTACTTGTCAGCACGGGCTCTGCACCTATCAGTGCCAAGGTCATCGATTTCCTGAAGATCGCACTCTTCTGCGAAATTACAGAAGGTACGATCACTCATCTTTGATTGTTAATTATCAGCTGACAGATGGATTAGGTTACGGAATGACTGAGAACTGTGGTGTCTGCACGCATACATTCAAGGCGGACTTCAATTGTGGAGGAACCATTGGTCCTCCTCAGCCCGTGAACGAATTGAAATTGGTCGATGTGCCTTCTATGAATTACACGGTCGAGGACAAGCCCAATCCTCGAGGCGAACTTTGTGTCCGTGGTCCCAATTGTTTCACAAGATATTATAAAGGTGAAGTCGTGTGCGGACACGTGTATTGGTGTTAAATGCTCAGCATTGCGACAGACGAGAAAAACACCCGGGACACCTTGCAAGACGGGTGGATTCACACCGGCGATGTTGCCGAGGTCGACCCGCAAGGCCGATTCAAGATCGTCGACCGTGTTAAAGTAAGTTTCCTCTCATTCACCATTGCCTTGACTTCATTGCATTTATTACACAGAATATTATGAAACTTGCACAAGGCGAATATGTCGCTCTCGAGAAAATCGAGAACATGTACATCGCATGCCCACTTGTGCAGCAGATCTTTGTCCATGGCGATTCATTGCAATCGTACCTGCTGGCTGTGCTCATCCCAGACCCAGTGACTCTGGCCTCGGCATCACCATCTCCCAATGATCAGCCTCCATACATGAACCTCAACAACAGTCTACCAGGGAGTACTACCGTTAGAACATGATGATCGGCCAGCAACCTTCTGGAACCACGGCTTTTGGTCACCCCGCCCCTGTCACCCAGCATATTCCCTCGAGATGCGCCCACTGCTACACGACACGGGCATCGCCGTCATTCTACGGTGAATCCCACATTTAGTCCTTTAGTATCAAATGTCCCTCTATCTCCCCGCCAATCGTCTGCAGCCCCTTTATCACGATCAACTTCGACTTCTATCAAAGACTTTGTCATCGTCAAGCCTATCAGCAAAGGAACTTTTGGATCTGTCTTCTTTGCGAAGAAGAAGGCGACTGGAGACTCTCACGCTATCAAGGTTCTGAAAAAGGCCGATATCATGAATGTCAAGGTGGAGCGCATGATTCTTATGAAGCAGGCCGAATCGCCCTTCGTTTCGAAATTGTACTTCACATTCCAGAGCAAGGAAAACTTTATCTGGTTATGGAGTATCTGAATGGTGGCGAATGTGCCGCTCTTGCTATCAAGTCTTTGGGCTCACTTCCCGAAGAGTGGACGAAGCAATACATTGCTGAAGCTGCACTGGGGCTTGAGTATTTCCACCAGCGTGGCATTGTTCACTGGTAAGTTCTACAAAATGTGCGGAAGCCGCATGCTTATCATTTTTGCAGTGACTTGAAGCCTAGCAACCTTCTCATCGACCAGCACAGTCACTTGAAGCTCACTGATTTCCGTTTGAGTAGGATTGGTCTCCTTGGTCGTCAAACGCGCGAACCCATGGACATGGGTATGCGACATCGCACAAGATATGATTCACGTTCGCGACCACTTTCAATTGACTCCGGCTTTCTTTCATCACCCTTACTTTCAACCGAAATGATTGATGGAGGTTCATATTTTAACCAGGTAACACATCCGGTGCCACGAATTTCGCCTTATCAACTTTCCACAGATGACGCAAGCGAATCTGGTTCCGAATCTATATGCAGCCATCACTCACATCGACTGACCACCGGCTTGGCTTATACTCGCGTGGTCACACACCCCCGGGGGAGCAGAAGTTTGCTGGTACGCCAGATTACCTTGCTCCAGAAACCACTCTTGGCCTTCGTGGAGATGCTGCTGCAGTGGACTGGGTTAGTACTTCATCATTGCCTTGTGCATTTTCACGTTGCTAAGCTGTCTACAGAAAATGTATGCCACATATCAGATCTTCGAATGTCTTGTCAAGTTCGACATTTTCTTTTGGGTCGGCTTCTCCGTGCAGTTCATATGGTTGGTCCTCCAGAAGAACGATTGGGAGTACTACGTCACCTGGGCAGCTCTCCCGTTATCAATTCTCCTCCTCATCGAAGGCCACCTTGCTGCGCGTCACGAGAATAAGTGGATGATGGGAACTTTCAGTTCAGGATACATTGGTGGCACCATTTATTCGGTCCTCAACATCCTCACTCAGTACGGCGATCCTCGTTTACATGCACATTATCTCACTGATCGTACCTAGGCTCGGCTTTTCCACAACAGCGGTCATTCTTGGGGGTCAGACACTCGCCAATATCAATCCTGGCACCCTTCCGCTCGTCGTTGGCATCATTATCGTTGGTGAGGGCGTGCTCTCTCAGCAGATATTCTCAGCTTTGGGGGAATCGTATTCGGCTCATTTACAGGGGTGAGTCCACTCATCATCTTTCTTATATCACAACAGGGGCTAAATACTGAAAACCTTTCCACCAGTGGGCTCTAGTCGCTGCAGACTATAATTGCCGACTGCCGGCTGATACGCCACCCATGCGTGTATTCCTGCTTACATTCTTCGGCTTGTTCATCCCTATCTGCTTTGTCCAGATCCTTGGCGCAGCCCTTATGACAATCACAGATCCGGCATACATCTTGGCATACGCAGACGGTTCGACAGGTGGCCTAATCGCGCAAGTTCTCTCCCCTTGGGGTCACTTTGGCCAATTCGTCCTGGTCCTTCTCGCACTTTCTGTCGTGTAAGAATGGTTCAACACCTTCTTGTATATACTAATTCAAGAATAGCGCCAATAATATCCCAAATACCTACTCCACTGGCCTGTCAATACAAGCCCTCGGACACCCATTCGCCATCATCCCGCGCTTCTTCTGGGTTTTCATCGCTTTCATCGCATATACTGTAGCAGGCGTCATAGGCCGCGAACACTTCAACGCCATCCTTTCTAATTTCCTGAGTATTCTCAGTTACTGGACGGCTTTCTTCATCGTGATCGTAGCCGAAGAGCACTTCATCTTCAGACGGAAGAACGGACCACTTGGAGGTTACAATTTGGATGATTACGATACGCCGTCAAAGTGAATCTACTGGTTTTGGGTGAAGATGTCATTGACTCGTTTGCTTATGACGTTTCAGCTTTTCCGGGTCCTTCAGTACAGGACCACGCAATATGCCTCGTACTGGAAACCACTCACCATGTTCTGTAAGTCCTTTGATATATAATTGGTTGCGGATGGGTCAGAGGCCATGAGCGTTGCCGGCTGATCTTCTAGACCTCGGCTAGCTTTCCCAAAAAGTCACTGCTTCGCGACCCTTTTACGCTCCTGCGTTTCACGTCTAATGGTCTCGGCGACCGAAAGATTACTTTTGCAAGCTGAGACTGCAGATAATGTGGTCCACAAGCCTTGATTGATCAAGATGTGCTCGTTATCAAAGGTACATCTATCATGTTTGCTGCCGTCGATATGTCCCTAGTTCACAACAATCGTGTAAGGGAGGTTGGCAAAATTTATTCGTAAAGCTTGGTGTTTGACCGCGAAAGTCCTTGGAAGCTGCGATACGTGATTTGAGATACTTGTTCAAGTCGTACGTATACAGGCTATAGGATGTGCGATTGACATTGGGGTGATATAAATTGCTCTCAACTAATCTCGTCGTATCTCTCATTACTAATCCATCCTTTGGAACACAGGTCTAGGTATCGAGCGGTAAACTTTCGAAGAATGAAAATGGGACATCTAGAATATATTGGCGTGGATCGGTAAGTTGGTGATTCATCGCACGTCTCACCTGGTGTCCCTAACTCACATCTTGCACCACGCCTTGAACTTTCCCCTCAATTGCCCCCAACATCCTAATGGCACCTCCGTATCACCCGCGATCTCCAGTTCTGGCTTTGAAGACCTCAACCTTCGCTCTCTTTCCAGACAGATTCCTGGTGAGTCAGAGCGTTGAATCTGTCGCGCATGCCGCTAATATCGTTCAGCAACGATCGATGACCAAAAACTGGTACTTACTGCATACGCTGGACTTAGGTTGTATCGTGTCACTCGTACTGATATGTTTATCTTGATCATGATATCGTAGGACGTCTTTTACACAAGGTAAACTTGATGTTTTGAGAGTATCGTGACCGTCACACCCTTACAGTCACAGTGGTAACTTATTTCCTTCTCGGACTGTCGCTGACGTTCAATTCAGCCCATTTCTCACTGACGCCACACTTGGAAGCCTCCGAAACGGACGAGAACTTTGCAATTGGCATGATCCATGTCATATGCCAAGATGATGCTCCACCTCCGGGCCAACACATGCGTCGTAAATGGTTCTGACTGGATAGAAATCGAATCGCCAAGTCCACCAGGATCGGACAAAAGTTCAGTCACTCCGAGTCCAGCTTGATCACTGACCACACATTCTCCGACAGTTGCAGTCCGTGCGGGATAGCAAGTCATCCTTACGAACTACCGGTTAAGATAACCTGGTATTGGTGGCCTTAAATAACAGGTGCAGAGCCATCTTCTCACTCGTACTTACCATCATTTTCAAAATCCTCCAAACAGACAATGTCTCTCCCCGAGAACACGACCATGCTTATTTTTGGTGCAGGCCCCGCAGGTCTCACAGCTGCCCTTTCTCTCGTCCACCACAGGTGCCATGACTTCCTCATCGTGGATGCTGTAGGCGAAGGACTGAATGCATCGAGGGCGATCACCATACACTCTGCAACCATTGAGGTAAGCTACCTTTTGCGTTCGTAAGAAGGCCCATTGATGTTATCGGCATAGATGGTGCCCGCTCAATTGTGAGACCTCAATGCCTCCTCCCAACTTAGCTTAGTGGAATATCTGATGATCATTTTTAGATCCGTACTATCGCCGGCATAGGGTTCTCTGACCCAGAAGGCCCACGCCTAGCCAATAACGTATTGGCTCAAAACTACGAAATCCATCTTTCGTGTAGGTTGTGCCATACCTGCAAAGAACGGAGAGCCACCCCGTGCTCCACCGAAAGAGTACATCCAGAACTTAATTGACACATACGGGCCAGTTCCAGGTTTTGCTCACTACATACGAGTACATCATCAAGGACTGGCCTATTCTCAGCAAGCTCAAATGGGTTCACATGATCATCGGTGAGTGGGTTTGGGCATTTTGTCGATTCTTGGGTGCTCATCTTTGGTGTCAGATGAGGGACATCGCATGAAGAACACCCAGTCGAAGCTTGCGCAGACGCTCACGCAATACTATCATTCCCACTACCGCCTCATTCTCACTGGTACCCCCCTGCAGAACAACCTTCCTGAACTTTGGGCCCTCCTTAATTTCGTCCTTCCCAAGATCTTCAACTCTGTCAAATCATTTGATAAATGGTTCAATACGCCGTTCGCGAACTCGGGTACAGGGGACAAGATCGAGTTGAATGAAGAAGAAGCACTGCTCATCATCCGGCGGTTGCATAAAGTGTTGCGGCCATTCTTGTTGAGAAGGTTGAAGAAAGACGTGGAGAGCGAACTTCCAGATAAAATGGAGAAGGTGATCAAAGTCCGCATGAGTGCCCTGCAGAGTCAGCTGTATAGGCAGATGAAGAAGCACAAGATGATCGCCAATGGAAAGGACGCGAAGGGGTACATTGTTTTTGCTTTCGGCGGAACGGTGGGCCATAGTGCTGATTTCTTTATTTTATAGCAAATCTAGAGGTGGGAGGGGTTTGAGCAATGAGCTTATGCAGTTGCGCAAGATTTGTCAACACCCGTTTTTGTTCGAGAGTGTCGAGGACAAGGTCAATCCCACCGGACTTATCGATGATAAATTGATAAGGTCGGCCGGCAAACTCGAGCTCTTGTCGCGTATCCTTCCCAAATTCTTTTCAACGGGCTAGCGTGTATATCATCAGATCCGTCTCTTAACCCAAGACCTGTCAAAGTCGATCAGCTGGTCTGGTCGACACGTTTCAGAACCCATTCCGCCATCGCAGAGGCTGTCACGAAGTACATTCAAGTGTCTGCAGAGAATCTCGATGTGGATGATACCATTTTGCAGGAATTTGGAGAGGCGCGTCATGCACGAGCGCTAGAAATCATCGGTTTTACTAAGACACTTTTGAAACTCGCAGGTCTTATGTATGATTCATAGTATTTCTGTTTTCAAAGATAGGATATATGTAAAAGTATCAAACATTTCAGAGTGTACATTACTGGCTGCAGTCATTGAACGGACTTGAATGTGCTCTTGGTCAACGTATAATTCTGCTACCGGCCGTTACATTGTGATGCTTGGCTGTATAGAGGAAAGCGGAGGTTCGAATTCACATGCACAGGTTCAAAACTACTACCTCGAACCTTTGGCCCGTCTGCTCCGACGTCGCTGCACCTCAACCTCGTTTTTGAGTCACACGGCCCATTAAATTCGGCAGTCATTGTAAAACCAACTTTCCATCAGAATGCTTTATATAGCCATAGAACCGAGACCATACATAAGACAAAGGGAGAATGGGCTCTCAATTTGTGGCCACTACGCTACCGTGACTTGTATGCTAATGATGCTGCTATACTTCAACTCCGTCATTGATGTACCTTGTAAGTTTAGATCTGGGGTGTATGTATGAAAAACAAAGATTTCTTATGGAATATATAGATATTTAGGAAAAGCATCTCTACAGGTCTCATGGCAACACTCACAAAGCATACGAACTGGACGCTATTAGTCCTCACAGGCAGTGATGGCACAATGTCACAACATTGTCATAAACTCGCGTGCTAATTTAGTTTTGCTGACCAATGCGAACACCGCTTTCCGAGAGAAAGCCTTGAATAGTCATATAATTTATGACATAAATATTGAAGAATGAGAATGCTCGACAAGGGGGACATACTTACGCTACCATCTCTTGCCGGCCATCACACTACGACATCACAACCTTCTCATAAACTGCTCGCGATAATCTAGATTTGCAGACATGAATGACTATGTACCAGCAACTCAGATTTATCACAGTATATATTGCCATATTTACTAGGAGCAGAATTATATCCTTCTATAGTTACCACAGGTACAATATCACGGACTCATCAATTCACTGATGGTAACTAGACATGGCTGTAGACGTGACATCGAGGTGGGCAAATACGGTGTATGTTGAAGTAATGCCCAGAACTTCGCAGGGGTGCTGGCCCCAAGAGGTCTTGTACTTTTGACTGAAGGCCCATCATTCAGCTGCAAAATTTGTAGTATATTACTCACCACCTTTGCGATCAATAATATTCAAAACAACTATAATTGTCGTGCCTGGGAAGACACTGCGAAGCATTTCAATGCCTTCTTCGACTACATGCGGGATCTGTGAGCGTCCTGTTGGGAGAGAGGAGATATCTGAGAGGGCATACAGCTACTAGTGAGTAGTGTTGCCGCAGTTCCGGTTCATGCCCGGCTTTAGCTATGAGCGGAGCTATAGTTAGCCAAGCCACGTACCTAGTTATAGCTTATGTAATTGATGGCTCGGTCTAGTCAACGGAACCATATTAATGGTCTTCAAGTCAGCTCGAGCCAGATTTTTAATTAAGATAAAATAAATTAGACTACATGAATTGATGGACTCTGAGAATGTTCAGGTAAGCATAACACTTACACAAAAGGACATACCAGTAGCACTAGCCCTAACCCAACTTAAGATTGAATCAAAGTACCTGTGTACAAACATACAACTATCATCTGTCCTGAACACAGTGAGTAAGAAATGCGAAAGTAGATTTCTGGTAACTTGAGTCTGAAATATCTTCTGCCAATCGACTCATGCTGATCAACAAGGGACCAAAAGTGGGTTTATTGCCTACAAAAATTTGAGATGAGGTCACAATAGTCAGATGAAAACTTACAATCAGAGATAAAGCTGTGGTGAAGATTGGAGGGCATGACATTGGTTGACATTGGATAGACATGCTTGGTTCCTGCATGTTTGACGCTGTCGTGACTCATGAGTACCTGCAACAGGCTGGTTGGGAAGGTAGGTCTGATGAGGGCATCCAGAACATCAAAAACCTTGCTGTGTTGGCATTTAGTCAGTTATGAATGCATGAGTTAGCGCAGTCCTCACCTGAAGCTTGTGAGTGAGCAATCCAATGAAGTTCTTGAAGTCAACAAGGTCAGAGTGTTCATACTGAGCAAGAAGGTTCGTCATCAATAGAATGAAACATTGATAACTGAAAAGCGACCTACAGCCATCTACCTGGAGATAGGGTATTAGCAAGGAGTGCTCTGGCATTCATGAAAGAAGAATCGTTGCAGCGCGACAGTGGTTGATATTGGAGGAGAGATGGATTGCGATTCTGCAAGAAAGAAGATCAGTTTAATTGTGGTCAACAGATGGTGCAAGCAAACCATCTTTTCTATGAGGTGGTCTGGTTTCACATCGAGAAGCATTCGTTCAGGATATGAGTCATATCTCGTGAGTGCACTGTCAGGAATTGAGAACCTAGGGCAAAAGACTGGTCAAATCGGCAAAGAAGTTAGACTGAGCAACTAACCTGTGGAGAAACAACAGACTTGGCATGTGAGTGTTGCCGTCAAACTGGCGGCTGTTGCTGTTGCAGGTTGGAAGGCTAGGTGATCCCATCACTACCATTGTGGTCGAGCTGTCGAGCTCGTCATCTCACGGTTGCCCACAATTCATGTGATACATTGTACACCAATCTGAGTTAACTGAAGGCTAATAAACAAAAGAGTGATTGAACATATGTAGTTCTCCCTAGAAGCGTTCTCAGGTTGCTGAGTAGGAGTTTGACACGTTGTACGAAATTGTTTAATGATATAGAACATGTTGTCATCAGGAAATTGACCTGAATCTGTTATGACTAGATGCATGTGACAAACAGAAAACATTATTATATGTCTAGCTTTAATTTTAGATATCTTTATCATGGTGTCACACATATACAACATGAGATATGATTTTACAAGGGTGATATAACTCTGATATATGTATTATAGGCTGACACCAGTGTGATAACAGAACCTTCCAACCATTATAATTGGCTGGCCTCAAAACACATAATTATATGCTAAGCTTTTGAATTATATGACATTATCACATGTATGACAGAAGATATAATTATATAAGGGAGATATAATTTTGATGCTTGTATTATAAGTTGACAGCAATGTAACAACAGAACCTTCCAACCATTATAATTGGCTGGCCTCAGCACATATAATTGCATGTTAAGCTTTAGAAATGAATAATATCATCACATATATGACAGAAGATATGATTATATAAGGGAGATATAATTTCGGTCCATGTATTATATGGCCAACAGCAGTGTGATGACAAAACCTTCCAACCATTATAATTGGCTGGCCTCAAAACACATAATTATATGCTAAGCTTTTGAAATGTATGATATCATCACATGTACGACAGAAGATATAATTATACAAGGGAGATATACTTTTGATGCGTGTATTATAGGCTGACAGCAGTGTGATGACTAAACCTCCACTCATTATATTTACCTGGCCTCAAAACACATCATTATATGTTCAGCTTTGATAGTATAATGCTGTCACACATTTATGAAAGAAGATACATGCGAGGGAGATATAATATTGATATGTATTTTGGATGGCACAACAGCATGACAATTGAACCTTCCATACAAACTAGCTGATTGATATTATTAGAGTACCATATAAGTGAGATATAAGTTTGTTTTCATTTTATTAGTGGCAGTACATGGTATCACAACTGTAAGTATGAGTGTTGTAGTACGAACAGGAATGAGTAAACTGGTCTTATCAAAGTCCAAAGTTCTCACTCCCTCATGCGCACGGCTCTTACCTGAATACCAAAACATGTGTCTCAATATTTGGACACCTGCTAGCAATGACTCGGAGGTAGGGTGAACAAGTGTTTATATGTGCTGGTTATTAGAAGTATTTAAGGCTGAAGAGCTTTACTAACATTTCATGCGGATAGATCCTAATCGGTGATCATAGTGATAGAAAAGAATAGAAATAACATAAATGAAGTCCATCGTACAACTAACTCGCATGAGATCAATATAAGTATGAAAACGGTATGACACTACTACAACCCGGGGTACAACTCCAAGTAAGTATCACGGGGACAAATCAGAAGACATGGATGAGGTTGACATGCAATCATCAAACCCAACATGATAAAATCTGAATCATCAGTGTCATCACTTTCAGAAGCCCAGCCTACTATCATCTCAGTGCGAGGAAGCTTGAAGAAGCTGCATGCTCACCATCATTATTGCCATGGAACTCGGCGATGCGCGCGATGGCTTCAGACAACATGTCGACTTTGGACTGTGCGCGTTGCTTCTTCAAGTCCAGAACGTGGAAATCAGACTTGAGCACCTGTAGGGATTTAAGCTCTTTTGTTGTGAAGCTGTTTCTGTGGTCGAAGCGTAAAGGCTCATTGGCTTCTGCCAGTGAGGCGCTCGTAAATGCACGATATGTGAAATTATTAACCCAAGCTTTCATCACACAAGGTAGGGGAATAAGCTGATCATCAGGCTGTACAGCGTCAGAATACTGGGCCCTTGTAATCCAAATAGCACCTACCCTTAGGATATGGTCATGGGGACAGGGGTATTATAGAGTTACTGGGAAATCAAGAAGTATTTGGCTGGAATTAGAATCTTGTGTGGTATCCTGAGACTGCGACGATGTGCGGAGCCATGCATGGCATTTTTCTTGGATGGCCTTCATAGGTTGGAAGCAATCAAAATTGACTAAGGCGGACACTTGGCATGGACCCGCATACCGGACAGCGTTAGGTGTGACCAGTTTCTCTGGATTAACACTAGATGGAGCTATGAATAATTTAGAGTGTCATTGCATGATTCTTCGAATAACGTAGCTCACTTGGGTGACATCTACCATTCAGTTCTTCACACAAGTTTGCTATAGCGTTACTGAACAATGAGACTTCTAGTTGTGCCTGATCCATTCTCTCCTCCATCAAAAAACGCCCTCCTCGCTTGAGGTATTCCAAGCAGCTTTCTTCTTCTTGCTGGAGGCCAGTTTGCGTTGTGTCCTCCTTGAGGCTCACTTCAATAAGAGCCTTAATATCAAGAGGATCGACTAATCCAAACAGCACTGAAGCTGTGGTAAAGAGTGAGTCTGGGAGCTGAATACGAAGTCATGAGAGAATGCTATGAAAATGATATGTAAGTGCACTGACACTTTCACGTCCCTTCATTTGGAGCCAACATACAATGTTGCTCTCACTGTGTGTAATACCAAGAACATCGAGGTTCAGAGCTGTGTCAGATGTAGAAAGAACAATATTTGACAAGTTGAAAACTCTTGAGCAGAGAACAAATGGGGATATTCACACAATGATTTAATGCTGACACAACCTATAGAGTTGGTTGGGAGCAATGGCAGAGCTATGGCGCATTTCTGGCGATCAAACTATAAAAATATTAGATCCAACAATGACTATAACAAATGACTTAATTCACACACATTTTGAATACAGCCAAGTCCAGGTCCTCGCTTAAACAATCATATTGTCACTTTAGGAACACCATTGCGCGCCATCGGTGAAATTAAAAGAGCCCTCAAGGTGAAGTAAATTCTTGAAGCCCCTCAGAAACACACATGAGCCTGAATATTGGTATTGTCGCTTACCTCCTTGCGCCATCTTGGGTAACCGGGCCAAGCCGTTTGTCGAGCCAGACACTCGTCAACTTGGCACATGGTCATGTTCCCCTTTCTGTTTTGAAGGAGCTCATGGCAGATGGGCTTCATGAGGAGGCAAGATGGATGGATATTGTATTGCCATGTAAGATGGGTGACATCCTAGCTGCAGTAATGAATAGGAAAAATCACAAAGGCCTTCCAACGGAAAACAATGTGCATTTCAAAAACTCTCCCTGTAGACGACATGTGAATGTAACATTATTTAGGTAACCACTCTTGCTTTTTGCCTTGCACTTGGTCCGTTTTACCCGTCGGACATCGGCCTTCCTGCACATTGCATTCTTATCAGCTAGCAGCACAGATATCACATCTAAATAAACTCATGTGAGAGTACATAATGCTTTCATAGCGATGATGAACGGCGCATGGTCGGGGTCGTCAGATTGGTTGAATAGTACAGGAAGTATCTCGCATATCTGCATAAACATCTTGTTCGGAGATATGAACCCATGAAAGTCTTCGGCCTCGCTGTCAATGTAGTCCAACAGGACCTCGTAACACTGATGAAATCAGCAAATAAAAACAGCACATAGAGTAAAAGTAACTGACAGAGGTCACCACTAAGGACAAGGTTGCCATGGGTGGGTGTGCTGCGTCCCTAAAGAACATGGGATCTAGATCAGCAAGAGAGAGACAATGGCTTGGTATGTTATTGTGCCGGAAGATCACATGATAGACTGACTCTTGTGTGATCTGGTTCTCGAGGAACCACACCAAACCATTATCCTGCGTGCCAAAATAAGAGTTTGAGCAACAAAGCCAATTTGGAATGCTTACGGCGAGTGGTAAACAACTTGCCCACAGGCGCATCAGCTTCAGTGTGAGGGCAATGACCTTATCATGTAGGGCAACCCCAAAGATATGCTTGAGGTCAAAGCCAGTGCCATTGATCATCATTGAATCCTTCACGTGACACTTGTTGTCATACATCCAAAGGCTGAATTAAGGATCACCCTGTTCTGGGATGAGTCGAGTAGGAGAAAACAAGAATATTACGAACAAGAGCCAAGATTTCCGCTTCAGACATGATATTTTTGGTTGGTATAGTGAGTACTACGCGAGAAATTAGCGTGTTTGTAAGGATTCAGAAGAATCGAGCTACCCACCCGGTTCCAAGTCCATCGGCTGCAGATTACAACAAGTGAGAGCTTGGGGCCAGATAGACTCTATCAGTGCCTTTCGCTCAGCAGCATAGTCGGCCATGACAAGTAGAAAAGGACTGGGAGTATCTCTGCGGCACATGGCAACTCGTATCATGCACCAAAGGTTGCCAAGAGCCCTTGCCCACTTGGGGTACTTAGAGTTGATATATTGCAACATCACTTTCTTGGGTTTCTTGGCACTAGTTTGTTTTGTGATGGGACTAGACACATCAGTACTAGTGTCGCCTCCGTATGCTGGATATGCGGAGGAGCCCATATAGGAACTCTCCAGGATGGAAGAGCCGAGGATTGAGCCAGGTCCGACTAGACCAGACTCTGAAGAAGAGGGGGCAGCATGACTGCACGCACGAGATGTGGTCGCAATAGGGTTGTAATGGAAACAATCAGATGCGGGAATTCACAGAGAGGATTTCAAAAGAGGCGCTGAGTTCAGTGGGATCAAAGCCGTCTGTGTCAGATCAAACATAGCATTTGACATCGGCGGGAAATAGAGAAGAGGTAGTTCCACATAGAGAAGAGGGTCATATCCTGCAGGATAAAGTGCAGGATGGACGACACTGTCATTATAATCTACCTATGGTGTTGTCAGGTAAGATAAGAAGAAAAAAGTGAGGCACTGACACAGCTGTAGAGGTTGTAATGATTGCCGTCGTGACCCAGCCTTCTGCCTACGTAAGGAATATTGAACGCATTGGGTGAAGAGTCCAGCTGTGGAAATTATCAGCCGAAAGATGATGGCATTGTCAAAATTGAACTTACCGCATAGATGGGCACTTCCAAATCTGGCCCTTGCTCATAGGCCGCATTGTGCAGCAACCCAGTCCGCAAATAAGCTGACAATAAAATCTGTGATCTCAACTAGAGCAGCAATCAGTGTATATAGTGCCCCAAAATAAACACATACCATAGTAAGGCCTGCCTGTGAAGACTGCGCTAACGTTGAAACACAACAAAAAGTCTCAGGGCATGCAAATACATACATAGAGAGGGTAAAGAGCTACTGGTGCCCCTACAGAGACATATCCTACGAAAGCCAAAACATTTGATGTCTCGGGGCAATTTTCAAGGACAAATTGTTTGAATGTGCATGAGTGAGTGTTATGGATATTGAAATGAAAAACATAACTTACTGAAAAGGTGAACAACGCCTCCTCTCGAAAGAGGATGGAGTCAAAGAAGAGCGCACTGTTGTCTGAATTGAAGAGGAAAAGCATCAATATCTAGGTAGTGTCCAAAAAGAAAGGATGAGTTATTATAGTCACCCATTTGCGTAAAATTATGTGCCATTGCAACACCATCTTGTTATTACATGTAAATGCGTGTGATATAGGGCATCATGGTGATGTGCATAAAAAAATGCATAGATAATAAACAGCGCCATTGCGGGGCCATCGACCTGAATGGTTAAATGGTTAAATGTATTATGTGTGGTCGCACATCGCTAATTTTCATAATCTAAATCTACATCGCTATCGTACATCTCACCAAATTGTTCTAACAATGACTTGGTGCTAACATCAAATCGCTCCTCAATGACTTCGATGACTTCCACTCTCGAAGTGCCATTGTCTTCCTCTTCAGATTCACTGTTATACTCCTGGAAATCTTCATCGTCGGCCGCATTGTCTGCGGGAACAAATGTGCTGCACTTCCTTGTCGCTGGAGGTCAGGTTGCGTGTCACGATAGTGAGAGTAGATGTGTCTGATCCCGAGACCGAAATGGAATCGCATCAACATATCATGATCAACAAACCTAGAATCATAAGTTCAAATTTTCTATATCCTAATGATTCCCAGACTCACCGATTAATGAAATATTCTCGCCAATCATCTTTATCTCGCGCACATGCTGACTTACCCGATCCCTCCGGATGTCTCTTGCGTTTCGCGAAGGACAGTATTATGTGGCATCCCCTCAAGACATCTACTGGATCGAGGAAATTGAAAGAATACTCATCCGCCATGGGCGGAAATCTAACTCTATCTAGGGTCGAGGTCTCCCAGACAGAGAGCTTATCCATGGGCTCATACCAACAAACCCATAGGAACTCCATTCAAAGTGGTGTGTAGTCGACCATGCTGACTCCGATATATATGACATGGACATGATATATACCAAGTACCTTACTGTAGATGAATCTGTGTTCTTGATGCCCCACATTGTTGGCAGTGCGAAGAACCATCACATTGCAGTGCGATGTCCTGGGGTTTATAACATCTTGGGCCCTGCGAACATTGTATGTAGTATAGTTGAACCTGGTGATGTTGTGGCGATAAATCCAATCGTCCTTAAGTATGACCATGTTGATGTCGTTCTCTTCTGCTCCTTGATTAATGTGGATCCTTTTGAGGAGATGATCCTTGAGCTTCACAACAAAATTCTGTGGGAGCGTGTTAGAGTCGTTTGCGCGTGATTATCAGACTTACTTTAATTGCCGGATCACCTTCATGGCTAATTAGATATGATCCTATGTGAACAGGGCACTTTTGCATTGCACCAATGTAATGGTGGATGTGTGGGCTTCTGGCAGATTCAGTGATTTCAAGGTGGGGTCGATGAGATGTTTTGTTGCCGATACGACGAATGCGAGTCTGATGCCATTCGATCTGGGTTAACTGTTTGACAAATGATTTGCGATCTGTCCGGCGATATCTGGACTTGGGAGAATGGTGCTCGAGTTCACCCTGTAGTGCTCGGTGAGTTACATATGGAGAGCCAAATTAAGGGGACGTACAGGTTTGGAGCTGTATGAATCTGTTGTACCATATCTACGAATTGTAGACACATAATCACCTAAAGCATGAAACTTATATGTTTGGAAGTTAAATGTCTTTGTGCGCTGGGCATTATTGCGCAATGTCTCCAACACTACCACCTTCCCTTGTTCTACTATGCTAGATATATCCTTGCCTTTCTGTCCTCCCGCTTGTTTTGCATTGCGTCGGGCATGAACCTCGACCTCCTGGCCAAGTTCGCGATGTAGAAACAACAATACTGTGAGGAACAAATGAGGCTCCAGACTGTATCTGTAAAAGTTGTAAGGTCGTGCGTTTGCCTAGTCTGCGTTACTTGAGAAGACAAGTGCATTCGACCCTAAAGGGGAAGCAAGTGCAGCAAAGATCTAGAGGTACGTGCTGAAGCGAAGCACGAGAAAGTGCAGGTGCGCGCAAGGCGCGGGAAAGCGTGCGCGCGTATGTGGAAAATGATAAAGACTAAGCTTAAGTGAATATATGATGCAATATAAGAGAAGAGAGATGCGAGGTGTAAACAGATAGAGTTCTACTATATTCTGCTAGGTAGTAAGTAAGTAGTAACAGGTAATTGGGAGGTAAAAGTAAGTTAAGTAATAGTATGTACTGCTGGCGCTTATATAGCGTGCCTAAGCGCGGTCATGCGGAGCCGAAGCACTACCGAGTAGGTATGTAAAGATATATATAAGTAAGGGTCCATGATAAAAATAGAGGTGGAATGATATGCATATGAGAGAAATGGAAATATACGCACTATAGAACTTGGTGGACAGTGAATGGATGCTTCTGGATGGCTGGCACTATAGGGCGCTCAAGCGCGGGAATGCGCACGCGCGTATACATCGTGAAGCATGGGCATGGTGTGCGCTGCGCGGGAAAGCTCCGCCTCATATAGGATTAGCTGTGGACAGTACACAGAGTGGTGCTGTGAGTTTGTGCTGTATACTCCCTAGTGGAAACTGCCATATCACGCCATGAGAGGCATGATTCTCTACAGCTAGTTACATAAGCTGAGCAGACCGTTGCTTTGAAGTTGCAGAACTGCTGGCCAACTGCCAAAGTGACCTTATCCATGATATCCAGTGTCCATTCAGAATGGATTCAGAGCTTGGCGAGTCCATGCCAATGCGCCATGGTAAATAACAATTGCAGAATGGATGAATTGTGTGGTTTGGGCAGAAGACCGTCGAAGACAGGGATGGAGCACTTGAGATTGTGTCAATGTCTCATTTGACTTCAATGGAAGTAAGTCATACCTGAAGCAGATCTTCGAAGTTTCAAGCTGCCATACACTTCGTCCCCGAAGAATTGGCTGAAAATTTATGAATGGTAGCTGTGCCAAATGTAGGAATTTGCCTATATCTGGCAGTGAGAAAGTCAGTTGAATATGAAACACGTGATTATGCAACGTACCTTTGGTCCAACTCGTGGATAAGAGCCTTGTCCTGTGCTGCAATGATTCATAATAAATGAATAAAAAGCATTTTCCAGACATCGATCTCGAACTCATGCAGAAGATCTACCACCAGAGCGCAAAAAATATTGAAACCCAGGGAACCAAGGCGATCTGAGAATGTGTTCTATAGAATGGTTAGCTGTTGTCAGTGATAGAAGTTCGAACTTTACCGAGGTGGGAACCCAGGACTGCAACTTGAGAATTTGCTCCACCAGTGCACTCCTGACCGCAAAGTTCTTTTCATAGATTAGTGACCGCGCAGTACTTACCATAGTTCTTCGTTTAGCATCGCTGCATGCCAAGGTTCTGCGCTGGATCCTATCCTGAGGCTTCCTCATATTTTGGATGTGCTCTTTAGGTATCAAGCAACGTGGACATGGACAGTTTCCGAGATTGCGGACCGTGGCTATAAGGACTCTGTAAGATTTGGATTAAACAGTATTCACAGTAAGATACAAGTTCATGTACTTTTCTGGATAATCTGCCGAGTAAGTAAAGATTCTAGGATAGAATATTTGTGTGATACCATCGCAGCAAAGGATCACAATTCCATGCTCGTATGCCTCCAGGAATTCATTGTCCAGCAAGATGTTCCACTGCTCGTGAAATAATTCCCTGTGGCAATGGGTCAAACACTCGCTGGTCATGCCTTTCCCGCCAGCAAAATTCTTGAACAAGTCTGGAAGCTGAAAGTAACAAGTTAATATCTATACAACAAGACATCGGGAGGCATACCGTCTGGAAATACGCAATGTGGTTGCTTAAGTTACACGACGGCTTGCAGCGGCGGTACTTGGACTCATTGCCAAAGTACATGTAGGTCGGCCATAACTTGGCATTGCCAAACAAAGTTAATTGTGTGGCATCGGACCAGAACATCATACCAGCAACGACTCGGGGTAGATTGCAATCGGGCTCCACAGGCAAATTTTGCAGTTCCATATGAGCTTCATGGAAGGCCTGCAACGTGTACAAATCTCCATATATGGAGACCTTGACATCAAGGTGGGAAGGATGCCACCGTAGCTGGTATGGTTCATAATGGAATAGCTTGCTGTCTCATATGTTGGCCAGCTTTTCTCTTAAGACAGAGACAAGGGAGCGATGATACAGATCGGGCACTCGATAAAGGCAAGGGCCCGGTGTTTCAGTGGTACGGCAAAAGGGCACATGGATTGACACTGGCGTTCTTTTCCAACTGGCATCTTCATCTTCCCACTCTTCCCCATCTTCATCGTAGTCGTTGGAACCTAATTGAGAGTTAATTTTCTTCCAATGCATAGAGTTCATGGAATTAACATCGAAGCCACTACTACCCAAGATGTCTATTAGTTTCATGTAGTCAGCTTGTGACTTTTGCACCCCTTGATTCCAGTACCAATCCCCAAGTTGGAATGAGGAACGGTTAGGATAGGGATGGTACAATGAATCGTTTCCCGGAGTCGCGGGTAAGTCTGGTTCCTCATCGACATGAGACTTGCCAGGAATGAATGACAAATCTGCGATGGTAATGTATTGTTCCGGATCGTGGGAGGGTAACATAGAGGAAAAGTATTGACGTACTAGTCCAAAGACATTTGAGGGGGTGCGACATATAGGTGACGATGATAAGGGCAGGGATTCATTGGAATAGGAAGAGACAGCTTGGGTGTGACAGGCAGATGCTGGAGGAAGGTTGTCTAAAGGCGCAGTAGGTGGGGGCAGTGGAAGCACATCCCTAAATCGCTTCGGCAACTGGCGATTCAGATATCTTGGTCTGCACTCTGCTAAACTAAGAGCATCTCCTTGGTCATTTGTTCCTACTGTTTCCTCGATTGCTTCTGCAGCAGCCGAGAATGGGCTGAGCGACGATGCGACAGTAACCTCGGGCTCTGTAAAGGAGTGGGTGTCGCACGAAATAGGGTTGGTGGGTGAATTGGACAATTGATGAGGCGATCCAATGATCCCCACGGGCTCAGCATCATCACTCAAAATACGAGGCTTTTTCCTGCGAGTTACAAATTCCTTGAAGGAAGACATAGCCGATGAAAGACGCTTTTTTGTGTGAGTGCACAACCGTTGGTGTAGGCTCAAGTAATTCTGAGTGGTGAATGAGCCCCTTCAGTGACAAATTCCATATTATACAGGCCACCCGACCTCCATAATATCTCGTATGAGACAGGCCAGCTGATCATGGGCCCATGTTGTGTATATTCTCGATGATGACAGATGGGCCAGGACACATATTATTTCCGATGGAGACAGGTGGGCCCATGTATGCCAATGATATATATATCCTTAATGTTGATGGATGGGCCGGGGGAATATGATCATTCATGGAGATGGGTGGGCCCATCTGGGTAATATGTAGAGTAGGATATTATAGACAGCTGGGCTGAAGAGAGATGTAAGGCAAATATTGTTATATAGACGGGCGGGCCGATGTGGGTGTATTACATATATGGGTGGGCCAAGGTAGGGGAATATTACATAGATGGGTGGGCTGACGTAGGGTGTATTACATATACAGGTGGGCCGACGTGGAATGTATTACATATATGGGTGGGCCGACGAAAGGGATATCAAATAGACCGGTGGGCCGAGGGTGCGATAAAATATTTATTACATAGACAGGTGGGCCGAGGTGGGGTATAATTATATAGACGGGTGGGCCGATGTAGGATATATTATATAGACGGGTGGGCCAACATAGGATGTATTACATAGACGGGTGGGCCGACATGGGGGATAATACATAGACGGGCGGGCCGACGGGGGTGTATTACATATATGGGTGAGCCTAGATATGTTCCATCAAGACATACAGCTGATGTAGCCACCAGCAAATCAAACACATAGGATACATGTACACTATGAGTGCATATACCTACCATCGACCACCAAATCTAAACCCCTAAGCACAAAAACATGAATCGACCATGTGTGGCATTGACCAATAATCCAGGACTGGTGGAAAAACCCCACACCTGAACCCTGGTGTGCAACAAATCCTATTTCTAAGCATGGACACCAGAAGCACAACACTCACAAAAATATATATGTCAAATTTTCAGTGCCAAACCCCAAACCGAGATGTACCAACCCCCAAACCCCCAAACCCGAGACTGCCAGGTCTCGGGTATTGGGTGTCCGGAACTCGGAACTTGGGGAAATTTGGGGAGATCAATACAATTTAATTTACAATCGAGTTGATTGACAACACATTGACTTACCCATGTTTGCAATATATTTTTGTTTAGACATACCGAGTTCCGGACACCCGAACCCCGAAACCTGAGACTGCTGGGTCTCGGGTATTGGGTGTCCGGAACTCGGAACTTGGGAAAATTTGGGGAGATCAATAAAATTTGATGTACAATTGAGTTGATTGACAGAAACATTGACTTACCCATGTTTGAAATATATTTTTGTTTACACATACCGAGTTCTGAGTTCTGGACCCCCCAACCCCAAAACCCGAGACCCAGCAGTCCACAATTCTGGGGTTCGGGGGTTGGTAAAATGTGTATGAATATATGAAAGGTTGAATGAAACATTTTGGAAAGATGTCTCATATCAAATGTTAAGTCCCGAGTTTCGAATTTCGGGTTTCAGGACTCCAGGTTTTGGGACTCGGCACTCCCGAAATCCGGAAGTTGAAACTCGGGATTTGACATTTGATATGAGACATCTTTCCAAAATGTTTCATTCAACCTTTCATATATTCATACACATTTTACCAACCCCCGAACCCCAGAATTGTGGACTGCCGGGTCTCGGGTTTTGGGGTTGGGGGGTCCAGAACTCAGAACTCGGTATGTGTAAACAAAAATATATTTCAAACATGGGTAAGTCAATGTGTTTGCCAATCAACTCAATTGTAAATCAAATTTTATTGATCTCCCCAAATCTCCCCAAGTTCCGAGTGCCGGGACCCCCGAACCCCGAAACCCGAGACTGCCGGGTCTCGGGGTTCGGGGGTCTGGAACTCGGAACTCGGTATGTAGAACAAAAATATATTTTAAACATGGGTAAATCAATGTGTTTGTCAATCAACTCGATTGTAAATCAAATTTTATTGATCTCCCCAAATTTCCCGAGTTCCGAGTTCCGGGACCCCCGAACCCCAAAACCCGAGACCTGGCAGTCCACAATTTCGGGGTTCGGGGGTTGGTAAAATGTGTATGGATATATGAAAGGTCATTTCTGAAAGATGTCTCATATCAAATGTCAAGTCCCGAGTTTTGATTTCCGGGTTTCAGGACTCCAGGTTTCGGGACTCCAGGCTTCGGGACTCAGCACTCTTGAAACCGGGAAATCGAAACTTGGGACTTGACATTTGATATGAGACATCTTTTAAAATGTTTAAACCAACCCTTCATATATCCATACACATTTTACCAACCCCCGAACTCCGAAATTGTGGACTGCCGGGGTTCGGGGGTCTGGGGGTCCCGGAACTCGGAACTCGGAACTCGGAACTCGGAATTTGGTTTGTAGGACAACAAAAATATCTTTCAGGGTTCAGGGGTTAGTGAAATGTTTATAGATATACGTAGGTTAATTCAAACATGTCTGAAAAATTTCATTCATCTCAAATGTCAAATCCTGAGTTCCAGGCTTCGGGACTTGGCATCCGGCACCCGGCAGTCAGGGTTGGGGGTTCAGCACTGAAAATTTGACATTCGGGTGTTCAGGCTTTGGGTGATATCTAAATCAACAACTTTGAGTTCTGCCAAAGCGTGAAACTTGAAACCCAGTGTGCAACATGTTGATTTTTCATTTATATCACACAAATCATCGAGTTCCAAGTGCCGAGGGCTGAGACCCAAAGCCTGAGACCCGAAAATATGTACACAACATGTCCATTTTTCACTCACTGCACAAATCACCGAGTTTCGAGTGCCAAAGTGTGAAACTTGAAACCCAGTGTGCAACATGTTGATTTTTCATTTATATCACACAAATCATTGAGTTCCGAGTGCCGAGGGCCAAACCCCGAACCCCAAGACCCGAAAATATGTACACAACATGTCCATTTTTCACTCACTGCACAAATCACTGAGTTTCAAGTGCCAAAGTGTGAAACTTGAAACCCAGTGTGCAACATGTCCATTTTTCATGTACATTACACAATTCATTAAGTTCCGAGTGCCGAGGGTTAAGACCCGAACCCCGAGACCCGAAAATATGTATGCAACATTTCCATTTTTCACTTGTTGCACAAATCACCGAGTTTCAAGTGCCAAAACCCGAAACTCAAAACCCGGTGTGCAACATGTTCATTGTTCATTTACATTACACAGATCATTGAGTGCCAAGGGCAGAATCCTAAAACCCGAAGCCCAAAAACATGTATGCCACATGCCCATCTACTCATTGCACAAATCACCAAGTGTCGAGTGCCGAAACCCGAAACCCGGTACTTCAAATGGACATGGATTCTATATTTGTATGTATTATCCATTGGTGTAGGGTTGAAATAACTTGGGAATTGTATTTGTCAGTGCTCGGTACTCGGTAGTTGGTAGTTGGTGGTTGGTAGTCAATATAGGCAAATGATAATGAAAAATGAAAGTTGTTATTATGCTTAACTTCCTTACCGAAGGTTGTAGTCCAAGTCTAGGGGAGTGTATTGGTAGTCTTTTCTTGTCCATCAGTTATCATTTAACCGAGATATAAGCTAAAGAAATCTACATCGGTGATAATGAAAAATGAAAGTTATTATTATGTTTCAGTTCCTGAACAAAAGTTGTAGTCCGAGCCAAGGTGAGTGTATTGGTAGTTTTTTCTTGTCAATTGGTTATCTCATTACTTGGTACTCGGTACAAGGGAATCAGTACTCGGTATTTGGTTCTGTTACTCAATACCCGAGAATCAGTAGTCGGGTACTTGGTACTTGGTTCTGATACTTGGTACCCAAGAATCAGTAGTCAGGTACTTGGTACTCACCCGCTGGGGGTTTTTCCCTGTAAAGCTGGACCTCAAGGACTGTAGGGAGTCTATTCCTGAGCATATTCGGAGTAGATATATCATATAACCAGCCCAGGACACACAGGATCCTTCTCCAGGAACAAAGCATAGACAATTGCACTTGTGACATTTTTTCACAATTTTCAGTATCTTGCCCTTGCATCCATGATCCAACCTTTTAATATATAATGAGCATAGCTTATATTCTTGCTTCTTATGACCAAGATCAGCTCACAATAGGCTGGAGTTTGTGAGCTAGTGTGCATACTTGCCATTTTGCCTGATAAGGGGCCCATGCCTTCAAAACATTGAATCTTCATAATCAGAAACCTGGGGTACATTTCAAATATCTTAAGTATCATAGACATAAATTTACAGACAAATCAACCAAGAATTGAGTACTGAGGAAGTGAAATGGGTAAGAAATTGAGTGTGGGAAACTTCAAAGACCCAAAGCATCGAAAATGGTTAGTTGAGCAGTGGTAGGACTTTAATGCTGGGTCAACTCATATTTTCACTATATCCCTTCTACCCACCCCCTACCCTCAGGGCAGTAGGCAGTATGAGTTCCTTGGGTAGTTTACAATCTATCCTACATATTTGTAATGATATTTTCGGCCTGAATCATATATAAATGTGACTTTGTATAAAAGATGTCTACTGTCACTCTCCACACATATGTCATTTTGCCTATCATTACATCAATCCTTCATGAATATTTCTAAGCTTTTAAGCTATTATAATGGATGTATATGGGTGTTATTCCAGGTCTCTGATCACATCACAGGCTTGTCATGTTGGATATCTCGACATAATGTGCAAGTCTCGCTATTAATATTCATTCTTTATCTTTAGACTCACTTACTGCACACATGTATTTCATTTGTCATTATTAATGTTTTGGATTTCTTTAGCTTATATCTTGGTCACATGGTAACCAATGGACGAGAAAAGACTACAAATAAACTCACCTAGACTCGGACTACAACCTTGATTAAGCTGACTACTGATTCCCAGATACCGAGTATCAAAACCAAATACTGAGTACCAATTACCATGTACCAAGTACTGCGTAATGAGTAACAAGATAACCAATTGACAAGAAAAGACTACCACTACACTCACCTAGACTTGGACTACAACCTTTGGTAAGGAAGTTAAGCATAATAACAACTTCCATTTTTTCAATATTGCTGATGTTTTGCTGAATGACAAGGAAAGACTACCAAATCACTCACCTTGACATGGACTACAACTGTCATTTTTCATTATTATTTGCCTATATTGACTACCGAGTCTCGAGTACCAACCACTGACCACCAATCACCGAGTGCCGAGTACCAAGTACTGATAGGGAATAGCATGGGTGAACCCTGGGGTATGAGTAGCACTACCCCCACCCATACCTCATGATATACCCACACCCACAAGGTGGGTGTGGGTTTTTTGGTGGGTATCAGGGAGAAACTACTGAGTCTTGAGTACCAACCACTGACCACCAATCACCGAGTGCTGAGGACCGAGTACCAAGTACCGAGTCCCGAGTCCCGAGTCTCAAGTCCCGAGTCTCAAGTCTCGAGTCCTGAGTCTCGAGTCCCAAGTCCCGAGTACTGAGTACCGAGTCCCGAGTACCAAGTACCGAGTACCGAGTCCCGAGTCCCAAGTACCAAATACCGAGTCCCGAGTACCAACCACTGACCACTGATCACTGAGTGCCAAGTACCAAGTACCAAGTACCAAGTACCAAGTCCCAAGTTACCGAGTACTGACAAATACAATTCCCAGGTTATTTGAGCCCTACACCAATGGATAATACATACAAATACAATTTGTGTCCATTTGAAGTACCGGGTTTCAGGTTTTGACACTCGACACTTGGTGATTTGTGAAATGAGTGAAAAGTGGACATGTTGTGTACATGATTTTGGGTTTCGGGCTTTGGGTCTCGGCCCTCAGCACTTGGAACTCGATGATTTGAGTAATGTAAATGAAAAATCAACATGTTGCATGCTGGGTTTCGAGTTTCAGGTGTCAGCACTCAAAACTCAGTGATTTGTACAGTGAGTGAAAAATGGACATGTTGTGTACATATTTTCGGGTCTCGGGGTTCGGGTTTCAGCCCTTGGAACTCGGAACTCAATGACTTGTGTAATATAATTGAACAATGGACATGTTGCACACCCGGTTTTGAGTTTCAGGTTTCGGCACTTGAAACTCAGTGATTTGTGCAACAAGTGAAAAATGGAAATGTTGCATACATATTTTCGGGTCTCGGGGTTCGGGTTTTGGCCCTCGGCACTCGGAACTTGATGATTTGTGTAATATAAATGAAAAATGGACATGTTGCATGCCGGGTTTTGAGTTTCAGGTTTCAGCACCCAAAACTCGGTGATTTGTGCAACAAGTAAAAAATGGACATGTTGTGCACATATTTTCGAGGTTCGGGGTTCGGGTCTCGGACCTCGGACCTCGGACCTTGGAACTCAATGATTTGTGTGATGTAAATGAAAAATCAACATGTTGCACACTGGGTTTCAAGTTTCACGCTTTGGCACTCGAAACTCGGTGATTTGTGCAACAAGTGAAAAATGGAAATGTTGCATACATATTTTCGGGTCTCGGGGTTCGGGTTTCAGCACTTGGCACTCGGAACTCAATGAATTGTGTAATGTACATGAAAAATGGACATGTTGCACACTGGGTTTCAAGTTTCACGCTTTGGCACTCGAAACTTGGTGATTTGTGCAGTGAGTGAAAAATGGACATGTTGAACAATGGGTTTCAGGGTCTCGGGTTTGAAACATAGCATAATAAGAACTTTCATGTTTTCATTATCATTTGCCTATATTGACTACCGAGTCTGATAAGAGACCCCTTGGATGATTCATTGCTCAATGAAATACTACCTGATTGGAAGTGTGCTGGTTATCAGATATTCATTCGTCGACTCCCGGGTCCCGGAACTTGGAAGTCGGTACGGTTGACCCAAATTTGGGTGGTCGGAACTTGGCGTCTCATAGGGCAACACAAGCTTCACACCCTGGATTCCAAATTCTGCAAGACAACCTGTGCACCATCAAAGGCCATGTCAGGAGATCACCTGCTGCTCCGGGAACTCAGGAACTTTGATTTATTACCTCCTCTGAGTACGGTTGACCCAAAGGTTGGTAATCGGAACTTGGCTTCTCATAGGGTAACACAAGCTTCGCACCCCAGATTCCAAATTTTGCAAGACAACCTGTGCACCATCAAAGGCCATGTCAGGAGATCACCTGCTGCTCCAGGAACTTGGTAACTTTTATTTTATTACCTCCTCTGATTTGGTTGATGTACAACTACCTCAGCTCCATCGTGTTTACAATTATGGTACACATGGGCCCACCCATCTATATTGTATACCACCCTCGGCCCACCGGTCTAATACAACATCCCATACAACACCCTCGGCCCACCGGTCTAATTAATATGCGTCTGGGCCCACCCATATAATACAATATTGTATAATACCCTTGGCCCACCCGTCTAATTTAATATGTGTCTGGGCCCACCCGTGAATGTGATAACAAGTACCTACCCATCTATCTCATACACATCTACCTTAATACACCCATCTGCATAATATCCAACTACCTCGGCCCACCCGTCTACCTAATATTCATGTACATCGGCCCACTCATCTACTCTATATATCCCCTGCATGGGCCCACCCGCCTCCATCGGGAATAATTTGCCTCCCGGCCCATCCGTCATAGTCGAGGATATTTTTATCATGGGCCCATGGTCCGCTGGCCCGTATCATATGGGATATTATGCATGTCCGTTCCCTCGTATTATACGGAAATAGGTCACTGTAATATGTGCCACCCGACTTGCCTGCATATTGGGGCCCACCTTGACTGGCCCGATCTGCGGGAATGTGCATGTGCTGGGCCAGTTCGGGCCTTCCAGATATTGGTGCACTGGGCCTAAACCTTACCATCTGGACCGATCCGCATATTGAATGTGAGGACTGATTGGGCCCTTCCGGATGCTTGTGTACTGAGCCGATCCGCACCTGAATTTGTTATGTGCTGGGCCAGGTCTTGCATATTTGACCCATCTGCACACTGAATTGGTATCTACTGGGCCCAAAATAACCAGTTGGCCCATCCACTAACCCTTCCCAGTATTGTGATGGGCCCAGGAATAACCGGTAGGCTCACTTGTGCCCTCTTCCGATACTGTCAATAACCAGCTGGGCTCATCCGTAAGTTATTCCGATACGAGCTGAGCCCATTCGCCAGCCATGCCTGATACTATTATGGGCTCAAAATTTTCCTGTTGGCTCTTCTGACATCAAATTTCCCCAAGAATAAGTAGCTAGGCCCATCCGTACTCCCCTTCTGAGATATATAACTGGGCCCATGTACCTTGTGGCCCATTACAATTGTCCCATTCATGCTATGGCATCGACACTTGGCCCATCCGCTAGCATGGGCGCTATTCCACACTGTGGGCCCATCCGTGCATAAGCACACATGGGCCCACATTGGACGGCCCGCCTAACTGGGTCTATTCTCAACCTTTGGCTGTCTGACTAAGTCGAAAATAAAGTACTGAATTATGTGCCATCAGGATTGCCTAATCGGAGGCACCGCTTGCCACAACGCTATCATGATGACCTTCCCCCCATTCCTAACTCTGCACCAGCTCTGCAGCATGAACCAGTGGTAGACGATGGTCCGATTGAGCCTGACATACCTCGAGCTGCAGGTGAAACCAAGTATGTTACTATGGAGACTGACTCATACGGCCTTTTTTGCTCATATCCCAATCACTTCCCGACCTATAATCCCGACAATCTCACCTCAATCTCACATGTATCAGATTCCACTCATTTCGTCCTTACAGCAGACCAGACAGGTGCTCGACCCTGGTGGTCTGGGTTCGGCTCCTCTGTCACATCAGCAAAGGACTTTTTCAGAACATTCTTGAACTCCACCATCTTTCGTTTGATGTGCTGGTTTTATAGCGGGTCAAATATGAAATCACTAGCAGAGCTTGACCGTCTCATGAATGAGGTCATCCTCACCAAGGACTTCGATAAGGCCCACCTCACTGGGTTCCGAGCCACAAAGGAGGTCGACCGTCTCGACAACTACCAAGGAGACCCTGCAGATATTCGTTTATCATTCCTGAGTGCGGATGGATGGATAGAGACGACAATTAAAATTCGACTACCAGCTGATGGTGTCCAGCACACATTGGAAACATCAGCACCAGAATTCGAGGTCCCTGGACTATTCTACCGTCGTCTGCTTGAGGTTATCAAGTCTGCATTTCGCGAGGCATCTGCAGAGTGCTTCCATCTAACCCCGTTCAAAATGTTCTTCCAACCATCGCCCAACGAACCTACGGAGCGTGTATACTCCGAAATCTACTCTTCACAGGCTATGCTCGAAGCACACGAGGCCATCAAATCACATCCCCCTGATCCAAGTTGCAAGCTTGAGACTGTTGTTGCTGCTGTCATGCTTTGGTCAGACTCAACGCATCTCGCTAGCTTTGGGAGTGCGTCATTGTGGCCTATATACTTGTTCCTTGAGAATCAATCCAAGTACATTCGTGGAAAACCTTCGTCCTTTGCTGCACACCATCTAGCATATATACCCAAGGTGAGCCTAATGTTGATCCTTGCCTTAATCTAATAATCTAATTCATTATGTTTTTTTCCAGCTCTCCGATACCATTCAGGACTTTTATCGCCGTGTGTTTGGCAAGCCTGCTACAGCAGAGATGTTGACCTACTGCCGTCAAGAATTAATGCAAGCCATATGGCTTCTTCTAATGGACAACGACTTCATGCATGCTTATGAATTTGGTATTGTCATTGAGTGCCTTGATGGAATTAGTCGACGAGTCTTTCCTCGATTTTTTTCATACTCAGCTGACTACCCAGAGAAGTACGTGAAAATACTGACATTTCTATGTCTATTAACGTGGATACATTAGAACCCTTCTGTCTTGCATCAAATTCCTTGGTCAATGTCCCTGTCCCCACTGCCTGATTCGAAAGGACAACATCGGGGAGCTGGGTACAAAGGCTGACAGGCACCGACACGAAAACCATCAGCGCCAGGACAGTGACGGCTTGCAAGGCAAGATCAGGATGGTCTGTGACTGGTTATACATCAAGGGTAGGAATATTACAAGCATCTTCATTAAATGGGTACTTGTTCCAGATTCACTCACTGCCTCTATGGTGCGAGTTTATCTCAACTCGAACTTCACTGTGTCTTTCTGAGTGCTGAGTGTATACACAGAACACATTTTCAACACGACTCAGGCGGTTTGGCTTCAACTTTTATTCACTCTTTCTGCCCGACTTGCTTCACGAGTTTGAACTTGGTGTCTGGAAGGCAGTCTTCACCCATCTCCTTCGTATTCTGTATGCATATGGTGAAGAGAGAATACAAAGATTGAATGAAAGGTAGGAAACACAGTGTTTCATGTGGCGAGTTGCTAAATCCTCACATCACCATCCAGGTATCAACAAGTCCCAACATTTGGACGAGGCACAATTTGGCATTTCAGTAGCAACACATCAGCAATGAAATGTCTCGCTGCTCGAGATTTTGAGGACTTACTGCAGGTGAGTGCACTGACTTGAAGCTGATTGTCATCTGACTTTTTGTTTAGTGTGCAATGCCTTTTTTCGAGCAGCTCCTTCCATCACCCTTGAATGAAATGCTGCTCAACCTCCTCTTTGAGCTTGCAACATGGCACGGACTCGCAAAACTTCGACTGCACAGTGATACCACTCTTGGATCTCTCGATACCTCAACAATATGCCTTGGAAAATCTCTTCGGAAATTTATGTCCAAGACTGCGAAGAGATTCATGACTCGTGACCTTCCTAGCGAGGAAGCTGCCCGTGGGCGTCGCAAGGCCCGAGCAGCTGCAAAAGGTGGTAATACATCCTTGAGAGCTAATGCAACAGGCACTTCCACTGGAGTTAAGGCTCAATATTTTAACTTTATGACCTACAAGCTGCATGCACTCGGGGACTATGTCTCTGCAATTAGACATTTCGGTACCACTGACAACAATTCCACTCAACTGGTATGTAGGTGCTCTAAATGTTGTTGTCTTTTTTTAATACTTGATACAGGGTGAACTTGAACACTGCCGCGTGAAACATTTTTACCCGCGTGTTAGTAAGGCAAAGTTCACGTCCGGCATTGCAAAACAACAACGCCGAGAGAGAATTCTATTCCGACTGGCAGAGCACGAGTTGCCTTCAAAGTCGAAGAAAGGCAAAGCAAAGGTCACTGACAAGCGCCAGCGCCACACCACAAACAATCTATTGAAGGACCTTCCAAGCATACCTTTCGAAGCATCCGAGCTATTGGCATACTCCGATCCAAAAGCACACTACCATATTGCCTCAAGTACAAGATATTTTTTGAATGTGCAGCAGTGGCTTGGGAGGCATTGAGAAGATCGTGCATTGGAGGTGATTCAACCATTTATAGTGTTTGATTTGATCTGAGAGCTGCCCTGTCAGGATTTTCTTCCTCGACTTAAGGATCATCTCCTTGCCCGAATCCTCGGACATCAATATGACGGTGATGAAACTGAGTTCAGCGCAACTCAACGAGCCCATGTTGTGTTTGTAAATGATCGTATTTTCCGTCATAAGGTACTTCGCATCAACTACACTACATATGACCTTCGCCGGGCTCAAGACTCACTCAATCCATGAACTCATGCTGATGTGATGGTCCTCGCACATGAGGATGACCATCCATATTGGTATGCTCAGATTCTAGGTGTTTTTCATGTGAATGTCGTCTACACGGGCAATAATACACCTAGCTTCAACTCACCCCAGCAAATGGATTTTGTATGGGTCAGATGGTTTGGTCGCGACCCGAACAATTATCAGTAAGGCTGGAAGGTGAAACGTCTTCACCGACTTGGATTCATACTGCAGACGAACCAGGTGCATTCGGATTTCTCAATCCTCATCAAATCATTTGTGGTGTCCACTTAATCCCTGCATTTGCCTATGGCCATACTGATGAACTTTTACTGCCTTCGATTGCCCGTCCTCTTCATGAAAATAATGAAGATTGGAAATTTTACTATGTGAATATGTGAGTATCATAGACTCAGTATAGTGATTCTGTATTAATGTACCTTCTTGCTATAGGTTTGTTGACAGAGATATATTCATGCGTTTCTGTGGTGGGGGAGTCGGTCACAGGTCAACTCATAATGCAACACAAACATTTTGCAATGACCGTGATCCTCTAGATTGTGTTGCTCGCCGAAATAACGCAGACTCTGAGCAAGGCGAGGGAGCATCCGAGGAAGACAAAGAAGCATCCGAGGATAAAGTTGAAGCCTCATCCAAGAACGAGGAATCATCTGCAGATCGTCAACTTGAGGCATCTGAGGAATATGAAGATGATGGACCCCCACTGGAGGAAGACGAAGAAGACGGACTGTCCGAGTCTGCTGTTGATCAGGATGAAGACGAAGTTGTTGAATTAGAGATGGAGGAGTATGGTTATGGCGGACTAGATCAAGAAGAGGAGAACACTGACGATGAAGCTGACGCCGATCAAGATGATAGCAGCAGCGACAATGAAGACAATGATGCTGATGATGATCTGGGACCTGAGGATGGAGAAGACGAGAACGGAGAGGAGCTCGAGGGGTATGGAGAGCTTTAATCATAACTTCCTGGCAGTATAATGTATCATGTACTGTAATTGTAGAAGGTATGTGATATATCCACACCTTTGATCCTTAGACAGTGATGTATCAGCCTCTGTCACCTATACCAGTTGTCCGTTATATACCAGTTGTCTGTTATATATCATGCTACTATTGAGTGATGTATCAGTATGTATCTATACCGGTTGTCCATTATATATCATGCTACTATCAAGTGATGTATCAGTATGTTTCCTGTATTGTTATATATCATTGTTTCTTGTATCATCATATATCATTGCCTTGTGACTCAGCGAGTGATGTATCCCTGTATCGGTGATATATCAACTATTGAGTCATGAGTCATGAGGATGATATATAACAATACAGGATACATCACTCGCTGAGTCATGAGGCAATGGTATATATGATATATCACGATACAGGGATACATCACTCACGAGTGATGTATCCATCGTGATATATCATATATACTATTGCCTTGTGACTCAGCGAGTGATGTATCCTGTATTGTTATATATCATCCTCATGACTCATGACTCAATAGTTGATATATCACCCCTAGTAGTATGTCATAAAACATATATTACAAACCTCCGTCATAAACAAAATTGCCACCATAAACAAATTGAACATATGCTAAAGTACTTGTATCAGTCTACAGGATGCTCATCCCACAATGACCTGAACCATGCAGACATTCTCTGACATAGCATTGCCTGGCGATGTGCATATGCAACCGCGCCCTCTGTGAATGCAGGTGATAAAAATTGCCGTCGTGAGCCTTGTGCGTCCCACCATCGAGCCTGCCACTCAAAGAAAGAAAGAACGTGGTGCATTTCCTCACAAAGAAGTTGTACTTCCTCCTCCTACCAATGAGCCCACGCCCGTGCCTTGCACCATTCCACATGCAATGCTACAATATATTAATCAAGCGATGCACGCAGTCAAAATCAGAGACTTACAATCCTGCAGCCCTTCCTCCTGATTGTTTGATACCCCGGGTGTTTTCCATATCCACGAAATATTCTGTTGGCCAACTGTCTTCCCTTTGTCGTGATTTAGTGGGACCACATCTTTTGCCCTGTCCAGTGGCTTCAGTATCCGCTGCCAGTCATTGTTCTTGCCTAGTTTTGAGGCAAGCATAATAAGTGCGTCTCGGGCAGCAGTGTACTTAGCTGATATTGTATTGATACGACTTTCAGCAGAATGAATAATGCCCTGAGCATGAGTGTTCGCGCACTGACCTTGAACAAAGGTGTTCTTGTACTTGTAGAGGTGGTAGGTCATGTTGATGACAGTGCGGAGGTCATCCAGAGCATCATTTGCCTGTGCCTGACGCAGATCCCATTCAAACCTTAGCAAGCAGTTGTCACAGGGGAAGCTCGAGGGCAGCGAAGAAGGGAGAAAAAGTTGTATCTTGTGGACCTTGTCCTCAGAGGCAATATCATTGAGTGAACACAGGCAGGAGACGTAGGGCATGTACAATAGTTGTACTCGGGACCAGGTGCTGATTCTACGACGGAGGGCATTGATGTGCTGGAGAATCTTAAGTTTTTGCACATCGGTTGCATGCTGTCCGATGGTGCGAGCTTCGAACTCAACACGTCGTCTGTGAAAACACGTCAGCCACAAGCACGATACATGATGCGTGAATACGCACTGCTGATCTTCTAGTTCCATCCCTGATGATATAAGGACCAATGGTGATATATCATCATCCAGGGAGATATGTCCACCATGCTCGATTTCTTCTGCCTCGGCCTTCGATAATGCCAGGCGCACAGCGGCCTGGGTCACAGCTAATTACTCTCAGTGAAGTGAAATATCTGAGATAAAACAATACTCACTAGTCCTCACTTTGACTTTGAATGGATTTGTCAGGGAACGGTCTGACTCCCACATCTCGATCTCTTTCCGCCATGTAGCTAATTGATCTGGATCAAGGGCTGCCTCAAACTCCTTAAGATCAGAGGCACATTCTTCAACCTCAGGTATTGCAGCCTTATATTTACGGAGGAGAGTTGTGCCTGTGAGAGTAACTCCGAGTCAATATTGAATTGTTATTGATAGAACGAAAACTTACCCATGCTGCAAACACTTTGGTCACCCCATTTTGGACACCTCTTAGGTTGATTGCTACCTATAGAGGTTTTCACCTAAGAGGTACTTTTCTGGTGGTCTACCCAATGTTCTGTGGTCTTTCCCTGTTGTTGTTAGGGACCAAAGACCATTGGGAATATGTTGTGGGAGTACCATATGATGATTTGGACCACTTGAATTCCCTATAACGTAGGGGTGTCTGGGGTCTTCAAATGATGATTTTTTGGCAAATTTCCCTACCTTTGTGGATTGCATCTGTGACCTGTGCCCTGCCTCCTAGACCCCCCATAAACATAATGAATCTTTTTTTATATAATTGAACAATATATCAAAATTGTATACTTTGTCCAGACAACCTACAGTCATCTCCAACATGCCAGGCGCATAACCCACAACAGATTTCATTATATACCCACTGGACCCGCTCACATCCTCTGGAAAACTGTCCTATGCCCAGTCCAGTTCCACCTAACACTACTGGTACGTACACTTCAAACCACACACATGTTGGTTCATCACACCCACTCCTCAATGCTCACTCTGCTTGCATCTTGGTAGGGGGCTCCTCCCTGTTTAACCACATTAGCTGCAGTACCTCATGGCCGTTTACATACTATTGGACCCAATATTGTTACTACAACCTTTGTCTATAGTACTCCAGACTTTCACATAGATAGATGAATAGGGATGGCATACCACAGCATTGCAAAAATGATAAGCAGGCGAGACCAGAAGCTTAATGAGAAGGATCGTAGGTGTGATGTGCCTGCAATAGGGAAGACCACAGGCTTAATGGGAAGGACCATAGGTCTAATATGCATGCTATAGGGAAGACCACAGGCTTAATGGGATGGACCATAGGTGTACTATTCATGCTATAGGGAAGACTATAGGCTCATTGGGAAGGACCATAGGTGTAATATGCATGCTATAGGGAAGACCGCAAGCTTATTGGGATGGACCATAGGTGTAATATGCATGCTATAGGGAAGACCACAGGCTCATTGGGACGGACCATAGGTGTACTATTTATGCTATAGGGAAGACCGCAGGCTCATTGGGAAGGACCATAGGTGTAATATACATGCTATAGGGAAGACCACACGCTTAATGAGACAGACCATAGGTGTAATATGCATGCTATAGGGAAGACCGCAAGCATATTGGGACGGACCATAGGTGTACTATTCATGCTATAGGGAAGACCGCAGGCTTAATGGGACGGACCATAGGTGTAATATGCATGCTATAGGAAAGACCACAAGCATATTGGGACGGACCATAGGTGTACTATTCATGCTATAGGGAAGACCGCAGGCTTAATGGGACGGACCATAGGTGTAATATGCATGCTATAGGGAAGACCACAAGCATATTGGGACGGACCATAGGTGTACTATTCATGCTATGGGGAAGACCACAGGCTCATTGGGATGGACCATAGGTCTAATATGCATGCTATAGGGAAGACCACAGGCTTAATGGGACGGACCATAGGTGTACTATTTATGCTATAGGGAAGACCACATGCTCATTGGGAAGGACCACAGGTGTAATATGCCTGCTACAGGGAAGACCACAGGCTCATTGGGACAGACCATAGGTGTACTATTCATGCTATAGGGAAGACCACACACCACCACCACCCCCTTCAATAGACTAATCTGATTAGAATTACTCCATTTCTACTAGGAAGACACCATGTCTGATTCTTCCTGAAGAACAAGTATGTCACTCAGCTACTATGCACACCACCCCCCACCACCCCTTCAACAGACTAATGTGACTAGAATTATTCCATTTCTACTAGGAAGACACCATGTCTGATTCTTCCTGAAGAACATGTATGTCACTCAGCTACTACACACACACCCTTCAACAGACTAATCTGACTGGAATTACTCCATTTCTACTAGGAAGACACCATGTCCGATTCTTCCTGAAGAACATGTATGTCACTCAGCTACTACGCACACCACTCCCCACCACCCCTTCAACAGACTAATCTGACTGGAATTACTTCATTTCTACTAGGAAGACACCATGTTCGATTCTTCCTGAAGAAGAAGTATGTCACTCAGCTACTACGCACACCACCCCCCACCACCACCTTTCAACTGACTAATCGGATTAGAATAACTCTATTTCTACTAGGAAGACACCATGTCCGATTCTTCCTGAAGAAGAAGTATGTCACTCAGCTACTACGCACACCACCCCCCACCACCCCCTTTCAACTGACTAATCGGATTAGAATAACTCTATTTCTACTAGGAAGACACCATGTCCGATTCTTCCTGAAGAACATGTATGTCACTCAGCTACTACCTTCATTTTCTCTCAATTAATGAATACATATGTAGATGTAGCTCAAAAGTACTCCATTGGTTGCTACTAGTGATGTCTCAGCTCTCACATACTTCCAGGTCCATTCAGCAATCAAACACTCTTCATTCTTTGCTCCATCCGTCCCTTCAACACTTTGTCCAGCCCATGCATTACTGCGTGATGGTGAGTGGGTTGGCATTGATGAAGACTGGTATTTGAAACACGTCAAAACAGCTGACTCACGTCCATTGGAATTACAACAATTAATATTTTCATTAGATCCAGCTCAGTCTTCAGCTACAGTCAGTGTGTGTCCAATTTGTTTTTGTTCTCATGGTTGTGACACATTCATTGCCAGGTCACTGCAGACTCCACACCTGTCGACCTCATATCCTTATCACAATCTATTGATAATATCACGCACCATATAGTTCACGGCCTCTCTACCCCATTGGGCAAGATGTACACGTCGCTTTGCCTTCTTGCAAGAGAAGCAGCTAGGCAGACACAGACCTGTAGAAGTGATTCAAGAGTATGAAGCTGAAAGTAGAGAAGCATGAGAGAGCGGAGTCACAAGACATAGACACCATTGATATTGATCTTTATAATGTTGCACAAGTGCAGAAGACTGTGCACATGAGGAAAAACCACACACAGTAATATTCTTCGATATCAGGTTAGTCTAGACAATTGTGATCAGCATGTAAGATAGAGGACAAAACATGAGTCAGGATTACAAAAGCATGTTTGCATACACATAAGAATTTTAACATGAGTCATCGGCATGCAATGAGCAAGGTAAGTCATAGGCAAGTAGTAGCATAAGTCACGACAAGTATCATAGTCGAGATCAGACAATATGACAGGTGGTTATCAAAGCTGTAAACGTCAGTTATACTCAAATTCATCCTCATCTACAAGAGGAAGTAAACGGCGATCCAGGACATGAGCAGGCTGAAGATGTGAGGCATATTGGCGCGAAAATGGAGAGCCCTCAGAGTATGGCACAACTGCCGAATGAGATGGCAAGTGCGTAGTGTTTTGGTTCGGGGAAGGTCCCATGCATGCCTTTGATGAGGCACGAACGTATGGCTTAGGATGACTAGGGAATAGACAACAATTAACACAGTAAGATTGGCAACATGGCAACGACATACTTGTGACCCTTGGTAGACCTCATACCCATGCTTGCCCTGTCCTGCAACATGAAAGTATGTGAGAAATAAAGACAAAGATATAATGCAAAAATACGTACATGGGTCCTGCTCCAATGTCTCGCAGCCACCATTCCCGTTTCAATGTTGTTGGCCTCCCTTGCACTTTCATAATCATCACGAGTCCATTTCCTAGTCTCAGAGGCCATTGAGCGGCGGATATCTTCACGTACGCAGTTGTACTGGTATCGTCCTGCTGCTACATTCGAACCTTGAGGGGTCGCATGAGGAGATGACAGTGGTGGAGATGACGGTGGGAGATCATCGTCGGACTCATCTGAGTGAATGCTGTGATCCAGGAGTTCATCATGGTCAGTGTGAATAGGGACAGGTGGAATCGAGCGCAAAGCCCTATGTTGTGAGCGCAAAGCCCCATGTTGTGAGCGCAAAGCCCCAGAGTTGGAGCGCGGAGCCCGATAGTCGGAGCGCGGAGCTGCGGGGTACAAGCGCGAAGCTTCCTGGTGAGAGCGCGAAGCTCCAATAGAGCATGAAGTCCCTGTATTTAAACGCTCAGTAACATGGGGAGGGAGGTCCTTGATAAATTTCTCCGACTCTTCCAGACAACGTAAAATGACGCCATCTGTGTCGATAACAAGAGGGATTGAGTACACCTCGTGAGAGTATCCAGCGAAGTCTGATAGCTGACCTGTGATGCAAAAAAAATGTTAGTTTATGTAGGGTACAGACTACCTGAATACGCACGAGTCCACCCCTTGATAGATAAGATGACATCGGGCTCCTGCACAACCGTGCCACGAGTTCTGTGATTCTCATTGGACTTCTTCGATTTACCTTTCCGCTTTGTCATTGTGGCTTTCTCTGCATTGTCCTCGTCCTCATCTCGGCCCAACTCAGCCTCATACATGTCGCCGAGATGCTTCCTGAGATATGGACCCACTAAGGCACGTAATTGACTCGCAGACAGCGATTTGAGATCAAAATCAGGGCCAGGGGGTGGAACTCCTGCTGGCCAGTCATGAATGCAAAGTTGCGTAGAGTAAAGAATGTCAAGCATCCTCATCCACCTGCTGTTCAACGTTTTAGAGGGATGACCAGCATCAGCTACCGAAAGCATGTGAGTACACCGACAGCGGAATCTAATAAGACACAAACCAAATGCTTCACTGATGATTAAAGGCGCCACCATGCGATTTCTATCCCTGGTGGATTTGCCGTTGCGCAAGAGGGGAGCATTGGGGACTGCGACAGGTGGTGGGAGAAAATTGAGACTCTTGCCTTCTGCTTGAGCAGCCTCCAAGTCCTTGTATCTGTAACGCATCCCATGTATATTAGTATCACATCCCCTCAAAGAAAAAGACAAAAAAACACACTTTAGGATTGTAGTAAGCTCATCTATCAAGTGCTTTACATCTACTTGTCGAGCGCCAATGAGAGCCTTCACCATATTAGACCCCGCAAAAAAGCCAGAGGCCTGCCGACCAGATTCCTCATCTCCTGGATAAATGGTGATACCAGCGATATGGATTCCGTGGGTGCGGTACCAATATGAAGCCTTCCAAATATTTAGTCATTGATCAAGTCACCGAAGAACACTTACCGATTTCGCAAACACTTCACGAACTGCTGTCATGAGACTGGATGACTCCCGTGATGAAAGATCCTCAGGGCTGGCGACCACGCTATCCCAATGGTGTTGGATTTTCTTCCATAGGGATGCGTGGTTAGGGTCTTTGTACGGGTGGGCATGATAGTGCGCATTTTGCTTGACTTTCCATGATGCCAAGTTCGCTGGAAGGTCATTAATAAACACTGAAACAGTCATGAATACAATAACTTATGTTCTTTGGATGGAGGTAGTACAGTCGGGAACCAGGCTTGATGCTGGTTCCAGGCAGACTCTTTGCGAGTTGCCTTCATCGCTAGTCCTGCCTCGATAAGAATCACCCTCCAGTGTTTCCCAAACTCTTTTCCAATTGCAGTTGCTTCAGCCATAACTCTCTTGCCAAATTCTTCCATTTTCAAAACGCCTTCTTTGGACAGTCTTCCTGCTTTATGTGTGGCCCCATCCCCATCTTCAGACATCTGATCTTCATCGCAGCCCTCGGGATCGGCATCGGCATTGTCACCGTGGTCGTCTGCCACCGCTCGTCCCTTCTGCTTGTCATTCGCAGACAGTCTGAATGGCCTCGCAGGATCATTAGCGCGTTCTGCTTTCTTTCGCTTCTCTTTGAGTTCTGCCCAGTCGCTGTCAGAGTCAGAGCTCTCTGTGGGTTCGCTCTCATGACCAGGAGCATACGATTTGTGGGCACCAGATCTACGTGGGTGAACGGTCGTGGATGCAACTGCGGCAAGACACATTAGTTGCGTACTAATATATATATATATATAGCAAAATTTAAATTTACCTGCAGTCTTCTCCTGTTTATTCGTCGCTGCAGTACCATCACATTCACCGTCGGACGGAACTACAATAAAGCATGTTAGTTGTATACCACGAGACATGCCACAAAACTTACCTGCATCTCTCTTCCTTTCGTTCGTCATAGTAGTGCCACCACATTCAGCGTCAGATAGACCTGCAATAAAATATGTTCGTTGTATACTATGACATGTGTAGTAAAACTTACCTGCATCTCTCTCCCCTTCATTTGTCTCCCTTTTGTTCATCTTAGTAATGCCACCACATTCACCGTCAGATAGACCTGCAATAAAATATGTTTGTTGTATACTACGACATGTGTAGCAAAGCTTACCTGCGTCTCTCTCCCCTTTGTTTGTCACTGCAACACCACCACATTCACCGTCGGATCTCTCCCCTTTGTCTGTCGCTGCAGCACCACCGCATTCACCGTTGGATCTCTCTCCCCTTTGTTTGTCGCTGTAGCACCACCACATTCACCGTCGGATAGAACTGTCATGCAACATATTAGTTATTTACTACAGAATGTTTAGTAGTACTTACGTGCAGTCTGCTCTCTGTGGTTCGTTGCTGCAGCAGGTCAACATTTAAATACATCCCGCATGGGAGCAACACACATACCTGAATCCTCATTGGCAGCATTACTAGTACCATCTTCCTCGAGACCAGCTGTACAACAAAATTTAATGAGAGTTGATAGCGAGTAAAAGACTGAGAGAAAACTTACCTGATGGCACATCACCATCTGCGCCATTTGTGGACCCGTCGGCGGTGTCAGACAACTGGACCTCGGGACCTTCGTTCACGTCACTGCGCTTCTTCCTGCCAAGTGACGAGTGTTTGCTGAAGTTAGAGAAGAAAATATCTTCTTCAGCAGATGATGTCATGGGATCAGAACATTCGGACCTTGGAAGAGGGCGAGCCTTGGGTTGAGGATGCGGCTGATGTTGATTTAGTAGATAATAAAATGACAACTATAAGCTTACACGGTCTTGGTTTTGGGTATTCATGACAGACTTCGGGCCAGCATGAGAGCGAGTTTGCTTTCGCGTAGTATGTGTAGAGGCCTTTAGCAATCAGCAGTGGTTGCAGTGCGAACAATAGGTAACACATTACCTGGTTGTCATCGGCATCAGATTCAGCAGCCTTTTGGTCCTTGAACGTGTAAGTGCGAACATAGTCAGGCGGTGGTGGGGCTTTAGTCCGACGCCCTGAACGGGTAACAAGAGGCATTTGAGACTGCTTCCAACGATCACGAAGATACGAGGAAGATTAAGTTGAAGAACACGAAGTTGCCTCAACAGTTTTATTTCACCGACATGAAGTCAGGTAAAGATACAAAAAGCGTGAAAAAGTTGAGAATGTTAGAGTGAATATAGGAGGGGCTGGAAATTTTGACGGTGTCTGAATATCGTATCACATTATATACAGCGACCAGACTCTATGGAAATAGTTATTGCGTTGATTGAATAATTATCTGGAATGGAACTTACTAGTGTATCAGGGTGTCACCCCCAAATAAAGCTAGTAAATGTGGGCCCTTACTCAGGGATGTGTCACAGTAATATAACAGAGCCAAAACAACGGTTGGAATAGAGTTGAGAGACGATGTGCGGTGTATGAGACGTCGAGTTATAAGTTATGGCAGTATAAAGGCCGGGAAGAGAAGGTAAATAAGATAGTGCGAAGGTACGATATAATGCACAAGTGGTGAAAAAACTGAATCCAGACTTCGATACACAGTAGAGACGCCAGTAGAACCTTCATTTGTGGGGATGACTGCTATTTCCAATGGTAACGGACGGCGTACGAAAGGGACATGTGAGGGTAGACTCACCTATAGAAAATGGAAAGGCGGATGGAATGGACCGCCATAATATGCAGGTATGTGGATGGATGACGATAATGACCTCTGAGGATTTGGTGCGAGGGTATATCACTAGAAGTAGATGTGAGACAAATGTGTACACTCACCGATTAAAGACTGGAAGTGAAGTATGACGCACCAGATTGAATGCACTGTCATAATATGCGAGAAATTAATGATGAGGTTAAAGGACCTATTTAAACAGATGATTAAGATTTTAGCATATTCTGAGGATATGGCACTTACCCGCAAGATGATAGTCACTCAATCCAGACTTAAGTTCTTTCCGATCCTCGGTGGAGTGTACAAAAAGGATATGTGAGGGCAGATCAGTAGAAGTAGATAAGAAATGTGCTCACTAGTGAAAAACTGAAAGAAAAGCACGACACACCGGGCAGAGAATGGATGCGAGGCACTCCTGCGGAAGGTCTTCAACCCTATTGGTGCAGCAACGAATGAGCAACCAGGGCGACCCTCCAGACACGCAGTCTAAGAGTGATAGATCAGCGACACGAAGTCGACTAATCAGGGTTTGAACGGCACGAAGCCAGTTCAGATGCCAAGAGAGGGCCGGGAGTCGGAGTTGAGGCTGGAAGTTGACAGCCACGACGATCTAATGAGGAGGCAGTGGTGGGCTGGAAGTTGAGGGCGACGACGATCTAATGAGGAGGCAGGACGATAGAGGCAGTGATGAAGAGTTGAACAAAGTTGGGACTTTCCCACAATTGCACTTGCTACCCAGATTCAATCGGAATTTCATTGGGGATTTTCCCACTGCGTTTCTATTCAATTCCTTACATTTCTATCTACCGCCATTCATCCTTCCTCTTCTCTCTTCTCATCATCCTTCCTCTCTCTCTCTCATCCTGCCTCACTAGATCGTTGTCGCCCTCAACTTCCAGCCTCAACTCCCGACTCCCAGCCCTCTCTTGGCATCTGAACTGGCTTCGTGCCGTTCAAACCCTGATTAGTTGACTTCGTGTCGCTGATCTATCACTCTTAGACTGCGTGTCTGGAGGGTCGCCCTGGTTCTCATTCATTGCTGCACCAATAGGGTTGAAGACCTTCTGCGGGAGTGCCTCGCATCTGTTCTCTGCCCGGTGTGTCGTGTTTCTCTTCTTTCATCTTGACTTTCAGTCTTTCACCAGTGAGCGTACATATTTTCTCTTAACTACTTCTGCTGATCTGCCTTCACATGTCCTTTGCATGGTATCATTGCTGTCATTGTGAGCAGCGACACAAACTCTCACGATCATATTCCACAACGCAACACAAGGTACGTTGACTTTCGCTTTCGTTACAGACATCCACTTACGATTTGTAGCATTCATCATGCCCAATGCTCTGACATTGTTTAAGTCGAATTGCACGCTCTCAGACAGTACGTATTTGTCAATCTATCTCTGTCATGCACTGATGCTTATGTTTACAACAGGTTGGTTGCAAGCTTTCGATGCCCGCGCTGTCGCTGTGCAGGGAAATTTAGTCATTACGATGCCCAACATGCACTTCGTTCCAGAGTTTTACCACTTTGAAGAAGAAGACCTACAAGCCCGGGCAGATGGTCGCTTCGGCGTTATCGATTGCTTCCAGTGGCCTCAGTCTTACGATGACTCTTTTTGTCATGCTGTTTGCATTCCTCGAAAGGAGGCATTTCCATTCCCGCATCCGCTACATTGGGCCTGGTTCACCCCTAGCCGGGATGACCTTAAGTCCATTCCAGGGAATTCATTTCCTGTAGGCACGCTGGCTCCTGATAAGGTCGATGGCTTGCAGTCCCTTCTCAAACTGGCTGAGCAACGAGGAGTCTGCGATTACAGAAAGGATCAGCCGGACAGAGGTCAAATCATATACAGTCGCCTCTTGTACCTCCTTCATGCCATCGCACGGTTGAAGTCCCACCCCCTTACTTTTCGAGATCTCCTCATTTTTGTCACCGACGCTCAGCGCCTCTTTCTCGACATATACTCTTACATTGACTGGGTACTCATCGCCCAACCTCATACCACTTTCGGTGTTCGCCATGAGGTCAACTTAGGATGGATGGGGGGGTTCGCGCAGAGCAGCGACATCTGTGAGAAGTTATTCTGCGCTGGCGTCCCAGCTTGGTATGTCCGTGCAAGTGCATACATACCCCCGAAAATGATGGTCGTTGAACCGGTCTTACTCACACGCCCGGATCACAGCATTATTGCCATGTACGCAGAGGGCAGAAAAATCCGCCCATTTGAAGTCATCTACCGCGGTCAAGGTGGTCGCAATCGTCATACGCACATTCGCCGCCTATATGCAGGCACGACATACCAAGATCCCGAGTCTGACAAATCCTCTCAACCATTGTCCAGCTCAAGTCGTCCTGCTTCTGGTCCCAAATTATCTGCTCTTGGCAAGGCGCCTAAACAGAAGGGTAAACAACAGCACCGGCCTTGTATGTACCCTTTTTCCTTTGTATATGTTGCATACTCACGCAATTTTCAGACTTCATCGAAGCTCGCCCTACACAGTCAGGTGAATCTAGGGATAAGTGGAAAGATCCCAAGACTCCTTTCCTTCCACCGCCGAACCTGCATTGGGATGGCGCCATGAAAACTGCCATTAAGGACCAGTCTCGTGTTCACACACCCTACATTATTGATCGGGGGTATAGATTCCCCGAACCCGCTCTCCTCATTGGTCCCAAGTTGCCTGAACGATTGCAACTATACCTTGCCAACTGGCTCGCTGCTCGTCCACTGTGGATTGGCCGAGTTGACCATGATCCTCCACGCACTTATCCCACTCCTCAGCTCTGGCGCGATTTCCTCAGTAGCGTCCCTTCTGTCCAACCACAATCTTCCAAAGGGAAAGAGCCAGATGGAAAGAGTCTCACAGCCACCGAGAAGGGGAAGCGAGCAATGCGGGACTTATTCGGCGATGACCTGTTGGAAACTCAGGGTGATATATTTTCGCCAGAAGGAGTTGTTAAATTTCGGGGTGAACAAGTCTCCATCGCTAGTCTCGCCACCCCTCCTTCGCTTCTGGTTCAGAAGATCACCTGGGAGTTATTTGAACTTGGCTTTCGGTACGAGTTGAGGGATCTTGATTGTTACTTGGCATGGGGATGTTGGAACAATGATGCTGTTGGTCGCGAGCAGCTCCTCCATAGCATCTTCCCGGGCGAGGCTGGTTTGGTGATGTGGTCGGAGTCGTTTCTGTCGGAGAACTATGGGTTGTGGAACAACACCTTGATGGGTTGTCTTCCTTACCTTGAGAATTTCCGGAGACTGCTTTGCGATTGGGATGATGTTCCGCCTTGTCTTACGACACCACTGACCTCGGACAATTTCACAGATACATACTCCTGGGAAGTCAGGCACACGGCGGCGACGTTTTACGTTCAAACATTCTTCGATCATTTCGGCAGGCCTCCCATTGTGCCCCACTCGCTTCCCATGCAATCATAATCTCATAATTTCGCTGTTTTTGTCTTTGCCCGTAGCAATGTCTTGCGGTTTTGTTACCTCATCATTATATGTTTGATTGATGTTGCTGTATTCCTGCTAGTTGAATTTGCGTGACATAATCAGCGACACTGCCTCCAGCATAATTTGATGTTCCTGTGCAATGTAGGAAACTCCATTACTCAACTTTGTAGGGCCACAGCATGGACTTCAATTTGTAGGCTTCTCGTCCTCTCATCTGTTTGCTCTCATTCATGTATCCTCTGTTTCCAAGCTCCTTTTTCATTCTGCAAGTCCCATCAAAACATATATCTGGTTCAGTCGGTCGCACAACAAAATTCTCTTATTGGGTTAGCGCAGTTACTGACATAATTACATTATGACATTGAAATGCAGATGATGAGATGTCCGACTATGTAAGGTTCCTGACCCGAAGGACTTGCTCTGATGCGATTATGGACATTTGCCTTGAGGGCTTTGTCTTCCAACTCCCAGTGTATCCACCACCACCACCAGTTATTCCATTGAACTCTCCTCAACTGCCCGTCAGTCCACCCAGTGTCCACTACAATTAATCACTGCCATCGAACTCTGCTGGACTGCGCGTCCATGACTTGAGGTTCTCCAATTGACTTTGTGTCGTTGTTTCTCTTCCTTATAAGACTTCGGGTCTTAAGGAATTTCGTCATGGCGGTCCGCCGTCCGAAGCCTCGACGTCATAGAGCAACCACCCTTGGTTCACCATCGCCTCCGTCGACACAACAATCGAGCACTATTATTTGTGAACCTTGGATGGTCAAGAAATGGAAACGCCCCCGCGAGACTAAGAAGCTAAACCTTTATCTTCCTGGCCCGCCTCCTGTCTTGATTATGCCAGGACGACGACATTTATCACAGCAAATTCTACCTCGTTCATTGTCCATGTCTAGGACAGAACTAGAACACAAGGATGATGAAGCGACCATTCCATTCAGCGACTCCCTGCATTTCTCTGACCATCCTGTTCCCCGTCGTCTCACCAGCTCACAGAAAAGGGCCAATCAATGGCGCAGATGGTCAGAAGACATCATTCCGCGCATGATAGTGCCCTATCTATCTTATATTGAGGAGACTTTATCGCTACGCCATGCCAACATACCAGGAGAACACCATTCAAATGATGGAGAGTGCGGGACTGGGTGCAGAACTCGTAGTATCAAGGTTGCATGCGTACTTTTCGACGGTATGTTATCATCTTTCTTGTCTTCTAACTTTGGTCTGATGTACATTACAGCTTTCGAAGAAATCACCATCATCGCCTGTCCTTGTTTTCCCGCCCCGCTTCAGCTTCTTCGTCGCGGCCTTTTTCCATGTGCACCCATGGTTCCCTCTCTGGCAGTAGACTTACGAGTTCTGAAGTTCGTTCGCCTCCTCTTTGTTCGTCAGTCCCCCAACCAAACTGCTTGGTGCGATGCTCTGGAGACCTTTCTTGATGGAATGAGATACAAGTTGACATTGAAGGTCAGTATTTCCCTGCTCATGGGTGCGCCTGTATACTTAACCTTCTTTCAGAATAGCTTGCGGCGTCGCTTCAGCAATGTGTTTCACTGGTACTGGGTCTTGACTGTGTTGGCTCGGGATTACATCTCTACCCTCATTACTGATGCCCGGAAGGACGGTTCTTGTGTGGACCAGCCTAGTGAGTATCTTTGTTCACAGTGCCCACTCTGTTTCGGAGGGAACAATTGGCGAAACGAAGTGAGAGGTTCTCCTTCCATGTGCGTCATCTATTATGACTCTACTGCACCAGTTGACCATTTCCAGGCCAAATATTATTGTGTGCATTGACGCATGCTTCACACAAAAATGTTCCACAAATCCTCACGGTGCTACTGGCAACGATCCTCTTAACCCAACATCGTCTTTCTTTCTACCAATGGCCGATGTGAACGCAATGGAAGATTTTGTTCAAAGGTGTCGTGGAGAAAGTCGTCAAGCAAGGGCCTCCAGGGCGGAGCCAGACAAAGATTGCTATGAAGAGGGCATGTGTGTACCAGTGTCGGTCTTGAACGGGTGTGGAGACTCTTTCATCGCTGCAGACGAAAAGCGAGAGAAGGCAAGTACTCGCTTCTTTACCGATACAGGCCTGATGGCCTTGCTTTGTAGACACGATCGTGTACTGTGGGTCGTGAACCTCACATCGGCGGGAGAAAAACAACACTATGCGCTTGCTCTATTGGATCGGTTGTTTGAACATCTCCCTGCTCAGATGACCATTGGGCTTCTATATGACATTGGATGCCAGCTCGAACGGAGCTGTCGCAAGTGGAAGTTCATGGACAACTCTATTCTATCTCGCATTGCGTTTGCTGTTGCCGTATTCCATGCCTATGGTCACCAGTGGCCTTGTCAGATTGTGTACCACCCCAGGAAGCGAGAAGGATTCGGACTGTCTGACAGTGAAGGATGCGAACGACTGTGGAGTTTCCTCAAGCCCCTCATCCCCTCCTTGTGTGTTTCTGGGGTACGTATGATCTATTCGTATCATTCTATGTATCTTACTCTTCGCTATGAAGTTTAATCAGCGGCTTTTCGTCCTCGACACACAAATTCGTCATCTGGACTCAAAATCATTACAAGGGTTTGGACATTGGCTCCATCGGCACTGGATCCACTGTCAAATAAAGAAAAACGGTGCACTGGACAGTCTACATGACTTACAGGTGGACGAACATATGCTTCGTGTAGAATGGAAGGCTCAGGTTGATTACCAGACGAAACCCGCACCACGTACGTCTGTAATAACCAAATGTTCTAAGAGTCCTGAACTGAACCTTACATAGGACAATCTAGAAACAAGGCGGCGGAGGTGATTACTACCATCCTAGCACTGGAGAAGACCCTAGAAGCTCAGGAGGCTTCTATTCGTGAGCTCGAGATGCAGCTCCATGGTGGCCGTGTCCCTGACATTGTCGAGTTCAACCTGCAGCTGGCAGACATCCGCTCACGGCGAGCGAAAACTGCTGACTCTCTCCGACGATGACGAGCTGCGCTTGGAACAGAGGACAAGGTCAACCTGGAGAAGATGAAGAAGGATGTTTATCTTATGGTTCACTTGAATGCCCTTGCAGTCAAAACTCGTATTCGCGACCGCCTTCGTCAACGCAAGTTTGAGTTTGAGAGACTTGAGAGATCGTACAGAGCAACAATCAATGGTGCGTTGACGATTTGACCGGACTGGTGCACGTCTCACAATTTTCCAGCTGAGCACAAGCTTCATGCCAATACTCAGCAGTCGATCAAGCGGTGAGAGCCCGGCATCCTCAAATTAGTTTCAACGTACAATGGTTTGTGTTATCAACTACGATCTCTTATACGCCAGCGTCGAGCACCTCCTTATGCTGTTATGCCTCACATCATCCCACGTGATGGCATCTTTCTGCTTGATGTTGATGATGACATCTGGCAAGATGTCGGGCTTGATGATGACACTATAGCGCCGCCAGCATGGCTATCAGATGATGCCGTCCGAAATGGTATCCGCTTGCAACTTGAGGTTGATCGGTGCATGGAGGAGGAAGCTCAACTGATGCATGAGAGGGCTGTCATTCAAGAATGGATGTTGGCGGAGTGGGGGGCCATAAGAGGTGCCTCGAACAATGCAGGTATGTGTGTCCTTACAATGTTATCAATGGTTGTTAGTGACGTTGCAGTGACAGACACAGTCTGAACTTGTCAACATATGTTTAGTCTGGAAGAAAAAGGTTCAGTGTATTCCTTGCGCATGGCCAGTTGGTGAGAGCTGGGGACCCTCTGACGAAGCATTGCTTCAGGCCGCTCGTGATCAAGCGCAGTCATCCTTTCGTGATGAGGATGATGCCGAGAGTGTGGAAGGGGAGGAAGGTGATTGCGAGGGAGACCTGGAATATGGTGAGATCGGAGACGAGGAACTGATGGATGCTATTGAAGACATTGCACTAGTGGACGAGTACAGGTATGATCACAGTAATGAGTTATTGGATGACACGGATGACATTGATGATCACTTTATGCCTTCCTCCCCTATTAAATTGTTAAATAAATGTCGGTGCATATAGAATTTATAGTTTTTGGTCCTCCATTAAATTGTCAAATAAATGTTGGCGCATATAGAATTTATAGTTGTCACTTGGTTTTGGCTGACAGATGTGTTAGAATGTATTATACAGTAGCTATTAGTGATGTCTCAGCTCCAAACTGCATTTTTCAGAAAATGAGCATAACATGCTGGATAAAATTCCTAAATGCATGAAAATATTTATGCACATAGATTGAGCCAAAATCTGGGAGGCATCTAAGGGGAATTCTTACTGTTATGCATACATCACTAGTAGCAACCAATGGAGTACTTTTGAGCTACATCTACATATATATTCATTAATTGAGAGAAAATGAAGGTAGTAGCTGAGTGACATACTTGTTCTTCAGGAAGAATCGGACATGGTGTCTTCCTAGTAGAAATGGAGTAATTCTAGTTGGAATAGTCTGTTGAAGGGAAGGGGGGGGTGCAGTCTTCCCTATTGCATGAATAGTACACTTATGATCCATCCCATTAAGCCTGTGGTCTTCCCTATAGCATGAATAGTACACCTATGGTCTGTCCCAATGAGCCTGCGGTCTTCCCTATAGCATGCATATTACACCTATGGTCTGTCCCATTAAGCTTATGGTCTTCCCTATTGCAGGCACATCACACCTATGGTCCTTCCCATTAAGCTTCTGGTCTCGCCTGTTTATCATTTTTGCAATGCTGTGGTATGCCATCCCTATTCATCTATCTATGTGAAAGTCTGGAGTACTATAGACAAAGGTTGTAGTAACAATATTGGGTCCAATAGTATGTAAACGGCCATGAGGTACTGCAGCTAATGTGGTTAAACAGGGAGGAGCCCCCTACCAAGATGCAAGCAGAGTGAGCATTGAGGAGTGGGTGTGATGAACCAACATGTGTGTGGTTTGAAGTGTACGTACCAGTAGTGTTAGGTGGAACTGGACTGGGCATAGGACAGTTTTCCAGAGGATGTGAGCGGGTCCAGTGGGTATATAATGAAATCTGTTGTGGGTTATGCGCCTGGCATGTTGGAGATGACTGTAGGTTGTCTGGACAAAGTATACAATTTTGATATATTGTTCAATTATATAAAAAAAGATTCATTATGTTTATGGGGGGTCTAGGAGGCAGGGCACAGGTCACAGATGCAATCCACAAAGGTAGGGAAATTTGCCAAAAAATCATCATTTGAAGACCCCAGACACCCCTACGTTATAGGGAATTCAAGTGGTCCAAATCATCATATGGTACTCCCACAACATATTCCCAATGGTCTTTGGTCCCTAACAACAACAGGGAAAGACCACAGAACATTGGGTAGACCACCAGAAAAGTACCTCTTAGGTGAAAACCTCTATAGGTAGCAATCAACCTAAGAGGTGTCCAAAATGGGGTGACCAAAGTGCTGCAAACCTTCTTCTAATTCCAATTGTTGAAGTGATCATCTAAGGTGTCTCGCCTGGATCCGGGTCCCATCTCACAAGTACTTGTAGCGATGGGGTTGATATCTGCCCACCCGCGCTCTGGGGCTTCACCATCAGTCCGCCCGACACCCTTGATGAAGTTAAATGAGAATTTGGTTTGGCAACTGGCGATATGCACTGGTAGATGGAACTTAGGAACAAGGAATGTGACAACCTTGTGATTGTGGTCGATATGATACTGGTGTGGGAATGTCGACATGTGCGACCAAAGATTTTTATTCCACTGACAGGCAATATCATAAGATACGTTGAGGATGCGAATGTCTTGTGAAGAGCGCATGCTTGAAAAAAATAGATAGTCCATATTGATGTACCTATCAATGGTAGGTTCAGAAATGCGACTATGATATGTTAAATACAAGAAATTACCTTTCTCCTTTTTGTAAGTCACCAACTGAACACGGTCGTTTGAAATTGTGCCACGCACAATCAACTGTGCCTGCACCTGTTGCCGCAAGTCCACGCGAAGCCCTCGTATCTGCTAGGTTCACAGCAGAGTGGCTAGAACATGTGCTCTTCTACATTTAATCATGGTTAGCACCGTGTCTCAGGCGAGTGTATTAAACTTACCTCCTGGGGATTCCCCACCCTGTAGTGCGAAGCCAGAAAGTCCTTGTACGTGGTCTCCTCCACCAAAAATGCGTACCCATGATTCAGTCCAGGATCAACGGCATCTGACGATACATTACGCCAAACTAGTCGGAAATTTGCATCAATAGCCAGAAAAATTGCATATAAAAATCTGTGGCTGAGTTAAGAATGAAAATGAAAAACTTATATGGGTGTTCTCACTGGAATTCTGGTGGCGAATTTTCCCACCCAACAGGTAGATTCCTGCTTGGATGGGGACAGGCAGGGCATAAGACGGCACAAGCACCGGCCTCTGTTGCTTGGATGCCTCCAGGATGATGACCCTGACTGCAGCGCTTCATTTGCATCACGAAGCGCCATTCGCGTATCATCCGAAGAAGACTCGCATAACGATCCTAAGGGATACATGTCAGTAAAGATGTATTTGAATGCAAGATCACTTTGCCTACCTTTAGAACACGGGTGCCTGTGTTATCTGTGAGGCGAGCAACGGTATTATAAAACTCCCATGCCGATACTTTAGATTCAAAGGACAGCATTTGAAAATACTCTAGCACATGAAAGGTGGCGGCTGATTTAGGGTCCAGTGTGGTGGCGGGAAACAAGCAAACACGTAGCAACTGGGTGATGTGCGGCTGTGCAGACTCGCATCCACAGAAATTGAGTCCAACTTCATGGACACCATTGTAGTCAAGAATAACAAAGTCGTCATTGAATGTGGGGATCGGATTGACACATTGGACACCAATGGGATGCTCAAGCTGAAAGCGGACTCCCAAGGCCTTCAATGTGGTGGTCTGAAATGAGGTGCCATTCCAACACTGCGACTTTGTAAGTTCAAATTGATATTTGGAAACAAAAAGCATACATACCTCTATCCTGTGAAGCATTGCCCACGCATGGCCTTCCACTTACAGGCACAATCCCATTGCTCCATCAACATTCACTGCCGGTCTCTTTACCTGAACCTGCGCTGCCGGTCTCTTTGCCTGAACCTGCACTGCCAGTCTCTTTACCTGAACCTGCGCTGCCGGTCTCTTTACCTGAACCTGCACACCTTTCAGTCATATGACACTGTAAAACCCTGTCATAGGATGTGTACATTGGCCTGCAAAACCTGGCCTACCGGACACTGGCCGGTGTACGTATATCCAGGATCGGCCGACTATGTGAAATATGGACAGGCCAATGACTCTAGTAAAAATGATATATCTGCAGGACCTGGACAGGCCAGTGTCTCTACACACCTGTAGTACCTGGACAGGCTGGTGTTTCTAGTATACATGATGTATCTACAGGACCTGGACAGGCCAGTGTCTCTACATACCTGCAGTACCTGGACAGGCCGGTGTCTCTAGTATACATGATGTATCTGCAGGACCTGGACAGGCCGGTGTCTCTACATACCTGCAGTACCTGGACAGGCCAGTGTTTCTAGTATAAATGACAGATAGGCCAAACACTGTAGGGGCTAATGGTAGCTCTTGGATTAGTATGGTTTTGAAGGCACTTGAAGACCTCCATCCTCCAGTATAAAAAAATGGTAATATCTAAAATACAGTGCAGTGTAAACAATTTTGGATCAGTAACTAAACTATCCAAACATCATCAGTATTCAAGTTGGATCAAAGGATTGGGATGAGGTTATTACCTTTGATCCAACTTGAATACTGATGATAAAGGCTAATGAAAAAAATAATATAAAACCTACAAAATCTGTGCAATACACTAGTAGTACAGTTGTGACCCACAAAACAGTAACACATGCATGTAGAGGTGATGAGCCATCCTCACCCTGCATATCACTGTGATGGTGAATCTGTGAATATTCTAAAATATATACAGTGGCTAGGGCATCAATCTTGGGCTATTCAAAATTCACTGTACACTATGAAGGCCAGGTCATGCATAATCTACATCAAGTTATAGCCATTGATAGTGTACAGTGAATTGTGAAGAACCCAACATTCTGGTAGTCTGCCCCTGGCATATGTGAAGGGGAACAGCTGCCCCAAAGGTCAATACCGGCTGGCCCTGTATTTCGTTCTGTGCAAATGGGCCAGTTGCATAGGTTATGACCAATACTCCTGTGGGCCGGCCTGCTTCTACAATGTGAAAAGGGGGCTGGCCGCACCTATAGTGACCCATACCAATGAGGGCCGGCCTGGTTGTGCAGTCTGTGCAAATGGGCCAGCTGCATGGGTAATGGCCTATACTCCTGTGGGCCGGCCTGCTTCTACAATGTGAAAAGGGGGCTGGCTGCACCTATAGTGACTCATACCAATGAAGGCCGGCCTGGTTGTGCAGTCTGTGCAAATGGGCCAGCTGCATGAGTAATGACCTATATTCAAACATGTATGGCCAGTGCCATATTGAATATTTCTTTAAGTCTCAAGCACAGATATACAAAACATTGAATCAACTCTAAGCCATTGTGATACAAGATGTATGGAATGATATATCAAATATTTCAGACATTGTACTTCTTTGGAGGTGCTTTGTCTCTGACAGAACGACGAGGTGGATCAGGAGGGGAAGCTTTCACCTTTTTCTTGGTTGGTTCCTCCACATCTGCAGCAGGCCTCTTACCCTTCCCTTTAGCATTGGATTTCCTCACCCTCTTGTCCACCTTGCTTACTTTCTTAGCCAATCTTTCTTCTTCCTCAACCCTCTTCTCCTCCTCAGCCCTCTTCTCCTCCTCGACTCTCCTTTTCTCCTTCAACTTCCTTTTCTCCTCTGAATGCCTCTTCTCAATGTCTTTCCTCACAACAAACAACCCCAGGCTCTCATCTTTCAGCATGGCTTCTACTGCTGCCCCTATCTCTACAACCTTTTCCTCAATCTGGTCGCCCATCTGGATGCCCAAGATAGAGTTACCCAAGTAGTCAGGTACATCATCTCCAGCTTCGTCGGCTTCATACTCCTGAGCACGACAACACTCACGAAGTAGGAGTCCAAGTCCCAGGGCCACAACCATGCCCCATCCACGAGAATCGAACTGGTAGTTACTCAAATGCTCCAGGGCGACTGAGGCAATTTTCATATCCTCATGGATGTCTTGAGGCAGATATGCCTGAGACCATGTCCAAGAAGCCCAGACAGGAAGATGCTGTTTCCTTGACTTTGAATCTGTTCTTTGCTTTAAAAAAGACAAAATCAATGTAAAATCATGCGGTTAAGAGATCTGACATACCAGAAGCTTCTGAACCGCAGTAAGAAGACAATGATATGAAGGGACAGTAGAGAGAGACTTGAGGTAAGGGACCATGTCCCTAGCAAGATGGTATTTTGGGCTGGACTCAGGAATGGTCGGAGTCTCCACCTCGACGTCATCTTCATCTGAAGAGCTTTTACCGTTGGTGACCTTGTTCAAGAGTCCTTCCTCATCTGAAGAGACTTCAACATAGGCAGGCTTCGCCCTTGACTTGCCCTTTGCAGCTCCTTTCTTAGTGCGAGCATCATAGAAATCAGCTTGCCTATATCCAACAAAACGTACAATCGGCATGTCATGACTAGCACGGTCTTTCCAGTGGGAGTAGATTGCAGTGATCGTGTCCTTTTGCAGGTGGGAAGGATCCCTGATGACAACATTCTCAGGAATGCATCCTGAATCAAGGTAGTGAGTGGGATCGGTCGACATCTCACCCCAGGGCACCAGAGCCCTAGGATTGTTGGTAATAACAGCTGGGAAAAGTGAGTAAATGATACAATCACATAAGACAAATCAACTCACCGTAGGCCTTTTGAAAGACAGCCCGAACAAGCTGTTGTCTGTGCTTCAGCTTGAGACATACAAAGCCTGTGGGTAGGCAAGGATAACCATCATCATTGACCTCAACAGTGAGATCTGGGAGATTATTTTCATCGTCATCCTCTCCATCACTAACCTCTCCATCGGCTGACAGACTTTTAGCTACCATATTAAATTAAAAAATTAAAAGAGACATTTACCATATTCTCCTTTGAGAAGCCAGTTGGCAAGACGATCTTGAGCATGTTCTGCCCATTTCCGATTGTCTTTGGTCGCCTGAGTAAAAGGTTTTTTGGCCTTTTGTGGCGAAGTCTCCCAGCTTTAGAAACAAGTTAGTCATTATTAACAATATGAAGCATCAAAAACACTTACACAGTAGTTCCAGGAGCTTTTCCCTCACCTCAGTCATGGGCTGTAAGGATGACGACATGCAATCCCATGGTTCTCCGGACCATGTCTATAAAGTCCTCCACCATTTTTTTCTGGTTACAGGTACGGTATCTATTGATGTATTGTTGAGTTATATAGCATGTATGCCAATAGAATCTTGGGAAAAAAATACCTGTCCTTGGTATCTGCAGGAGGTCCTTCCTGGTTCTATTTTCCTGCAACTCGCTCAAGCTCCTTCTTCACCTCAGGGGACATGGCCTGGTGCCACATGCGGGCCAATCTTGTCCTCTGACCCATAGACTTTGGGTTGGAGGTATCTCTGTGCTGCTTGTCATATTCTGCAAATTCATCCTTAAATAATTTTTGGACGACATCAAAACCAGAGAATTCTGTCTTGTACTTCCCAGCATCCTCAGGCTTATCATCTTCCCTCTGTCTCACCATCTCTACAGTAACAGCATCTGGAGCAGATGTGTCCTTAGTTCCTCCCTCAATAATCTCTTCCTCTGCCTTGCGATCCTCATCATCTTCCAGGAAGTCCAAATAATAGGCACGAACAGCCTGTATTGATTAGATTAGTATAGAACACAATTATAAAAGCTCACCTTGCACAGATTTTTCTCAGGAAGCATGACACAAGGGTCTTTGGCTGCTTCACTGCTGCCTATAGCATCTTTGATTGTCTTGAGGATGCGAGCCCTGATGCCAGAATTTCCTTTAGCTGCTACAAAGGAATCTTTGTGTTCATTCAACACATTGCTAAAAACAAGAGTCCAGCTGGCCATTATATCTGACAAATAAGAATCACAGGGATGCAGGCCAGTACAAGTTTGCAGATGTACTGTTGGACCAGACTTCATTGTTGAAAAACTCAACATTACAAACAAGGTCATGTGACAAACACGGTCATGTGACATTTATGTTGACAATTTTCACTATATTCAAAATCCACAAAGTGCATCTACCAAAGTTTCATTCACAAACAACCAAACATTATTGTCTAAAGCTAAGACATATATGAAGTGACCAAATTTGAGTAATCAAAGAAAGAAATGTACATAATCAAGTCAACAATGGCTTCAAAGGTACATGCATCCATGAACACCCTTGCTTCCTACCTGATGTCAACATGGTGGCCCCTTCAGGAGGGCTGAAGGTGAAAGACTGGGTGCAGGTGTCATTCTTGCACTCAAAGATATAGACCTTATCCTTGCAAGCCCTCACAAAGACTGACCTCCAACAATCAGTCCACCCACAGCTTGGGCATTGGATTGGCAGGAAGCCACCCCAAGGCCGGGACTTGACATCAGCCCATACAAACTTGGAGACCTTCAGACTACCCACAAGTGGTGTCAGTAAGAAGACGTCAGTGTGGCGACCGAGTTTGTAAGCTTGCACCAGCATGTCACCAAATGCGAGGCCAATGGGGCAACGTTCCACAAGGACTTGTTCAGTGAATGCCAGGAGCAAATGGGACGCAAAAGATGGTTGAAAACGTGCGGCGTTGAATGTGACTGTGGCAGAGAGCTTGTGACTGTTGGAATGTCAGATAAGATAAAAATGCAATTTAAATGAACTTACTGAACTACTGTGCGTTGCAATCCTGCAAACGAGTCACTGTTGTTGACAATTGTGCCGCAGCACAAGAGCCACAGGTAGGTTTCGTCCGCATGGTCCAGGAGAGATTGCCATGGACTAAGGATACCCTCCAAGAACTTCAAGTCTCTAGTTAGTAATCAGCGGCAGAAAAATTTAACAAAAAACTTACATCTTCAGTTGGGGCGCCAGCATAGTGCTTCTCGCCATCCAAACTGTACCCGGCAAAAGGATCACCTGAATCATTGTCAGTGTGAGTGGATATACCAACCACCACACGTTCCCATGCGAACGAGTTTTTGAGGTCCTTGATGATTTGACAGATGGTTTTGCGGTAACCGGACGCGTCAGAGACAATGTTGTAGGCGATCTCATGATATTTGATGCCGCTGCTGGTGAAGTAGGGCTGAAGGAATGAATGAGCCAAGGAGAAAGGGCTGGCCGTAGTGTTGAAGTCGACAAGGATGAGGTGAATGAATATCACCGGTGCCGCTGAAAGTTCAGCATGCGATGAGAGCTCGAGGGAAGCGTGGACCTGTAGAAAAGACTTGAGGACTGGGACACCATTAGCGTGATAGAAGCCCTGTCATAGTATTAGTTGTAAATGAACAAATGATGAAAACAAAACACTTACATAGTACGGTGCGCCCTGCTGTTCCAGGGCGATGTGACAACATATGCACTTAAAAGACACGTCCTCATTGAGGATCGTGTCTTCAGTGCCCGGAGGGAGGCGCATACACAGGCGGCACATCACTCTGGGGCAGTGGTTGCACATAAAGAGTGTATTCTCTTTAAATGATGCAGAGCCATCCCGGCAGAGGATACAGAACTGTTGGGAGAAGAAGGTACATTAGCACACATACAGCAAGAAACAAAAGACTTACCTCATTGTGATGAACCGGTTTGGACATCTCCAAACTTTGGCCCCCAGCCAGCTCTCTAGAAAGGCTCTTGGCGGCGGTCTTGAGTATGTTAAGGTGTACGCGTGGCGCTGAGCCACCAGTGCACTTCTTTGCAGTGTTTTTGGTGCGCGCCATGATAGAGAACCTAAAATTGTAGTTAGTATGCCACAGCACCACACAACAACAATAAAAACTCACTAGTAACGAAAGAGACGCGTTGACAAGAGACGCGCGTCCACAAAACACGTGTTAACGAAAGATAGAACTAAATTTGTAGTTAGTATGCGACAGCGCCACAGAAAAAGAACAAAAACTCACCAGAAATGAAAGAGACACGTTGACAAGAGACACGTGTCCACAAAACGCGTGTTGACGAAAGATAGAACTAAATTTGTAGTTAGTATGCGACAGCGCCACAGAAAAAGAACAAAAACTCACCAGAAACGAAAGAGACGCGTTGACAAGAGACGCGCGTCCACAAAACGTGTGTTGACGAAAGATTGAACTAAAATTGTAGTTAATTTGCCACTGCGCCACAGAATAACAACAAAAACTCACCAGTAGCAAAAGAGACACGTTTACAATAAACACGCGTCCACAAAACACGCGCGTTGAGCAAACGTTGGCTGAAATAGTAGTCAGTATGGTCACATAGTCACAAACAAAAGAAATAAAACTTACAAGTGACGAAGACACGTTGACAATAGAGACGCGTCCACAAAACACGCGCGTTGAGCAAACGTTGGCCTGAAATAGTAGTCAGTATGTCACATAGTCACAAACAAAAGAAATAAAACTTACAAGTGACGAAGACGCGTTGACAATAGAGACGCGTCCATAAAACACGCGCGTTGAGCAAACGTTGGCCTGAAATAGTAGTCAGTATGTTACATAGTCACAAACAAAAGAAATAAAACTTACAAGTGACGAAGGAGATGCGTTGACAATAGAGATACGTCCACAAAAGACAATTGTGCGCAAAAACCAACCACAATTGTGCACGTGATATTCCGGCAAAGTCCGAAAGTTGACTTGTGCAAATTTTGCACAAGTCAACTTTCGTACTTTGCCGGAAGATGTCAGCAAACAAGAACAAATCAACAAACAGTACATCAACCATTTCCATTTCTCCCACGGTTCGTTTCTTTCAACCTTTAACCATGTATTGCAACGCTACTCATCCTCCTTTACTCTACCATACCTTCCTTGCATCTGACCTTTGGCTACTTGCAGACTGCAGCTGCAAGTAGTCAAAGGCAGCGCTGCAGTCATCAAGCCCATAATAACAAGTAAGTTCTTTGTACATCCGCTTGACAATACTGATTTTTTTCATATTTATTTACAGTTCTTGTTAATAACTGGTGTGCTATCAAATTTGATAGCGCGCCTTAAAGGTGAGTCTTCTCATTCTGCCAGCGGCTCACTTTTCTTTAGTTTTTTTAGATATATTCTTGGCCATCCATGTCCCCAGGGACTGGCGCCTCTCACTTTGGGCTCTGGGGGATCTTTTTTGGCCATCCATGTCCCCAGGGACTGGCGCCTCTCACTTTGGGCTCTGGGGGATCTTTTTTGGCCATCCATGTCCCCAGGGACTGGCGCCTCTCACTTTGGGCTCTGGGGGATAATTTTTTGACCATCCATGTCCCCAGGGACTGGTGCCTTCATATATCTGTCTCTCCTGTTAAAATCTAATTTACTAACCTGCTCTCTAGCTTTATCAGATCCACTGAATTTTCCGGCTTGTTTTTTGTTTTGTTTTCAAGTCTGATTTGTGCTAACAGTGTTTTTTCAGCTTTATCTCACACATTGTCTGGTAGCGGTTTTGATGAGGTAAGTGTCTTTTCAAGATTCAAGATGATACTGATCTTTGCCATAGTTTTTGGTCTGCACTTGATGCGCCTCCCATTTTTTTTTGACATGTTTAATTCGGTAAGTGTCACTTTAATATTCAACATCATACTAACTATCATTACAGTTGGCTCATTATTAGTTTACTTTTTTACTTTGCTTCATTTACTGTAGGGTGCAAGGCTAGGATGGAGAGGGCCCCTCCATCCCTGTCTTGCATTATTTACCTTAGTTTTTTCTATCTTAGTTTTTTCGACTCCGACTTGTACTTTGCTTGGTGTAGAACATAGACTAAATGTATCACCCTTGTATGGGCATATTCTGGACATGTGACTCATAACTTTTTGCCCAAAAATTAAGTCACGTGATCGTGAGAGTAATGCAAGGTGACATGCGCCTCACTGACTGCACCTCAATTAAAGTAAGTTTGGAAAGAATACAATCTGTTTGTTGCGAGCACATCATTTTTGTGAAGGGACAGGGCAGCTGCGCCCATGGTGTCATCAGTGAGGTTAAGCCAGCCTAGCTGATCACAGTCAGCCTCACTGAGAACACCACAGTCTAACAACCAGTCTTCTCCAGTAGAGTAAGTTTGATTATATATTGTTCGAGCCTCACTCATTTCAGATGCTCACCTTCTATATCTAATAGTGAAAGAAAGTGAATCGTTTCTGTTGTGAGTACATGGCAATGATGTACTCACAACAGAAACGATCCACTTTCTCTCACTTATAGATATAGAAAACAACAGGCTGGTCCAGCCTATGTAGTTCACCACCTTCTATATCTATGAGTGAAAGAAAGTGAATCGTTTCTGTTGCGAGTACATCATTGCCATGTACTCACAACAGAAACGATCCACTTTCTCTTGCTTATAGAAAACAACAGGCTGGTCCAGCCTATGTAGTTCACCACCTTCTATATCTATGAGGGAAAGAAAGTGAATTGTTTCTGTTGCGAGCACATCATTTTCATGGCAATGATATACAAGCAACAGAAACGATCCACTTTCTCTCTCTTATAGATATAGAAAAAAACAGGCTGGTTGAGCCTATGTAGTTCACCTTCTATATCTATGAGTGAAAGAAAGTGAATTGTTTCTGTTGCGAGCACATCATTTTCATGACTGTTGAGGTCAATGATATATCTATAAGTGAAAGAAAGTGAATCATTTCATTTTCATGGCACAGGGTGGCTGCCCCCATGGTGTTCTTAGTGGAGTAGAGCCAGCCTAGTTAATTGAGTCAGCCTCGCTCACAACACCACAATTAAAGTAAGTTTAATTGTCTACTGTCTCCTCTAGTAGAGCAAGTTTGATTGTCTATTGTTCGAGCCTCACACTTACTCTACTAGAGGAGACTAGCTATATGTGGTCCAATTTAAAATTTAATTAGGGTGTATTAGGCTATTACATAATGTGTTCTAATTACATCACAACTAAGTTCAGTCAACATGAGTCCGGAGCGCGAGAACTTTGGTTCACTTTTTTTCACTCATGAACCAAGTCAAAAGGCAGACAACTGAGGTTTTGGCAAGTCTTGACAGGAGGACCAGAGAGATAATGGGCAATTCATCTGAACTAGGGGTCCTAAAAGATGGGCCAAGTTCAAACAGAATTGCTGCAGAAAGGCTAGGAACTGTGGTTGCTGTATTCATTGCAGCCAGCTATTAATGACTGAGGAATCAAGGATGAGATAGGCGTACAGCTACAGCGATGCTTGGCCATACCCGGTGTAAGCCTTGAACTTTGTTATACCGATCAATTTCGCTAGATATGAAATTGACAATGGGCCTGGCTCCTTACGGCATTGCCATGCCATGTTCAACCCTAGAGGGGTGGTAGGTTAATATTTAGGGTTGCACATGAATTTCATGGAGAATTCAGTCAATGTCAATTGGGATGTAGAAAGACCTAAAAAAAAAGCTATATGCTGACAAGGTCAATTGTCACAA